>NC_079451.1:9818537-10144162 GCF_903798145.1 Danio aesculapii
AGCATGCCAAACCTGCTGTTAGTATAAAGCAAAATCTAAGTGTGAACTCTTGAAATGTAATTAAAGTTGTTCATTGTTAGTTTGTCTTAATTTGCTGTGCATTAACTAAAGTTAACACCCATGAATTTTTATTTTAAATGTTGAACTATTATGAATAAATGCTGTTCAAGTATTGTTGATTAAATACAATTACTAACATTAACTAATGAAACCTTTTTGTAAAGTGTAACCATTTGTTTATTTAGTTCTTTATGTGTCAGCTATAGTTTAAGCTGATTTACCAAGGGTAAAGTTGTATATAAATTTGTGTAAATCTACAAAAAAAATTAAAAATCTTACGCAGTCTACTGTACAGTATATAATCCCATATGACCAATCAACCTTTTAAATTCTAGGTCATGTGTTCTGTTTGTCAAACTCTAACAAAATACCAGCCACAGCTTGAAAACAGCCTTCAGTAAAAAAAAAGAAAAGAAAAATGTTTTAAGCATGTTTCTTATATACATCTATTTACCACATCTACTCAGTGGGAAAGCAAGGCAGCTGCACTACATCTAAGTGTACAGTACTTACCCTTCTGAACAATAAAAAAACAGCAGAGGTAAATCACCCGAACGACCAAACATTTATTCCAAACCATGCACTTTCTGTCCGAGGCTGATGGCGCTTTAGATCTGCAGCAGAAACGCCATGTCGTGCGTTTGACAGTTTGAGGCCAGGGCATTTTTGTGAGCAGAAATGCTTTGCTAGTTTTCTGCAGGGACCGGGTCGCTCTGCATCTTCACTGTTGCCTGTTTCCTACAGTAGATGATGAAAAATGTATTGTATAGGGCAAGCAATGTGTCACGAATGTCAAACTTGGCTGCAGACTCAGCATTCTGAGAAAAATGCTTTCACAACAGCATATCACCTGTGTCATAGTTTCAATGCTAAATGCTTCTGTGCTTAACAAATATGTGAATTCCTTTATTTGCTGAAGTGTTAATGTCTACTAATATGTCTTTCTCCTTATGTTTGTGTTTGGCAGATTCATTGGGAGAGTGTGTGTCCACCCTTTCCAAGAGGTTCTCGGCCACCGAGTCTTTCAGCGATGCTTTGAGCAGCATCTCTCATAGCCATAAAGACAGACACCCTGAGCTACGACACAGAAAAGAGCCATACACACTACAAGACACTCTTAAAACTAAGGTAAAACTATAAAGAGAGTCCGTGATAAAGAATATTCTGTAACATTTTCTATGAAATCCTGTTTATTCATTCATTCCTTCATTTGCTTTTTGGCTTAGTCCCTTTATTAGTCTGGGGTCGCCACAGCGGAATGAACCGCCAACTTATCCAGCATATATTTTACACAGCGAATGCCCTTCTAGCCACAACTGATCACTGGGAAACACGCATACACTCTCATTCACACACATACACTACAGACAATTTAGCTTACCAACATCACCTATACCGCATGTCTTTGAACTTGTGGGGGAAACTGGAGCACCCGGACGAAACCCACGCGAACACGGGGAGAACATGCAATTACGCTTTATAAATAAACATGAATCAAATTTAATTGAATAATAACAATGCTGGCATCACGGTGGCGCAGTGGGTAGCGCGATTGCCTCACAGCAAGAAGGTCGCTGGTTCGAGCCCCGGCTGGGTCAGTTGGCATTTCTGTGTGGAGTTTGCATGTCTACCCATGTTGGCGTGGGTTTCCTCCGGGTGCTCCGGTTTCTCTTCCACAATCCAAAGACATGTGGTATAGATGAATTGGGTAGCTTGTCCGTAGTGTATGTGTGTGAGTGAGAGTGTATGGGTGTTTCCCAGTGCTTGGTTGCAGCTGGAAGGGCATCCACTGCGTAAAACATATGCTGGAAAAGTTGGCGGTTCATTCCGCTGTGGCAACGCCAGATTAATTAAGGGACTAAGCCGAAAAGAAAATGAAGGAATGAAGGAATAACAATTGTGCAAAAATGTCTACTATTTCAGATCATCGATCAGTTGCTAGGGTGCTCTAAATGGTTGCTAGGGTGTGTCATGTCAGCTGTAGAATATTTCTGAGAGACTGATTGGTTGCCTGAGTCAAATGAATCCACCCACAATTCATTATGTTTAGTTTTGTTTTTTTTGTATGGGAATTGGCGACACGATGGCGCAGTGGGTAGGGATGTTGCCTCACAGCAAGAAGGTCACTGGTTCGAGCCCTGGTTGGGTCATTTCTGTGTGAGGTTAGCATGTTCTCCCTGGGGTTTCCTCCGGGTGCTCCGATTTCCCCTACAGTCCAAAGACATGCACTATAGGTGAATTGAACAAGCTAAATTGGCCGCAGTGTATGTGTGGGTGTGAATGCAAAAGTGTATGTGTGTTTCCCAGTGCTGGGTTGTGGCTGGAAGGGCATCTGCTGCGTAAAACATATGCTGGATGAGTTGGATATTCATTTTGCTGTGGCGACCCCAGATTAATGAATGGACTAAGCTTAAAAGAAAATGAATGAATGAATGAATGGGAGTTTCTTCACCATTGTAAGTCAATGGGCAAGTTTTGGCAGCTTACACCCCAGTTTAATATATAGTTTTACACAAACTTGACAATGTCTTCTGTTGTGTAAGATCCTGTGTTTCTAACAATATCTCATACAAAGTTATGGCGCGTCAAAATTTGGTCCCATGTTAAGTCAATGGGATTTTTCAGAGTTTTCTGGGTCAGCTTTTGAAAAACTGAAAGTTGGACCAGTTGGAAAAGACATATTTTTCATTATGAAATGTGTGTATTTTTGAATGCATTGCAATTCTACTTTCTAAAATGTAGACATTATAATCTAAGTATAATAGCTTCACAGTGGTGGAAAGAGTAAAGAAAAATCATACTTAAGCAAAAGCACCATTACTTGCCTAAAAATGTAGTGCAAGTAGAGTTAAAGTATCCTTTGTTAATATTACTCAAAGTATAAGTAATAAGTAGCTCTTTCAAAAGTGCTCAAGAGTAGTGAGTATTATGCTGTAAAAAGCTGATGCATTTAAATGTAATTTGTGGATTTGTGTAAACGTAACATTCTGTAGTGCATCAATTATTGCCCAGCAGGCACACAACATCATAAGACATTGATATTAGGTTTGATTTAGTTCGATGTCAGGTGACCAATATTCAATGTCTCGCCAGCATAGAAGGACGATGTTATTTTAATGTCCAAAAACAACATCAAATGAAGTTGAGGTTTTGTTGATTTTAGGTTGTGTTAGAAAGTGACAAAAATCCAACATCAACCCGATTTTCCTTTCCAAAGAAAATGCAATGTTCCTATGACGTTGGGGTACAACTTCAATCTGACGTCATGTTGATGTCTTGTGCCTGTTAGGTGTTTAAAGCCATTTCGGTCTTCATACACTAAACATCCATCATTTTTTCATCAGTGACATGCATCTAAACAGTCTCTGGGTCAATGCATGTGAAAATTTTGAACATCTTCTTGGACACTTATTGCTTCCAAACTGTTTGCTGCAATTATAAATTGCCCATGTCTTGAGGTACAGTAGTTCATTATGATGTGATTTACCTCTTTACTTCTATGTGCGATTTGATTGGACAGGAATCACAGGACTGAATTTTCTAATCCCCATAGAAAAGAAAAAATAAAGTAGTGACTGCAGGTTGAAGGAAAGTAGATGAAGGAAAGTACAGATGCTGCACTAAAAATGTACTCAAGTTAAAGTACACATTTTGAAAACTACTTAGTAAATTACAATTCCTGAGAAAAACTACTCATTTACAGTATTTGAGTGTTTGTAATTTGTTACTTTACACCACTGTAGATTCATTACATCATTAACCCACAACTCAGCTTGTTGTTTTCCACTCTGCTACTTCTTGCTGTTAAAATGTCATGACATTTTACTGCACGCAGTCACGTCACATGAAAATTGTGTGTTAATGCCAAAAGGTTACAGGATTTTGCAGCTGAAGGTCTTAAGTTTACTGCCACAGTTAGACAACTTCATATTGTCTCTATCAAACATTGTGCAAGTCAGTGTTTTTCTTTCTGATTTCAGGTCATACATGAAAAACTGCCCACCTCTATCCTGAAAAGGTCAAATGTGAGCAATGTGGAGTCAGACCCGTCGCGCAAGAGAAAAACCGAGAGACGGGTTCGCTTCAGAGAGCCGGAGATCACTGTTCACGGTGAGACAATCCAAACTAATCTGCTCCAGCAGTCCCTCAAATCCCCAGAGTCTCTTTTGAACTGCTCTTTTAAAGTGGATCTCTGCATTATTAAGAGCTGGCACTTAAAATACTAAAGTAAATTAAACATGCTGAAGTGGCTTGTAAAAGAGTCTGTCTTTGAGAGCTGTGCTTAATGAATCCTCTCATTTAAAAAAAAAAAAAAAGGTGGATGCACAAACGTGCCCAAGTGATTTACTTTCCAGATTAATTATACATGCAAATTAGGCATCGTGCAATCTCTGCCAAGAAGACCGTTATGTTATTGAAATAAGGAATTCAATTTAAGAAATTTAAAAAAGGTAATTCAGTTTTGTCTTTCTCTCAGGACCTCGTCTTGTTTAAAGGCTTTAACAAAATTCAATGAAAGTTCAAATGAATAACGTCACTTCTGACTCCATACTGTAGATATAATAATAATAATACTGTAGGTTGTTACTCCATACTGTAGATGTAATTAGGGCTGCAACAACAAATCGATTATTAAAAGCGTTGGCAATAAATTTCATAATTGTTTCGTCATGTAGCACGATGCAGAGACGTTTGATTATTAAAAAACTTTAGTTGAAAACTTTACTCTGCCTCTCTCGCGCACTCATGCCAGCAGAGTTCTGCACCTCATAGACAGGATGGAGCAAAAAAACGAGTGGAGGAATACATGGCGAAGAAGAGAAAGCTGTGCGACCCTAGTAATCCAAGGTGTGGGAGCATTTCACACTAAATAAACATAAAAAGTGTTTAAACGGCCATATGCAAACGTGTTGACCGGAGCACCATGGCAGTGATCCAGCATCTGAAACACAAACATGTTGGAGTCTTTGATGAGAAGGAAGGGAGCAACAGCAGGGTAAATCACTACAGAATTCTATTTTTGTTCCGTTTTAAAATGAGAAACGTAATGTCCCTGGTGCTGGTGTTTACTTGTTATCCAGCTTGACAAGCATGATGTGAAAAATTCCAACTGAGCTTTAGCGTGTTGGCTGGTGCTGAGCCAGAGAAAGACAAGTCATATTATCACAATTATGCAGTGTTTTTAACCACCCAATGCTTATTTTATGTTTTAGACATGCAAATACACACAAGTACTAGTGAAACAATCCATTTAGAGTTTGTAAAACATACAGGAAAGTCTATCGAAGTCGAACAATCCATTCAAATATAATTTTCCCATGTGTATTATTTACATCAGATACATGCAGTAAAAGTAACAATAAAGTTTAATCTATTATTCTCCCAGCTGCCCAGCCATTTGTTTGCATGCATTTTGGGAGTAACTGATGAATTTACATGCTGAATCCTGCGTGTTCTGCTTTTATGAATAAGGCATATGCGCGGCTGCAAGTAAACATGCCGATGCCCCTCTCACGTCAAAGATTATGATCAAGATCATTTATACATCTTTTAAACAACAAAAACACTCACTTATATATTTTATATTAAAACAGCATAACAGTAATAAAAGGGATACATCTGTCACACAGTGCTATTGTGGCTGCGGTGTGTCACATGACAAACGAGGCATCGCCATGGAAACATTAAGGGTGAACAATCTAAAATAATGATCGCCTTATAACAAAACTCAGTCCTGGGGCCAGACAGAATCTTTTAACTCACCAGTGAAAGGGTTAACTACGGTAGTAAAGCAGCGGTGGTAAAGTTACTTTGCGTTGCAAGACTAAAGACACGTTTTTATTCACTCACCTTTTTTGGATCATTCTTGTTGTCATGTATAGCTCCACTGCAAAAAAACTTTTCTTACTTAGTAATTTCATCTCGCTTCCAGTCCAAATATCTAAAATCAAGATTACTAGACAAAAAAATGGCATGAGAAAATTAAGTGATGCTTCAAACTTCTGTTTGAGATCTCATGAAGTTTATTTTCTTACCCCATTGGCAATCGCTTAATTTTGATGGAGTTTTTTTCAGAAAACAAGACAATTTCTTATGTAATAGTCTGTTGTCACTAGTGTAGTGATGTTTGAGAAAAAATAATTTATTTTTGGTTTGGCAACATGGGTGTGTGAAACATATTTGTGTTCCTTATTCATTTTTTATCGATCATTTTTTCCGCAATTGACAGCAAGAACAAACATAGAAGCTTGTCTGCTTGACAAGCAGCACCTAAACATGTTCGAAAGAATTTAAAAAGCCAAATGGGACGAATTTATAGTCTACACAACAATAAGTGCAGTGTGTGGGTGAGAGGGGGCTGTGTTTCAGTGTGATCCGGTTATGTGGTGGTTCTGTGACTGCTGGTGCTTGTTGCTGTATGGTTAAAAACACATGACAGTTAAAGTAACTAGGTTAATTTAGATTTTTTTTAATTAATTAAAATTACATAAAATATTAATCTAATATTTTTGGTGTTTTTTTGTGGGTTTGGGTGGGTTTTGGACAGCTTTTGGGCTGGAAAAGGTCAGCTATATCTGGCAACACTGCTCATACATGACCCATCATCTTTACGGTGGTAGGTTGGCATTCATCAATCCCACCAAGCGTCGCTGCTGTAAACAGGAAAATGTAGGCTAGACTGCAGCTAAAATTAATTAATTTGCCAAGTAACAGACTAAGGCATCATATTGTAACAGTAACAGGGTTAATATATTTAAAAAGGTAATGCATTACAGTATTAGTTGGTCAAAAGTAATGCCGTGACAGTAACGCATTTCTAGTAACACGTTATTGCCCAACACTGCTTATGGACTACTAATGTGTATTACAGCATTAATGTGCATTGTATATTAGACTGACCAGTAATTTCACAACAAAAAGTTGCCCAACAACT
Organism: Danio aesculapii; assembly: GCF_903798145.1. NCBI lineage: Eukaryota > Metazoa > Chordata > Actinopteri > Cypriniformes > Danionidae > Danio > Danio aesculapii. Next base: position 9,825,532 of record NC_079451.1, read on the forward strand.
TGAAATGTGACTCCACCTTTGATTATTAGACTCTTTCTGGTTTTTTCCAAAATCTGAAACCTGATTGTCATCTTTTATATGTTGGGTTTCCAGACATTCCGTATTATGACTGTTTAGGAGGTAAGTAAACTAGTGTGTTGAATCTCAAAAATGCATGAAGGATTGATTGATTTGATTGATTGATTGATTGATTTATTAATTGGTTTATTTGAATTATGTATTCATTTGATTATTTTATTTTGCCACTATTTTGTTATGTTGCATGCATGCATTCTGAGGCCTGTTGAACAAACTCTGGGTTGCAGAGTAAACTTCGGGTTGAGAAAACCAAAGGAAAATTCAACCAGGTTAAGATCAGGTTAAGTGGTTTCACAATACTTACAAAAACTTTCTCTGTCAACTTGAGGGTAACTTATGTACCTGAAAAGGACACGTGCAGCAAAAGGCAAATCATGCAACACGTGAGAAAGTCAGTTTGATTCATTCTCATGAGAGATTCAGCAATTCTCTTCTCTGTCGTAGATAAATATAATGATCAGAAAAAAATATTAATTTAAGCACATTTTTGAGAATAAGTTTGAGAATATATATATTCCTAGTCAACCCCCCCCCCCCTTTGCACCCCCCAAAAAATTCAAATTAAATGTAAAATTGTCTGTGTAAAAAAAAAAACTGGCTTGTGCAACAGGTCTCTAGTACACTGGAGTTTATAAGCTGCACTTTTCTGTGGTTTTTAGAGTGCACATGGACTGACAAATTTTGAAATATTATATTGAGTTATATGCCATGCATGCAAAACCAAGAGTAGCCTTTTTCTTTATGTTTATGTTTTTATTTTTTAAATGCTGTTAACATTGTGGACATTGTGGAATTCTAACTTATTTATCGTGTAAAAAATGCAGCCTTGATGCGTTCCTATAGATAATCTTTGAACTAAGAGTTCAAACTCTTTTAAAATTGACACATTATTTTGTATTACATATTTTTCTTATTTCAATTCATTGTTATATCTATGGTGCTTTTTACCATGTAGATTGTGTCAAAGCAGCTTAACATATACTGTAGATGAAGAAAAGAAAATGGAAAGCCATAACATGATTTCAAAACTGTGAACATTCCAGCAAATCAGTCAAATTGGTTAAATTGTTTCAAAGCTATGAAAAGCTTAATTTCTCCCATCACTTGCTGACATTGTTTACTAGTAGCTGTTGAACATTATATCCTGGTATTATACCAGTGGGTTACAGATTAATGTAGAACAGTTACTAAAGTTAAACTGGACTTTCCGATGATTCATTTCAGGCATTCAGAATTGATTTAAGAGAATTTGACTGGTTTATTATGCACTTCAAAACTTTACATTCACAAATAGCTAAATTATTTAAATATTTGAAGAAGCCTAATCTGTTTAAAGTAGTTCTTTAAAGGGGCCCAATAATACCCTTTTTTACAAAATGTAAAATAAGTCCCTAGGGTGTGTAAGTGAAGTTCCTGCTTAAAACACCCCACAAAAATTTGTATTATAACTCTTTAAAATTGCCCCTTTCAGGCTTTGATCCTAATTGTGCCATTTGGTGACTGTCACTTTAAATTCAAATGAATTAATAATATTTTCAAAAAAGGTTGGAGCTACAAATACCCATGTGTCAACATAGTGGTGGATTTAAAAACAAGACTAACATTTAATTGGGGCTTTCCCCCTCCAATGACAAGGTCGAATGTCAATCAAAGTGTTTCTGCAGTTTTTATGAAGTGTGATTATAAATAATAAAATTAATACATTTTTACTATTAGAAGCTGGTTATATTCACAGACTGTTGCCACAGTTTAATCGCCTTATAAAAATATTTTTTTTGCATTTAAGTCCACTTTAAAGGGTCACTTTAAAGAATGACTGTTTTTAAACAATATTTATATATCTTTAAGCAGTTACAAATCCAAAAAAAGGTAGTATGTCACTCTGAATTTTGTGCTTCAGTATACGACACCCCTCAGAGCCGTTTGCACCTGGCCCTGCTGACCTGCCTGTTCCTTCTGCTGTCAGCGTTGGGTCTGGCATTATACTGTACGGACCGCCGGAGACCCCAGCGAGCCTGCGAAGAGCTGCAGACGGCACTGGCTGTGTACCTGCTTCAGTTCAAACAAATCGTTTGGGCCTGCTGGATCTGGCTGACCATGCAATGACCATAACTGACCAGCATCGAGCAATGAAAAGAAAAAAAAAAGGTTGGCATGATTTTTGAAAGACTGCAGAGAAAATTAGCGTTTTTATTGCTTTATTTTCACTGTTCTAATTAGACTGGTCACCAGTTAAAATCTCTTGAGAGTGTTCAACATCCACCTCGATTTGAAGGCCATGTGCTTTTCCACACCATTGAGTGATGGTATGTTTTTTGCCCTTTATGGTGGCACAGTTAATGCCACATCCTCATCATACAGAGTCGTATATATATAATCAGGTCTCTGTAGCCCTTTGTCCTTGTATAGTGGTTCTGGACGATACATTTTAAAGCATCGGTTGGTCCAAAGAATTTGTGCAGCAATAGTAATTAAAACCTTCATCACTTGGAATTCTACTGTACTGTTAATGAAGAACATGTATGAATGAATTCTGTATGTCAGTCTTAGAGCCCGACTGATTCATTGACATGTCATTGATTTATTATCAGTCAATCTAGGCATGCGATATATACTCGTATTGGTCTTTAATGTGCAATATGTTAAAATAAAAAGCAACATGTAGCTATGTTACATGTTCACCGAAACAATTAAGCTAGATCTGACACACCGCATGTGCTTAGAGAATGAGTAAACGCATGGCTGGACCATTTCCTGCTAGTGATGTTCTTTGCTAATAATATTTTGTATCAAAATTTAGTCAAGTTCTGAAGCACTATTTTGTGATAGGATATGAATAAATAACAATATAAGGGCTTATTGATTTAAAGAGTACATTTGAAAAGAAAGAAAGTCAGAAAGATTTGGAACCATTTGAGGGTTAGTATATAGTTAGTCTTTTTTTTATATTTGGGTGAAGTGTCCCTTTAAGAACCTGTAGCAATTCGTTTACTGAATTGCATAATTAAAGACAGGATTGGTTTGGGAATCTGTTCATGCTCTAATATCATTTTCTACAATGGATTTTCACATCTTAGGTTGTGTTCACACTTGTCAGGTTTGGTCTGAATAAAACAGCTCTGGTCTAACTGCTGTTCAATTGAATAAGTTGAATGCTAAGATTCCCAATCATCTAAACAATCCAAAAACAGGACATGTCACAAGATGTGATCATAAAAAAGACAGGTGTCTCACACGTACTGATTTTCTCTGATCATCGCACCTCTCCTTGCAGCAAATATTTGTCTTTGATCGATGGAATATTTTCTTGGGCTATTTTGACTCCTTTGTGACACTCTGCTGTCCATTTTGTATGCATCAGACACCTTCTTATAAACATCCGAGCAGACCCACAACATCATAAGCCATTAATATTAGGTTGGATTTATGTCACCTGCGTCTAAGGACAATGTTATTTTGGTATAAATAACGGATATATGATATTTGATTGATTTTAGGTTGTGTTAGAAAAAAGTGGACAAAATTCAACGTCGAATCAACGTCATATTGACGTCAAATACTGACATTTATTCATCAGGTATGACAACTAGTGGTGGGAAAAGCAAACGTGTCGAAGCTTAAAAACGTTTCGAAACCTGTCTCTACAGTGACGCCTAGTGACCATTTTTTGTATATTGCTCTGGAACAGCTTCATCAAAGAAACAGTTAAGCAACCCCATGTTGTAGAGTCAAGGCTTCAAGTGATTTAGTGAAGTGGTGAGAGTTCTAAACTAGCATGCAGAGAGAATGGGTTCAAATCCAGGGTGATGCAGCTATAAATGTTGTTTTTTAAATGCTCTGTCTTGTGAAGTGTTTTCTTTTAACATTGGTCTGATGTCCAAATGAGCATTTTTGAACAAATATGTCTTGTTTTGCTCATAAAAAAGTAACAGTAATAAAATACATCAAGCCATAAATTCAAAGTATTTGTACAAGTCGGAATTCGAAGTTACTCTTTTTACACGCACAGTCCACTAGGCTACAGGAGCTAAAGATTTTTTTTCCGACCCTGCCAGTTGAACCCAGATTCGCCAGGTCTCGAAACACTTCTGAAATGCCTGATGCTTTGAATCGCTGTAGTCACATGACCTTGTGTTTTGAAACACTTTTGTCGCGTGACCTGGGTGGTTCGAATCACCTACTGTAAGTCACATAAACTGGCTGTTTCGCATCATGCTTCGGTGTAATGTTTCTAAACACTTGCGCTTTGGGATCTTACACTGTGTCGAAACGTCAGTTCCACGCTAGCCAATTCTAATGGCAACCACAATCCAACGTCCGATAGACGTCATATCGGTATTATTCACACAACGTCAAGCTGTAACATCATTAGACATTAGTATTTTGTTGTTTTTAGGTTGTGTTGGAAAGTAGCCAAAATGCAACGCCTGTTCAGTGTTGAACTCGATTTTCTTTTCCAAAAAAAATGAAACATCCCACAACATCAATTTGACATCATGTTGATGTCCTGTGCCTTCTGGCACCCAATACTACTTGTAAAGATTGTGCGGTTTTTAAGTGTGCTTACTGACGTTAGTTAGAAAATCTGGAAGGGTTTCAGAAATGTCAATTTGAATGCAAAGCAAACCAATTTTTGACTATGTGCAATTTCCTTTTATCTTGTATTTTATTTATATATATTTAAGGACCGATGAACCAACAGACTCAAACAGCATGTGTGAACACACCCATAATGATAAGTTTTAGGTATTTTTTTTTTTATTTTAAATCAAATCAGGTCAGGTCAGTAATGATTCTCATTATGTTCTATGTATTGATTTATTCTGAATTTTTAAATATATATATATATATATATATATATATATATATATATATATATATATATATATATATATATATATATATATATATATATATATATATAAAACAATTTTAAATATCTAAAATATTAAATATAAGTACAAATAATCCATACAATTACTTTTATTTCAAATTTTATTTTTATTTGAATTATGATTCATATGCACTCATATGAAGAAATGCATTACTACATGGTTACACACCATTATGATTTTAGGGTCATTTAGTTGACGATTTTTTGACTGACCAACATGATTGGAACCAACATGATTGGAAAAAGTTCATTCAAAGAATTTAGTCTCTTTATCACTCAGCATTGTATCAGACACAAAATCAGTCGGGCTCTACAGAATGTGCACAATGTATCCTCTATGAACCTCTATGTATCACATTATATAAGCTTTTTAATGTCCAACAATTTCATTTATCAATTTCTTTTATATTTAATGCACTTGCTGTACATAATGTGGTTGAATGTGTCTGTGGAATGCAAGACAATGCTATTTATTTTACTAATAATCAAATAGGTTTAGAGTACAAATATGCGTTTTATGCATTTAGCAACACATATAAACTGAATGACACCAGTCGTTATTGAAGAATATATTTGTGAATAGAGAAGAACTGGCACAATGAAGACACCTTTAGCGTTAATCTACTTTACGAAGGGCAAAGCTGTTACGTTAAGCACAAACGTTTCCATCTGCCATAAATTGTCTCAGAGAAGAGACAGAAGACTGTTGGAGGATGAGCTGGCCATATATTGTCTCATGCACTGCCAGATTTAACTGGCAAATGAAAGAATGCCATTATTAAAAAAAAAAAAAAGTTGAATGCTTTTATGACGCTCGCAACATTTCTGTTTATATTTTACATAAACTCAGACCAGCGTCTTGGCCTATGCCTACAAATGGTGCATTGGCTTTTGTTTTTGTAGAAAAGGTTCTTTTTACTATTACACTTACTGTAAATGTTGCACTTTCGTTTGTTTAACCTTTCTTTATAGCAATTATTTAGCATTTTTTATCAGATAATTTTTTTGTTTCTAGTGTCAAAAGCTTTCATCGCTTGTTAAGTGTGACGTCACTCGAAGCGGCTTCCGGGTCCAATCGCTCTATCAAACTGTATTGGGAGACTTATCAAATGGTAATAATAAACATTTACGTTACGTAAGCGCTGTAATACCTTTGAAAATCATGATCGCAATATAAATATCCATGCCTAACATTCAATGGCAACACTGCTAATTATTATTTAAAACTGATTAATACATTTTTTAATTTTTAAAAAATAATAGGTTTTTCTGGGAGATGCTAAAGCATTCTAGACACAAATCTAAATCACGCCCATCCTTTAACCCCCAGATAATTTATTAACCTGCAAATAAAACCAAATTGTTGCCATTTGTAGAATTAAAATAAAATAATTGAATTATCCTTTAAATTGATAAGAAGTTAAAGTAAAATTGTTTCCTCAAATTATTAAGCAGCACAATTGTTTTCAAAATTCAGCATGAATCATAAAAGGATAGTTTACCCCAAACTATTTACTCATGTGGTTTCAGACTTTTATGAGTTTCTTTTTTTTTGTTGATCACAAAAGAAGATATTTTGAAAAAAGTTGAAAACCTGTAACCATTGACTTCCAATTTAAAAATAAAATAAATTCAAGAGTTCACACTTAGATATTGCTTGATAAAAATAACAGGTTTGGCATGCTGTCCCGGGAGAGAACACTGAGCTTGGAGATAATTGAGCCCAGGGCTAACCCCTGGTCAATGAGCATGTAAGGGGGTACGAGATCAGGTAGTTCTCGAGAGCTCCCCCTGCACTGAATAAAATGATGCAAAACTGTTGCAAACAAGTTGAATTTAAACAAACAAATTAAATTTTGTAATGTTCAACTTAATTTGTTTGTTTAAATTCAGCCCAAATAAATAGTTTACAACCACTTAACTTAAAAAAAATTGTAAATCCAAGGAATTATTTATTTTCAGTGTGGTAAAGGAGGACAAGGGGGAGATGGGGTGGATGGGGGGATTCTTCAAAAACTAAGATAAGTGAGTAATGCTAGTCGGACTTTTTATAGTGAGTTTGGAATGATCCAATTGGCTTACTAATGATTACAGATGATAGACCAGCCGTGATCAATCATATCACGTGCTCCTCTCAAAATTAAGCTGCAGTCACACTGGACTTTTCTCCCCATAGACTTCCATTCATACGCACACGAATGTGTCAGACCGGAAACGCAAGGTCGTAACTCAATTTTCGCAGTTCACTGCGTTGCAAAGTTGGTGAACTCTGACCTGCGAAGTTGCATCACTTGACTGCGTGAAACAAATCGAGGATCAAAACATGACCTCTCTGGACACAAATATAAAATATGGAGCGATCGATCTCTTTTTTAAATGTCTAATCATCTTGTTTAATCCTGCCCCTTTTCGCAGCGCCGTACGACCCTTGTGTGACCGCAGCTGAAGTTTATCAAAACTTCACTAAATACTACAGAAATCAATGGCTACAGGTTTCTTTCTTTCAGGTTTAACATCCTTTATAATATGAAGAAAGAAAATCAGAAATGTTTGATAGATTATGACAGAATTTTCATTTATTGGTGAACTATCCTGTTCATGTGACATTAAAGATTTGAATAATGGCTACTGAAAATCAAGCTTTTACATGAATAAATAACATTTATACATATTTTGAGATTTAAAAAAAAAGGTGCAATAAAATATTATATTGTTATATATAGTTTTGATTAAATATGAATTTTAGGTGAGATAAGAACTCTTAACAACATCATATATTTGTTCACTATTGTCATCATATATTGATTGAAGACACAATTAGATTAAATCAACACACAATAAAGAGAAATTAAAGTTGAAAAGGCTTGCAATCTACTGAAATCAAACCACTGTGAGGTAAAATCACCTTAAAATGTCAGAAATAAAACAGGTATTCTTGTATGTTGTCATTTACATCATGTATTTGTTATTTATATGAGCTCTAAGTGTCTAATTATGAAATTTATGCACACTTGCTTTACCCATTTCAGGGAAATTCGGATGAAAAAAGGGAAATCGTCAAAACTTTATAGTTGTACTCGAAAGTCAGTTAAGCAATAAAATCACCACCATGTTCTGAGTTTTATTTCTCTGTAATGTATTTCAATAGAGGTGCTTGTTGGAAGTATATTATCTGCATATCTACCCCCCACCCCAAAAAAAAAACTCCACACCAAAAACAGCTTTAAATGCTCACTAGTTATTTATTTCATGGTCAGAAAATTCAGTCAACAATTGCTTTGTATTTTGATCATTGCTGTTTATACTGCAATTTTATTAAATAAAAGCCCTAAAACAAACAAATATGGACTTATACTGTTGGAAATTACACAAATCAAATGATGCACAAAACAATTTATAATGTATTGTTCTCAGAAATGTGGGTGTGTTATTGAGTTACAGTGAATCACAACTCATGCTCACACACCATTAATTAGCAAAACATAACCTAGTTTATAATGTCCTTAAACCAACAAAACAAAATTGCATACATCAAAATTTTTTCCAGCATGCACAATAATACCTCAAATAATTGTGAACTATATGAAGTGTAATTGCCTCATCAATGATTCAAGGAAAGTAAACAGGATAAATCAAATCACGAAAGCATTATTCTTTCAAATATCACATTTGATCAGTGAATGATGTCATATGCCTTCAATATCTTTATAAAGTTTTGTTTTTTCTTCATTGGTCTGTTTCTTTTCATATAAAATATGTGTACATGCAAGCCTGTTTCCCATTAAAGAAACTACCACAGTAATATAAATGATTATATATGTCTCATACATAAAGGCAGTACTGGAAGGGAATGAAAACCAGACATGGATCACACACACACAAAAAGAACCTCAAATAGTGTTTAAAACTAGTAATTACCTGAGCTACGATGTATGTTCTAAGTCCAACTCCTAGCTATTGTTTAGCACTGATGCAATAGAGACTGACTGGAAGCTGTTGCTCACTTCTAGCGCTGCTTTAAATACAGGCTTTAGCGGGAAACAATGATCAGCTCGAGTAAAAACATAACTGTTGATAAGATTTTGATTGTATGTCACACATGATATATATTTCATTAAAGCATATTTCCTTAAAAGGAAAGTTCATCCAGGAAAAAGTCACAATTCTGTCATTTATTTATCCTTATGTCACCTGTTAGACTTTTATTTTGAAACACAAATGGAGATCTTTTTTTTAAGGGCATGTGAACAGAAAGATCTTTTATTTCAGTTTGTTTATGTACTCTTAATGGAATATTTGAATATATATGAATAAATATGAGTGGGGGTGGGGCTTTCTTTTTGCGCATCATTCCCTCATAGCAAACTAACGGTAAGAGGGGCGTGGTTAAGAATATTGATGGCTAAAGCTGACAAAATGATGTCAACAGGATGCAGGAATCAAATGCAAAAGTAAATGGTGATTTTGATTAAAGATTACCAAAGTGGATTAACGTTTGTACAGATTCATTGTTCACCTAAAAAACAGCAATGTGCGCTAACAATGTGAACATTTTAAATTTAGATTTCAAATGTACTTTAAAGAATCGCTTTGAAACACAGTGCTACTCAATGTGATTTTAGCATGTCTATTGGAGAAACTTGATGCTTCAGATTTCAGACAGCATTTGATTGGACAGAAAATTAGAAGTGTAGCATGATCTCATCAAAATTGTTAGTCCAGAAGTAAGAGACTGAAAGTTTTGAATACAGTTAAAGGCTGCGTTTGAAATTTAATTCATCCATATGTATAGAACGCTAAAAATGAGTAGTGTGTCTGAGTTTGAAAATAGTATGCGAGAAGTACCTGGATGACCTACTACTTCCAGCGAGATTCTGAAGTGAATCTAACCCATGATGCACCGCAAGAGAATTCATGAATTGGAGTGAAGACATGCAACTGACGTGGCTAGGACAAAATGGCGGATGTAGTACGTTCGAGTTCAATGTATACTACTGACATTCATACTGAGCTCTGTGAGCTCATAAACTCCTCCAGAAACTATACCTGAATCTTGGATGATAGAAGCTTTCAGCGGTGCTTCTGACTGAACCGAGCCCAGTTTGATGAACTGTTGTCTGTGTCAACAGTTCGCGCTGCTTCATTTGTGCAAATCGCGTCATTCACACCGCAGGACATCTATTCGTGTCTTTGCATTTACTTAACGTGTAAATCACTTACGCTTGACACTTCTTCCGCGTCTGGTGTTAACGCAGCATAAACGTTCAAAATCTGCAGAAACTCACGACTGGTCTAAGCCCCTCCCTTAGAGTATCGTCAGTCTATAGTGATCGATGATTACCTTCTGTACTAGAAGGCAGGGCTTTATTTGCCATATTGACTGTTGCTTGTGTAGTGACATGTCTTATGTATTCTATACTCTCTCATATAGTACTTAGTTCTTCTAAACATGAATTATGTTGCTGTTTGGGAGCACGCTAGCTTGTAGATAACTTTAAGGCTAACATATTTAAAACAAAAGCCAAAAGTCTTCCATTTTGATTTTATGAGCGCTTTAAAGAGATCTTTTCTGTTATATCCTTCATAAAGGAATTTCCAAAAGTCCATTCAACAAACTTTGTACTTGAATTGGACGGTTAAGACCAAGACATGATCAGTTTATAGCATTTCATGTAGGCTTTTATACATAGAAATTTATAGATGCACAACATATATGGTAAACAAAAACTAAAATGTATTTGCTTAAAGCATTAATAAGAGTCAGTAAGCTTGCATGTCTCACAAATACACCTAATCAATGTTTGAATATAAATTAAGGCCAAAAATAAACCTAAGCATCATCTGAAGCAAACTGTCGCTTCTAAACACTTAGAGAATCCTTTTGAATTACGTTTAAGCCATCTTCATGAAATGTCTCAGCTTGAAAGCTTTTTGGATTATAGGTTATAGGAAATCTCTTAAATCTTCTGGAAAGTCTTATGGTTTTGGAACCACTTGATGACGGAATTGTAATTTTTTGGGGTGAACTACCCCCTATACGTACATGTTCACTGCTTTTTTTTTTGTTCAGAGTTTTGTGTTTCAAGCTAAACATCCAAAAATGTTGTGTGTAAATAATCTGTGACCTCTGAACAATAAAGTGCATTCTCAGTCATCAATCAAATACAGCTCAAATAAAATGTCATTCATAAACATTTGGTTCAGTTCAGCTCAAATAGCGTCCATCGACAGTCAAAAATCAAAGTTCACGAACCAAATGGAGAAGCTTATGAATGCATTTTACTTGAGAATGCTGCACACATCACAGTAGGAATTTTCTAGGATTGCAAAATGTTCAGTTGATCATATCATGCCACTTTTGTCGTGTACCACATCAGAGCTGCGGCGTGAAGAGCGTCCGAGCAGGAATTCTTTCTCGTGGATCAAGCTGTCGACCAGATCCTCCTGACGGTAGTTATGGTAGACCTTCAGAAAGGCCACGATGGTGATAGCGAGCCAAGTCAGCCAGGCCGCCCACAAACCAAACTAGAAGAATTAAAGAAGGTGTGAGTGGTATGGTCATGATAAACAGTGAAAATGGACCCTTTTTACAAGACTGTTATGGCACGTTCAACAGTCATCATCTTAAATGTTTGGAATCTTTTAATATAGAATTTTTTTATTATATATGTATATTTATATGTATCAAATTACAAAAATTAATTAGCACTTTTATTTGTAATGTAATGCAGCGAACAGTAAATGACAGAACAGTAAATTTGATGTTTTTCTCTCCTTTGGCTGCCGTTATCAGTAGTGCACAATTTATTTCCTTTTCTGAAAGCCTTGATAACACCATCGTGCAGTTTTTCTTTTATTATTTCAGCAAATAGGATTGTAAAAAAAAATTTTTGTTGTACTCTCCCAGTGACTGTGCCCTAAATTTACCCAACTATGATTGACTTCTGCAGCTGAGAAACCTGGAAATATGAAAAGAGTCCATAAGCAAAGTGTCAACAGATGCAAGAGCATTTAATTTCATTTCATACAATTTTGAATGTGGTTTTATTTGCAGGTTAATAAATTATCTGGGGGTTAAAGGATGGGCGTGATTTAGATTTGTGTCTAGAATGCTTTAGCATCTCCCAGAAAAACCTATTATTTTTTAAAAATTAAAAAATGTATTAATCAGTTTTAAATAATAATTAGCAGTGTTGCCATTGAACGTGAACTACATATCCCATCATGCCCTACAGTCACACACCAGTTTCAGTTCACTTTCTGATTACACACAGCTGTACATATTGCTCAGTCTTGATAGTCAACAGTTATATGTAATTAAAAGTTGAACTGAAACTGGTGTGTGACTGCAAGCTATGATGAGATATGTAGTTCAAGTTAATGACCAGTCTGCAATGGCAACGCTGCTGGTAATCATACCATATATAATGTTTTAATAATATATTTTTTATGAGTATTTACTATGGACATTTTGCTCTGAAAGTTTTAATTTAAGGCTCCCAATAAACTTATTTGAATGTCTATGCCTCTTGAATCATGCATTCAGCTAAAATTGTCATGAATAAATTATTTAATTTCATATTATTTGGTGTGTTTAGTACCTGAAAATTTTGCATGAAAAGTCTATTTTCTGTATTATTTGTCATTTTCCTTATCAAAAAATACATGTGTCTCTACGTTCTGGTCAACTCTATTACATCAGTTATAAAAAGGCATGACTCTATGCCGCAAAATTTAGTCTAAAGCAAAACTGGATCCACCCAAGTACTATAAAAGTACACCAACTAAAGTGACCTGTGAGTGAAAAGCAATAACTTTGACATACCTGTGCAATGGCAAACTGGTCATAAAATGCAGAGTTGTCTAATCCTAGTTCCAGATCCGTGTCCTGGAGGTCCTCGCAGCTAGAAATGGACAACAGTCAAAGTTAGATTTGATTCACAGACATTTGAAGAATCAGCACAAATCCAAAGTATGAACTTCTTAAAAGCTTGAAGCTTGTTAGACAAACTCTGGGTTTATATTCAAACACTGTAGCAGCCTGTGGACAATGAAACATAACTTGAACAGTCACTGAAGTGAACCGAGCCAAAAATGCCCCTGGCTAATTTCAATGTCACCAGCTCTGCTCTAACAGAGATATAAAAGGCCTACATAGTTAATTGGGGCACTTTCCATCCTATAAAGTCAGTTTAAAGGAACACTTCAGTTTTTTTTTTAATTGGGCTCAACTTCCCTAGAGTTAAACAGTTGAGTTTTACCAGTTTTTAATCCAGTGAGCTGACCTCTATGTCTGGCGTGACCACTCTAAGTTTAGCTTAGCATAAATCACTAAATCGGTTCTGACAATTAGCATCTCGGTTAAGAATGACCAAAGAGTGTTGATAATTGTCCTAATAAAAACTTGACTCTTCTGTACTTATATTGTGTAATAAGACAGACAGGAAATGAAATGTTGCTATTTTCTAGGCTGAAATGGCTAGGAAATATATACTCTCATTCCAGCGTTTTAATTAAGGAACTTTGCTGCCATAGGCTACCATGGGCTGCAGTAGGCACAATATTACACAGATTCTTACTGGTGGTGCAGTGGACTTTTTTTAGGCTCTTCATAATATCATTACGCCTGCTGCAGCCATGGTACGGCAGCAGAATTCCTTGATTACTATGCCAAAGTGAGGCCACACAGGCCTATAAAAGAGAACATTTTCACTTTCTTCCAGTCTTATTACTCAGGGTACATACAGAAGAGTCAGTTTAAATAGAAAAAATTATTCAAACTTTTGAAAATTAATTTTTGAGCAAGATGCTAATGGCCTAATCCGATTTGAATTGATTTAAAAAAAAAAAAACATGGTAAAACTCAAATATTCTTTGAAGAGCATCCATTTCGCTAGTGTTTTGATATTAGTGGGTTTATCTACAGTATACATACACAATGAAAGCAGTAAATGGCGTTTACCTGCTGTGCATACTGCCTCCTTCTGTGATGGCATCACACCATAGATTGAAACCCACGCTAACTATTGTGCTGGACAGGAATACCGCAAACACTACAAACGTGCTGATGAGCAGGTTCAGGAAGGCATTAAAGATTGAGCTGTATAAACAGGTAAGGTAAGAGACAAAAATGATCATTTACTCACACTACAGACGTTTCAAATCAGTACTGTTTTTTCTTAAGTTCAAAAAAAATGTTAAGATGGTTTTTTTTTTTCATAAAATGGAAAGAAGAATGGGATTTATGCAACATAAAAATACCCTAAAAGTGGCCCACACAATTATTTATTTTAGTTTACATGTCTTTTGAAACCATAAAAAACAAATAAATAAATAAACTGTTTTACATATGTCCTAACTGATTATGAGACGTGCAAGAACAAAAGTATTTTTAAAATTTTTAAAGACCCACATTTTGGATATTGTTCACATTATTTTCAAATCATTTCCATTTTATGTACACTATTGTTTTGTAAATACACTTTTTAAAATACCTTTTTAAAAGATGGCTTGTCAGGGCCGCTAAAAGTATGCACTCACTAGTGATGAATGAGCGTGGCAATGTGTGTTTAGTGTGTGTTTTCTACCCTAAACAGAGAGATAGTTTTTGTATAAAAGAATAATCACCACTCAAAATTTGTGATTTATAAAAAACAAACTTGATGGGAGAATGTGTGCAGCTGTAAGTAAACTATAAGTAAACATATTTACCTTAAATAATGACTTTTTAATAATTGAACCACTTTAAATCATCATATGAACCATAATCAATAATAAATAAAACTGTATTCTGCACTGTTCTATTTTTTGACTACAGGTCAAACCAGTGTTGTCCGATGACTTGCCTTGACCCATATCTAGGTAAATTAGGAAAATATTATACTGTCATTAATGTCAAAGACAAAAGACATTATTTATTAGAAATTACTTATTAAAAGTATTGTTTACAATGCCTTGAAAAATATCTCTTTTAAACAACACTTTAACAAAATATTTTTTAAATAATCAAAATTTCACAAAAGGTCTAATAATTTTTTTCAACTGCATATGGCAAATAATATTTTATTTTTACTGCATAAGAGGTAAAATAACTAAATTATTTTAGAAGGAAATTTCAGATAGCACTTTGAGGTTTTTACATCTGAACTCATGTATATAAATCCTTAATCAATTTACATTTATTAGACAATGAAACCTTCTTTTAAAAGAATACAAATCCCAAACTACACCACAGTTTATTAGCAAATCATTTCTAAAATCAAATGTTGAACTAAAAGCCCAACTCATCTACGGGCTGTGTGACATAACTGCATCCACGCATCTCATTCACCGCACCGACACGGGTCAAACACATGTGAGACATCAAATTCCCAAGCATAACAATACAAAAATAAGCAATCCCTCACTCGTCGTGGCCTTTGCAGACGAAGAAGAGCAACCTCCAGGCTTGAACAGCGGACAGGATGAGCGACGCGATGCCGACGGCGGTGATGAAGCTGCAGGATGACTGTGGTCCCCATTCTTCAATGATGAAGCGCTGTTTCGACACGGTGATGTTCTCGTTCTGCCACATCCCCCGCGTGAAAAGCAGACATTTGCCCCGAAAATCCTCCGTGTTCTCCGACAGAGGTACTATGGCGATGAAAGCAAACACGAATGCTAAAAAGTAGAGGATGCATTGCGCAAATATGAAATTATCCATTGCCATTTTGTCTGCGATGTCAGTGCAACTCGAGCTCAAGCTGCAGCTGCGCAGTTAGTCTCTGCAGTAGAGGAGGAAGATACAGCTGAGGGCTCTTTGTGGTGGTGGTGGAGGAGGGGGTGGAATAAAAGAATTAGAGCGTTAATTAGTCGTGCTTTTTATTGAACAGATGCCTGAAAGAGTTAACGTTTAATAGTCTGCACTTTCATCCTGTATTTATTTATTAGATATGGTCACTTTTATTTGCTTATATTGCTTGAAACCAGACTATTGTTTAATAATTGTTTAAAATCATTCTGAATACTGATTTTTTATATATATTTCGAATTTACTACTATTAACATCTTATTTTTAAATGCATGTCTGAACCAGAACAGATCCATTTTTTCCTATTTGCTATAATTAATATAAACATTGCATATGCAAATTCATTATTAATTTTTATATTTAGATATTAAGCAATTAATTAATAAAAATCTCAGCTGAAATTATTTATGGTGGATGTCTAAATGTTGTTGTTTTTTTTCTGGACAGTCTGAAGTCAATTAAATAACTAAATCAAATTCAATATTCCTACTAGTATTAGCTAGACCCAATTTATGCAGTGAATAAGAAGATAATAGTAATATGATGTTGTGAAATGTTTTACTAATAGTGTGTTTATTTATTCTTTACATGTGTATTTTTTGTAACTTGCTATTATTTGTTTTATTAAAATGTAATGTGTTTGTTTCTAATATTATGTGTGTGCATTTATAATCCATTAAATATTTGTTAAATTATTTTTATGTTTTGATTAATTTGCTCATTCATTCATTCATTCATTCATTCATTCATTCATTCATTCATTCATTCATACATTCATTCAGTGTGCTTTGGTTTTGTTAGTTATCAGACCAAGAGATAAGAGGGCAGAATAACAGATGGAGAGAGATCACCAACATCACAAAGCCATTTTGATTGTGAAGGTAAGAGCTGCATTAATTAAAAATCATTGCTTTACTAACAGCAGCCAGTAACTTTACTTATGCACACATAACATAACATAAAAGAAACTAAAATTGTTTCAAACCACCAAAATATTCAGAGCAAAGTTTTGTCAATGTTTTATTAGTTTTTTCCCTTCTTTTTATGCAGTTGTGTGAGTTATTGAATCACTACTTTAAAAGATAAAAAAAGGTGATTCATTCGGTAATGAAACATGTCTTTTACAAGTGAGTTATTAAATCCTTCATTTAAAAAATTCATTCAAAATTTTGATTCATCCAATAATGAAAGTTGTTTAAGCGATTTATTGAAACATTAGATTCATAAAAAATGTGGATACATGCAGTGATGAAACAAGTATTTTGTGAGTCAGTTGTTGAATAATTCATTTAAAAGAATCATTTAAAAATGCTGATTCATCCAGTAATAAAACAAGTCCTTTGTGAGTGAGATGTTAAATAATTAGTTTATACAAAAATGCTGATTCATGATTTAATAAAACATATCTTCTGAGTGAGATAAGAATTAGTTTAAGAGATTCAATAAAAAATGCTGATTCATCCAGTAGTAAAACAAGTTTTTTGTGAGTGCGATACTGAATAATTAGTTTAAGAGATTCATTCAAAAATGCTGGTTCATAGTAATGAAAGAAGTCTTTTGTGAGTGATTTATTGAATCATTAGTTTAAGAGATTCTTTCAAAAATGCTGATTCATCCAGTAATAAAACAAATATTTTGTGAATGAGATATTGAATAATTAGTTTAAGAGTTTCATTCAAAAATGCTGATTCATCTAGTAATGAAAACATCTATTGTGAGTGATAAATTGAATCATTAATTTAAGAGTTTCATTCAAAAATGCTAATTCATCCAGTAATGAAAAGTATTTTGTGAGTCATTGATTGAATCATTAGTATAAGAGTTTCATTCAAAAATGCTGATTCATCCAGTAATAAAACAAATCTTTTGTGAGTGAGATATTGAATTATTAGTGTAAGAGATTCATTCAAAAATGCTGATTCATCCAGTAACAAAACAAGTCTGTTGAGAGATATTGAATAATTAGTTGAAGAGTTTCATTCAAAAATGCTGACTTATCAAGCAATAAAAAGTCTTTTGTGAGTAATGAATTGAATATCTAGTTTAAGAGATTTGTTCAAAAATGCTGATTCTTCTAGTAATGAAAAGGTATGTTGTGAGTGATTGATTGAATCATTAATTTAAGAGATTCATTCAAAAATGCTGATTCATCCAGCCATGAAAATTATTTTGTGAGTGATGGATTGAATCATTAGTTTAAGAGATTCATTCAAACATATTGATTCATCCAGTAATAAAACAAATCTTTTGTGAGTGAGATATTGAATAATTAGGAGATTCATTCAAAAATCCTGATTAATCCATTGATGAAAAATCTTTTATGAGTGATGGACTGAATTAGTTTAAGAGAATAAAATTTAAAGTCAACGTCAGATTTATTGTCAATTCAACCACATTTCACATATAATATAATCTAAAAATATAAACTAAAAAATAAAAATTTGGAAACAACACAATTGAACTTAAGGGTACATGGGAAGGAGTGCAAACCAGAGTTGTGCACATGCAAAACAGTATATTCATTCAAAAATACTGATTCATCCAATAATAAAACAAGTCTGTTGTGAGATATTGAATAATTAGTTTAAGAGATTCATTCAAAAATGCTGATTTATCTAGTAATGAAAAAGTATTTTGAGTGATTGATTAAATTATTAGTTTAAGAGATTCATTCAAAAATGCTGATTCATCCAGTAATAAAACAAGTCTGTTGTGAGTGTGATATTGAATAATTAGTTAAAGAGATTTATTCAAAAATGCTGATTCATCTAGCAATGAAAAGTCTTTTGTGAGTAATGAATTAAATCATTAGTTTAAGAGATTCATTCAAATTTGCTGATTCATCCAGTATTAAAACAAATCTTTTGTGAGAGCGATATTGAATAATTAGTTTGAGATTAATTCAAAATGCTGATTCGTTCAGTAATAAAACAAGTTTTTTGTTCAATTAAATTTAAGTGTATTTGTATAGTGCTTTTTACAATAATTATTGTTTCAAATAAGCTTTACAAAAGTCAAATTAAGTTATTTATGCATTCACAGTTATTTAAGTTTACAGTCAAATTAAGTTATTTATGCGTGATTTATTGAATCCTTAGCTTAAAGAGATTCCTCAGAAAATGCATATCTATCCATTCCTTAAAAATAAGTCTTTACAAGTATTTTAGAATGATCATGAACATTGAATTGAATTTTAAAACGATCATTGAACATTGAACATAGCATTTGTGTTTTATATGACATTAGACAATAGCCTCGATCTCAAGTAAACATCTCTTTTTTATTTCACATAAAAACCACTGGCTTTTTAGACAACCTATGAAGTCAACACGGATCTCACTTTAAGTTTCATTGCTGTTCGTTATTTGCAGCAAATAAAATTATGAATATATTGAAATTCTAATATATAGATCTACTTGTGTATGACAATTCTTATATATAGAAAAATGATGGTCTTAAATATTTCATTAAGGAAAAATGAACAATGTTAATAAATTGTTATGCTGTCATAAACAAAAAAAAAGATTGTTCCATCTTAAAAAAGTAAATATTTTAGTCAAGACATGGAAATGCTGAAAATGTCCAGCTTAACAGTGCATACATCAAGTTACAGAAGGAAATGCTGTGAAGTGCTTGTTCAGCACAGCTCATACTGTACACGCTTCAGCTATTTTCTCCAAAGTGGTTTTGTTAAGACGCAGAGCCACCAAGAAAGCAGTCTTGCAGAATGGCAACAAGCAGAGGAAATTACAGTATGTGGCTCCATTTACCTTTGAGTAACAACCCATGGTAAAAAGTGCACTGAAGCAATGAGTGTAAATTTGAAATGGCTGCTTATAAAGGTGATGACTTCTGTAGGGCTTAGTGAAGACATGTACACTAGTACAATCATAACATAACCAGTACCGTGTTTTGACAAGACCATAATAAACCAGCAACCTGTTTTTACAGATAATAGTAGCAAAACAGTGTTAGTTTGTGTAAACACTGCACCTTAAAAAAAAAAAAAAAAATATATATATATATATATATATATATATATATATATATATATATATTCAATTCACCTTTATTTGTATAGCGCTTATACAATGTAGATTGTGTCAAAGCAGCTTCACATAAATTGGAACAGTGTAGTTCAGTTTTTACTGTTTAAGTTCAGTTCAGTTTAGCTCAGTTCAGTGTGGTTTAAAAATCACTACTGAGAGTCCAAACACTGAAGAGCAAATCCAACGATGCGCAGCTCTACAGATCCCAAACCATGCAAGCCAGTGGCGACAGCGGAGAGGGAAAAAAACTTCACTAAATGGCAAAAGTGAAGAAAAAAAACCTTGAGAGAAACCAGACTTAGTTGGGCACGATCATTTTAATTTCTCCGCTGGCCAAACGTCTTGTGCAGAGCTGCAGTCTCAGCGGCGGAGGCTGGAAGCTGGCCTCAGCGAAGACTCGTCTGTCTCTAGAGCATCACAGGAATCAGTCTCATGTTCCACTCCTCCATGACCACCACAGCAGCTGCTCAGGATACGGCCTGGTCCAGGATATGGAAACCTTGGTATCATCTCGTCGTTGGTCTTGGATCGAATCAGTGACTGCATAGTCTAAGGGCCTCGGGAAGAGTATCCCCAGGTGGAAATGAAGAATAAAGAGAATAATTAGCGTAGCTGCTGTTCATAGTGTATATAAACAAGATGCAGAAACCTTTGTGGAAACTCGCTACGTGGTGCACTGAGTGTATGCTTTACTGAACAGATAGGTCTTTAATCTAGTTTTGAATTGGGAGAGTGTGTCTGAGCCTCGGACATTATCAGGAAGGCTATTCCAGAGTTTAGGAGCTATAAATGAGAAGGCTCGACCTCCTTTACTCGATTTAGCTATTCTAGGTACTACCAGAAGCCCTGAGTTTTGAGATCTTAAAGAGCGAGTTGGTTTGTAGCGAGACAGAAGGTTGGTTAGATAAACAGGAGCTAGATTATTTAAAGCTTTGTAGGTAAGAAGCAATATTTTTAATTCAATACGAAACTTAACAGGCAGCCAGTGTAAGGAGGATAAAATTGGGGTGATGTGATCAAATTTTCTAGACCTGGTAAGAACTCTGGCAGCTGCATTTTGTACTAATTGAAGTTTGTTAAAATAGGATGCTGGGCAGCCAGCAAACAGTGCATTACAGTAGTCCAGCCTAGAAGTCTAGCTTTTCTGCATCTGAGATCGATAGCATCTTTTATAGTAGAGCTAACGCTAACTTTGTATCCCTCTAATTGTAGGTCGAGTTGTGAGATCTGCTGTGTACAGGATTTAGGCCCAATAAGTAATAATTCTGTTTTGTCTGAGTTTAAGAGAAGATAATTGTTGGTCATCCAGTCTTTAACATCTTTAATACACTCAATTAGCTTGGACAGTTTAGACGTCTCGTCAGGTTTAGTTGAAATATATAATTGAGTATCATCTGCATAGCAGTGAAAGCTGATCCCATGTCTTCTAATAATGTCTCCCAGGGGTAGCATGTATATTGTAAACAGCAAAGGGCCTAAACTGATCCTTGAGGCACCCCATACTTTACTGGGCTGATTTGTGAAGGCTGTCCATTAATATTCACAAACTGGTAACGGTCAGCTAAGTATGACTTAAACCATTGTAGGGCCTGTCCCTGGACACCTGTAGACTTTAAGCGGTTAATGAGGATACTGTGGTCAATGGTGTCAAATGCCGCACTAAGATCGAGTAAAACTAATAGCGAGATGCACCCTTGGTCAGCAACTAAGAGTAAATCGTTGGTTATTTTTTACTAATGCAGTTTCTGTACTGTGATGAGCTCTGAAACCTGACTGAAACACTTCAAAAACATTGTTCGTCTGCAGAAAGGAGTATAATTGAGCAGAAACAACATTTTCTAGTATTTTAGATATAAATGGAAGATTTGAAATAGGCCTATAATTAGCTAAGTTGCTGGGGTCCAGTTGTGGTTTCTTAATAATAGGCTTAATAACAGCTAACTTGTAAGGATTTGGAACATGGCCTAAAGATAAAGAAGAGGTGATAACGTTAAGAAGAGGTTCTCCTATAACAGGTAGCAATTCTTTCAGTAATTTTGTTGGAATTGGATCCAACATACACGTAGCTGGTTTAGAACTATTTATAATTTTGTCTAGCTCTTCTTGTTCTATGATTTTAAAGCACTGTAGGTTATTTTGATTCGGTGGGATGTTTACTGGATTTGAAGTATAAGGCGGTCCAGAAAGTTTAATATCTCCTATTTTCTGTCTAAAGCCTTCTATTTTATCACTGAAAAAATTCATGAAGTCATCACTGCTAAATTGCGGTGGAACATTTTGTTCCAAAGATGACCGATTATTTGTTAAGTAAAGTGCTAGTAGAGATGTGCTAGTAAAGATGGCATCCATAGTGCTGGTTACTACATCAAGGCCATTTGTGTTTGCATTTCGAAATAGAGAAAGATCAGGTAAGTTATTTATAAATTCATCTTTGGTGGATGGAACAATAGTTCTACTAGTATGGCTAAATTGTGAATTTTGTGAATTTTTACTTACTAGTCAGATAGAGTGAAGTATTCTGGAGATGTTGTCCGGCAGGATATATATACAGTATATATATATATATATATATATATATATATATATATATATATATATATATATATATATATATATATATATATATATATATATATATATATTACTGAATAGCAGATTCATCGTTGAATTATAATATTTGTGATATTGGTGATTCAAAGCATAAAACTTCTCCATGATGGACGTCCAGCTTTCTCCAGCCTCAGGTGCCTAGACTACAGCACTGCACAAGAAGTTTGGCCAGAGGAGAAATGTTCATGCCCAACTGAGCCTGGTTTCTCTTGAGATTTTTTTTTTCCTTCACTTTCATCAATTGGTGTGCATCGATGGATTTGCTCTACAGTGTTTGAACTTTCAGCAGTGAAATTTAAACCACAATGAACTGAACTGAACTCTGAAAACTGAACTGAGACAGTTCAAATTTACTAGAACTTCTATGTTAAGCTGCTTTAACACAATCTACATTATAAAAGCGCTCTAGAAATAAACATGAATTGAACAGAAAACTAAAATATAATAATTGTATGAATATATGATGAAGATAAGGTCGTCTATTATGCAAGTCCAGAATTTTGACAAGTTTATTTTAATAATCAAATACTTAATAAAATACAAATACAACATGCAGTTGCGATTTCACCCCATAACAAATTTCAAATTGCTTAAACTGCTGATTGTTACAATTATATATTCAAACACGCTTAACTCGTTTGCTTGTCTTTCCTCGACAGCCACATTGTGAAGTTGATCCATGATCCATCTGATTATTGGTCACCTTAAAAGATCCTTTCTGACTTGTTAATTCATCTTTCACTACCTGCAAGCAAAAAGTGCAACAGACAATAAATAAACACAAAAATAAAATAAGAAATGTGACTGTTTATAAATGTGTTTCACTTTTAATTTACTCTAAATGTTTTTAGAGAAAACCAATATCCTGGTGCTATGAATCTGTACAGTATTACTGAAGAAGAAAATAACTGCCAATGAGGGCAACAATCTCATTTGTCTTAACAAGAAATAATCAGTTTAAATTTAAAAAATGGTGATTTATTATGATTTATTTTATTTGCCATAACAAGAGTTTCACAACAGATCTTTAAAACATACTTTTTTGAAAGTAAAAACTGAATACATAGAGCAAGATGAAGAAATAAAGACTGTATGCATTTAGATTGTACAGACATGAACATGCTGGCGAATTTTGATAACCCTTAATATTTGAAAACTGCTAACTGTTACAGGATATAAACTGGTAATTAATCTTACATTATATAAATGTAATCTTAGATCTTAATCTTACACAAATTATACTTAACCTTATTACTAAAACAAGCAAGCAAAAATATTGGACAGCTGATCTTATTTAAAAAAAAAAAAAAAAAAATTTAAATGGCACCAATCAAACTCTCAAGGCCAGTAGCATACATCTGAATTTGTTCAACAGATAAAAAATCCAGAATTTACCATGTTTAATTATTGGATAGATGATGATAACATAAAAAATTTGCATTTATCAGTCAATACTGATATTGCTGGTGACATATTGTGTATCAATGGTATGTAGACAGAACAAAAAATAAATAAAAAAGGAAACAGATGGCATTAAATACTACATTTTACATCACATTATGCATTATAGCATGTGATAATGAGTGATTAAGAGTTTAATTGTTTTCTGCTGTAAATTGACACTATATAATGATAAAGTCTGAAAAATGAAGGGGTAAGTAATCCTGAAAAGGTGAAATGAGACAGCATTTACTCTATATCATATCTCCATAACACATTATGACTTACTGGACAGAAGGTTACAGTAGATAATTTAAGGCAATTGCAGTCTGTAGAACGATTGATTTGAAACATGAATCTTTAATTGCTTTCTGCTGAATTAGCTGACTGTTAAAAGTACTAAACCAAAACAAAATCAAACTGTTGCGTTGCGCTCATTAAACCGAAAGGTCTCCTTACATATTGCAAAGATCCCTTCTGAAATAATGATTATGTTGACTGAAAATGTATAACATTAATGAAAGCAAAAGAGCAGGCCTTTGACAATGTATTACTGTAGCAATGATTGAATGTGATCAGTTTGGAATTTTGAACACTTAAGTTTTGAAAATGTACACCTTTCATGTTAAAATTGCTATCAATCAATCAATCAATCAATCAAAAAGTAAAAATAGTAGCGTATGATGCTAGCAAGTCCGACGTTGTGGATTCGGAAAGCAAGAACTGGTCAAATGTGTGCCTTCAACGCAATACAAAGTCACCTTTGAAAAAAGTTTCAGACAAATATATGTATTTAAATAACTTCCATGTATATCTGCAAAGCCTGAGATAAACATATTACAAAGAAGAAGCTGCATAATGAAATTAAAGCATGACATTATTAATAGAAAAGACGACATTGTGAGACTGATTAATACAACTTTCACTCCTTGTACAGGAACAAACTATTCATCCCACATGAAAAGCCTCCATGTGTTCATTTTTAGCTGTCTAATTACAGGGTCCGGCTTTTAGTAATCAAGTGATCATGCTGAAATGAGGAGATTATGCAATGCACACCTGCAGAGCAAAAACCAGCCCACTTCACTGAAGCAATACTGCCACTGTGTGGTCGGATACAATTTTCTTTTTGACTAAAATCATAGGTATATCAGCAACTCATACCTCTTTGAGCTCCATTATTGCACTGGATGGAAAGGTTTCCAGGCCCATGGATTTGAGGTCGTCGCAGATCAGGTGATGTGAAGGAGGCTGAGAATAGGTTATAAATAAATCAATGAACTCATTTCAATTCAAGACTCAAAGAACATTTTGTACATTTTATCATTACCATAGGGGAAAAAAAGCATCGGCTAAATGTATGAATGTAAATGTTATACCTGAACAATAAACAGAAATACATAAAACTTATTATGTGTTCCATTTTTAAAATGTTAAAGCCCAACAGTAAAACAAACAATTAATCAATTACATTTAGTTAATATTTAAAATTTTGCAGCATTTTCGGCCTGATATCAAGGCAAGGCAAATTTATTTATATAGCACATTTTATACACAGTGGCAATTCAAAGTGCTTTACATAAACAAGAATAAAAAAATACAAGTATAGAAAATAAAAAAACAAACAATAAAATGATTAAAAACAGAGAAAAACAGATTAAAATGTGTCAAAGGAGGTTATAAAAGAATAAAAAAAGAATAGAAAGACACAATAGTGCGAACTGTCAGTACAGTGCTCATTCAGTAAAGGCACAGCTAAACAGTTGTGTTTTTAGTCCTTATTTGAATGTGCCTAATGTTGGAGCACATCTGATCATTTCTGGAAGCTGATTCCAGCAGTGAGGGGCATAGTAGCACCCCTTGAAGTTTAAGACCTTGTTAACCTATTTAAAAAACTTTTTCAATGATTTTGCCAATGAAAGGGAGATTTGAGATTGGCCTGTAATTCAACAAGACCAACAAGATAACCTAACTTGCCCCCAAACCTCACCCCTAAACCCACCTGTCGTTGGGAGATAAGCAAATTATACTAATAGCTACAAAATGCATTGGTATTTTCAGTCAATGAACTGTACCTTGAAGTTGAATAACTCTCACATTTCCTGAGAGACCCCAGTAAGTTGATGCTTTATTTCCAATTTAAGGTGGTGAAACTGCAAACGCTGCCTTTGAAGGAGGCCAACAGAGCCTTGGCATTGCCATATCTTGTTTGCACCCTATATATTTATGTTGGACCACACTCTGAGCTTCAGAAGCACTGAGCGGCTCTTTTTCTCAGCAAAAAGGAAGATCTGCCTACAAACAGAGGTTTGCTTGCGGCATAGTGGATGGTGCCCCCTTGAAGCAAAGGTTAACTCATAGAGGCTGCATCCGGAATTGCATACTACTTATGTAAGAACAACATTAAATTTGAGCTTACTTCAGGACTCAGGAAGATGAATGGAATTCGGACATACTACATCCACCATTTATCATTATAGCATGACCTACCCATGTCAGTTGCCTCAGTTCACTCACATTCATAAATTCTCTCACATGGCCTTTTTTGATAAAATGTGTATTGGATTCGCACTTCAGAATCCTGCCAGAAGTAGTTGGTAATCTAGATACTGTCATCTATGTTTATCAAATAAAATTAATTCGCACATACTAATTACTTGACTCACATACTATATAGTATAGAAGTATGCATTTTTGGATGCACACAGAGTTGTGCATTTGCACACAGCACCTCCAGAAGAGATCTGTAGAGCTGCAGGCTGGACACCTGTTAGCATGTCATTTCAGTCAGCCCCATGTTCTGACCTATGTGCTCTATTTGTATAATTCTCTGCATGGAACTCTAGATGTGCATTTATGGGAGAGACCTTGCAAATTCCATTTGTTAAATTTAATTGGCCAATTTCTATACTTTTCAGAGTGACTGGTCTCCTAGGCAGAATTCCCATTGGGTGATCACAACGTAACATCTCCGACCCCTCCATCAGGGAACATGGTTACATCCTAAATTTTAAAAAGAACACTGATCAAAACAAGTGAACACTTTATAACTCTTCTGACAGGAGCAGTTTGCTCTAAGGCAGGAATCAGCCAGGTTGAAACCCGCCACGTCTCCAGTGCTTGTTTCCACCAGCTGCCCAGCTTACAGTGACCCACGCGCTCAGAGCTGGAGCGGAAACACACTGCTTCTTTACTGCCGGAGATCATTGAGGAGACACACTGAGCGGCAGCAAGCAGACTCGACTGGACACAGGAGGATTGTGGAGATGACACGGATGAGAGAAGAAGCTAAGGTCCATATCCATGATGGAACTTTTAGAAGGATTCAGGAAAAAGGTCTGGCAGGGTTTTTCGTCTTCTACTAGGAGGTCGTCCGGCTGAAGATGAGCCAGGAGATCCTGCATGGTGTCTGTGAGGCTGCAGGAGGTGAGGATTTCTGGCTGGTCAAAGGCAGCTTCATATTCATGACAGGAGACTTCCTGACCTTCATCCTCACGCAACAGAGACAAAGCCCGCTGGAGACACACAAACAGACCGAGCACAATAACAATTGAATAATAACGTTGCTGTTTACTTTATTTACGGATTTGGTGGGAGGGATTACACTGTGAATAGGCTGGGTGACCTCCAAGTAGAAGGGACTTACACAGCAAGTAGGCTGGGTTAAGGCATTGGTTTAGACAGTGCTTCCCACACATAGACTTTACTTGGGCAGGCCACCCAGGTATATTAACGGTCACCAAAGAATATTTGGTGACATTTATTTATTTTATCCTTTTATACTTTTTTGTATCTGCCCAATAGCCAAACATCCGTGATCGATTAACTAGTTGAAAATCTTCTCTCGCCCTACATGTTTCCTACTTTTCGTTGTGTGCACAAGAACCGTCAACACTCCCACAGACAATCTCATGTGCTTTGCAGAAACCCACAGGACCCACAGAGACACGCCTTTTTGAGACTTAAAAATGTGCCTGTCCAGGATTTCCAAATCTCCTAAATGTCCAGAATTCGACTTTTGGTTTCGCTTTCTAATGTCATCATTAATTGTATGCATTTTTTTGTTCAAATATTTTTGTGTGTGAAATAAACACTATATCAGTACAGTTACATCTTTGTTGCTTTTTTTACAAAAGAGAAGAAAAAATAAAAAAATAAAAAATAATAGTGATAGTAAGAATAAAAATGGAAAAAAAAATGGAAGCAAGATTAATAAGTGTACAAAAAATTACAACCAACTATCACAATCAAATGTTCAGAAACATTGTCATTAGTATAAACAGTATAAACAGTATATCAAACAGTATAAAATAGTAATCGTTAAAAACAGACAAAAATATAATTACTACAAAGTAATTAAATTAAAAAGGAAGGAGAGTGCATCTATTAAATGGAAGGCAAGACCTTAAGAGAGTTAAAGTAAGTTATAAAACACTGCCACTTTTTAAATAAATTTGTTTTCCCAGAGCATCTAATCTTTTCCAACTTTAGAAAATGCATGGTATCTACAAGCCATTGGGATGTAGTTGGAGGCTTATTTGATTTCCAGTGAAGTAGAATACAACACCTGGCTAATAGTAAGGTAAGAGCCAAAATATCAAGTTGTTTAGAATTGAACTGGGACCAAATCTTTGGAACCCTAAAAATGGTCACATCAGGGGATGGGTTTATATTTACCTGCAACACCTTGGACATAATTGTAAAATAATTAATCCAATAATTCTGTAACAGAGGGCACAGAAAGAACATATGACTTAAATTACACCTTGTCAAATGATACCTGTCACATCTTTCATTAATATTGGGAAAATTTCAGCCCTGTTTTTGAGAAATGGATTCTATGAAATACTTTAAATTGTATCAGGCTAAGGCGAGCACAAATTGTACTAGAGCGTATTCTCTGCAGCGCACCAAGCCACCATTCTTCCTCAAAACATAGTCCCAATTCATTTTCCCAAGATTTGTTAATTTTAGTAAGAGAACAATCATCCAAGCTTAAAATGTACCCATAGATTTTAGAAATTTGGGATTTGTGTTGAGGGTTTAGTTGCACTAACTCTTCCCATACCTGTAGCTTAGGCAGAGATGGGTAATCTGAGAATAAAGTAGCAGAGCAATGTCTAGCCTGTAAGAATCTAAAAAAATGAGATTCTGACAACTCCATTACAGAGGAAAGTTGTGTATAGTTACAGAAAAGACCATCTCTATACAGGTCCTTAAAATTTCTTAATCCTTTTCCATGCCATTGCTTAAATACATGATCCGTAAGGGATGGTGGAAACGTGATTTCCCAGTAGTGGCATTATTGTTGAAGCAGAGGTAAAATTAAAGTGTCTCCTGAATTGGCACTAGATCCGAACTGAAGTAACAACTACTGGATTGTGTGTTAGGGAAGAGGAAGAGACATTGAAAGATAGGGGAGAAGTGAGTAAAGCCAACAGTGAAGTAGATGCACATGAGTTGGCTTCCAATCTGCACCAAGGTGCAATAGATGAACTAGACCAGAATGTTAATTTATGAATATTTACTGACCAATAATAAAACATAAAATTTGATAACGATAGCCCACCACTCAGTTGACAAACCTGCAGCAATGATTTTCAAATTCTAGGAGATTTGCCACCCCACAGAAAATTACTAATAATATGACCAAGGGATTTAAAGAAATGCTTAGGTAAATAAGGAACACCCTGAAATACAAAAAGAAATTTGGGCAAAACATTCATTTTCACAACATTAATATGACCAATTAATGATAGGGGTAAACTGCTCCATCTTTGAAAATCAGACTTGGATTGCTCCAGCAAGGAGAGAAAAATTGCAGCTAGTAAAGAAGGAAATGATCTAGTTATATTAATGCCAAGATATCGGAATCCTGATGAACTGAACTTAACTGGAATATCTGATTGCAACAGATTCATAGCCAATTCGTTAACTGGGAAACATTCAGTATGAAACATTCAGTATGAAAATTAATTTTATAACTGTCTATAATTTTTTTAAATATAGACAGCATGTTACATGTCCCACAAGAGACAGTAATATATTGGATCACTGCTATACCACAATAAAGGATGCATACCACTCCATCCAACGAGCAGCTTTGGGACACTCTGACCATTGTTTGATTCATCTCATTCCAACCTACAGGCAGAAACTGAAAACAGCCAAACCTGTATTAAGATCTGTGAAAAGATGGACTAACGAAACAGAGCGGGATCTACAAGCCTGTTTCGAACACACTGACTGGTGTGTTTTTGAAGCTGCTGCAAACGATCTGGATGAGCTCACAGAGACTGTAACATCTTATATCAGTTTCTGTGAAGACGTGTTCATTCCTACCAGGACTCAACTCACATACAACAATGACAAACCATGGTTCACTGTAAAACTCAGACAGCTACGTCAGGCCAAGGAGGTTGCTTACAGGAATGGGGATAGGGCCTTGTATAAGCAGGCCAAATACACACTGGAAAAGGAGATCAGAGTCGCAAACAGGAACTATTCTAAGAAACTAAGGAGTCAGTTCTCTTCCAGCGACTCAGCATCTGTGTGAAAAAGTCTGACAAACATCACAAACTACAACACACCATCTCCCAGCACTGTAGACAATGAACGACTTGCAAATGACCTGAATGAGTTTTACTGCCGGTTTGAGAAAACCCCCCACACCCACTCTGAACTGCTCTTCACGCCACCATTAACACCTCCACCACCCCCCGCCTCCCCCATACCTGCACTTCAGTTCAGTGAAGAGGAGGTGCGCCAGGTCTTCCGGAAACAGAAGAGGAAAAAAGCACCAGGCCCAGATTTTATAACACCCGCCTGTTTAAAATCCTGTGCTGACCAACTGGCCCCCATCTTCACCCTGATCTTCAACAGATCACTGGAGCTGTGTGAAGTGCCCTCCTGCCTCAAACGCTCCACCATCATCCCCATATCACAGAAACCCAAACTTACAGGACTAAATGACTACAGACTGGTGGCACTAACATCTGGGGTCATGAAGTCTTTTGAAAAACTGGTGCTGGCCCACCTGAAGGACATCACTGAACCCTCATTGGACTCTCTTCAGTTTGCCAACAGAGCAAACAGGTCTGTGGATGATGCAGTAAATATGGGACTGCATTGTGCTCTGCAACACCTAGACAGACCAGGGACCTATGTGAGGATCTTGTTTGTTGACTTCAGCTCGGCGTTTAAAACTATCATCCCAAAACTTCTCCTGCCCAAATTAACTCAGCTCTCTGTGCCCACCTCTGTCTGTCAGTGGACCAACAGCTTCCTAACGGACAGGCAGCAGCTGGTGAAGCAGGGAAATTTCTCATCTAGTATCCGCACAATCAGCACTGGCGCCCCCCAGGGGTGTGCCCTCTTCCCACTGCTCTTCTCCCTGTACACGAATGACTGCACTTCAAAAGACTCCTCTGTGAAGCTCTTTAAGTTTGCAGACGACACCACACTTATCAGCCTCATTCAGGACGGTGATGAGTCTGCTTACAGACAGGAGGTTAAGGAGTTGGCTGTCTGGTGCAGTCACAACAACCTGGAGCTCAACATGCTCAAAACAGGGAGATGATAGTGGACTTCAGGAGAAACCCCCATGCTCTCCCCCCACTGAGCATCATGGACAGCATTGTGGCAGCAGTGGAGTCATTCAGGTTCCTGGGCACCACCATCTCTCAGGACCTGAAGTGGGACACTCACATTGACTCCATTGTCAAAAAAGCTCAACAGAGGCTGTACTTTCTTCATCAGCTGAGGAAGTTTAACCTCCCAAAGGAGCTGCTGAAACAGTTCTACACCTCCATCATTGAATCAGTCATCTGCACATCAATAACTGTCTGGTTTAGCTCAGCTACTAAATATGACCTCCAAAGACTACGTCAAATAGTTCGGACTGCTGAGCGAATCACTGGTACAACCCTTCCTACTCCCCAAGAACTGTACCTATCCAGAGCGAGCAGAAGGGCTGCCAAAATCCCTCTGGACCCCTCACACACAGCACACTGCCTCTTTGAACTTTTACCTTCTGGTCGACGCTACAGAGCACTGCGCACCAGAACAGCCCGACACAGAAACAGTTTCTTCCCTCAGGCAATCCATCTCATGAACACTTGATGTAAATAATTGTGGAACCAACATCACTACTTGCCATACACTTTTATACACATATACACTTATTTAACCACACACCTACAAGCCAATTTGCACATAACAACTGCACATATAACGTTGTATATAGTAATAAACACGTACATACACTTGTCAATCTGTATATTTGCACTCACTACTTCTATTTTTCTAAAAATATATTTATTATCTGTTTTTTGTCCTGTCTCTGTAATCCTGTTGCACTGTAGAAGCTCTGTCACGAAAACAAATTCCTCGTATGTGTGAACATACCTGGCAATAAAGCTCTTTCTGATCCTGATTCTGATTCTGAAAAAGAGAGAAATTGATTTAAAATACATAAAATAATTGGACAGCTAGGAATTGGATTAGAAATATATAATAATAGGTCATCTGCATATAAAGAATTTAATTTCAACACCCGAACGCACTAGACCATGCAGCAAAGGAGAAGACCTATTGATAGTGGCTCTATGACCAAGGCAAACAGTAAAGGGGAAAGTGGGCCCCCTTGACGTGTGCCCCGTCCCAATTGGACATATCTGGATCTAATATTATTGGTATGCACACTTGCCTGAGGGGAATTATATAAAAAATATCCACTTCAAAAAATTGTCCCCAATCCCGAATATTTTAAGGACTGCAAACATAAACCTCCACTCATCGCGATCAAACGCCTTTTCAGTGTCACATGAAATCACAACTTCAGGTGTATTTCTAGAATGTTTGGAATAAATTACATTTAAGAGTATACAAACGTTAAAAAATAATTGTCTCCCTTTAAATAAGCCCGTTTGTTCCTCTGATATAATTTTTAGAAGTACGTTTTCAAGACGAGAGGCTAATACTTTGGCCAATATTTT
The DNA here is from genome assembly GCF_903798145.1 of Danio aesculapii. NCBI lineage: Eukaryota > Metazoa > Chordata > Actinopteri > Cypriniformes > Danionidae > Danio > Danio aesculapii. The sequence continues at coordinate 9,858,388 of NC_079451.1, forward strand.
GGCATCTACAATTTGCAAAGAGAGAGGCTGATATGAACTACATAATTTAGGATTTTTATCATTTTTTAAAAGGAGAATTATAGATGCTTTTGTGAGTGTCTCTGGTAAGTAACCATGCTCTAGGGATTCTATGTACACTGATAAAAGTAGGGGAATTAGTTTATTTTGAAATTTATTTTAAAATTCTAACAGTAAGCCGTCTGGGCCCGGGGCTTTATTGCAGCGCATAGTTGATGTGCGAATTAACTTTGTAGAAAAGAAATCATAGCCTCTGATTCAGATCGAGCTTCAGATGTATAAAAAGCAGATACCAAATTAACAACTGAATCCTGAATTTGTGGAATTGATCGACTAGCTACCTGACATCTTAATTGGTGTGCTAAGAGACGACTATCTTTATCACCTTGTTCATAATAGTTACTACGAGAATACAATAAAAGCCGCTCTGCATCATTTGTCAAGATAAGATCCAATTCATCCTGCAGGTCAAGACGTTGTTTAATCTGAACTTGTGAGGGAAAGCTGGCCAACATTAAATATGTCAGAAGTAAGCTGATGTATTTTGCTGTACGAAGTCTAATTAAGTGTGCAAAATAAGAAATAATCTGGCCACGTAGGTAAGTGTAACGAGGAGACTGACACGGAGGGATCCATTATGCAGTATTTATTAGTCACAGTCAAACATCCAATACGCACTAAAGTGCGAACACACATCAACAGTAATCAATAATAGTCTTGGGGCTGGCGGCTGACAGACACAGAGTGATTTACCAGGCATAGATCAGGGGCAGGCGGTGTGGTTCAGAATCCATTAGAGATGCTTGGGTCGAGGGCAGGCAGCATGGTTCAGAGTCCGTGTATAAAGCAAGGGTCGTGGGCAGGCAGAAGGCAACTCAGAGTCAGAAACAGTCCGGGGTTATTCTCAGAAGATCAGACAGGAAAGACCGCTCAGTAATGCTGGCCGGGGCTAAACTTCGCTATGAACTGGTGTTTGAGTGTGGCTTATATAGGAAGCGTGGGTCGTTAACTAGATTCAGTTCAGGTGTGTGCACAATCAGTTTAGATGGATGATGTAATCCTTAAAAGTCCGGGGATGGTGACCTCTGCTGGCCAGCGAGGGGAATGACTGGGACCGAGTCGGTAACAGAAAGATTTAAATGTTTCCCAAAATAGCGAGTAAGAGACCACACCATCTTGATTGATATCCATAAAATCATCAAAAGAGGTTGAAATAAAATCAATAACATTTTCGTCCGACAAAGGGAGAGAATTTAATCTCAATGGTGATGAATATTGTGGAATTGCAAACAATTGCACATCAACAGTGATTGCATGATCAGAAATAACAATGGGGTGGTACTGAACAGATTTTACTTTAGGAATTAAGGAGCTGTCTATAAAAAAAATAATCGATACGGGAATATGTTTGATGGACTTGTGGAAAAAAAAGAAATTACCTTATTTTGGGGTATATTACTCCAAGGGTCAACGTAACCGTTTCTCTTCATGGTTTGGTCGATTGTCTCTGATCTCTGGGCTTGGTATTCCTGTCCATCACCTGTCCCACTCTTGTTCTTCCTCTCAGGTCTGCCGCCCGCCGGATCAAGTAAACTGCCGTATCACCCCCTGCCGAGTTATAGAGAAACTACACCCTGAGATACCGTTCGCCCCTCTACGGAGTGGTTTTTGTTGACCGTTTTTGGAACTCTTTTTCGTTTTATTTTGTTTATTTGTTTTTCTTAAGCCCCCAATTAAGAATCCCTGTACCATTTTTTTATCCTCTTCGGAGCAGTTTTTGTTGAAATTTGGATTTTTATTTTCTCCCTGTGCTTAAGCCCATTTGGGTAATTTTGTTACTAATAAATTTTTGAGAGAGACCTGCACTTCTGTCTGTTCTGCTCCCTGACAGTTAGATATTGTCATTCCTTTAAATCTTAATATTACTTGCGATATGGTTTTGATTATTTTGTCAGTTGGAGCTTTTTAACATTCTGTTTGCCATTTTTTGTTGTTTGTCAGACTTTTAAAATTGTCACAGAGAAAATGTGTGAAGTTTGCTCTTTTTTTAGGCTCATGAACACACTGAACCCTGCACCCTTACTGTTACAGTAATGAGGACAATCAGGGGTGTCGCTAGACCCAATTTACTGGGGCACGTGCCCCAGTAAAAATCTCCAGTGCCCCAGTAAATTCATTGAGATATGATTTACTTCATATGCAAGTGTATTGATTAAGATCATAATTCCGAAATAAAGACGTTATTTTCTATGCGCAACCGAACCAATGCTAATGAAAGCAATGTAATCAAAAAAGCAGACTGACGCATCTCCGTATGTGCGCAGAGAATACGCGCCACTCGCACGCGCTGCTTTTCTGCCGGTGCAAGTCCCGGTAGTTTAAATGCGTGCCAAAAAAGCAGTCTACTTGCTGCTCACGCGCCGCGCCGGGATGACGAGTCAGGGAGGTAAGACTTAATAAATCTAACTTTAATTCTCTGCCATGTGTCGTCTAAGACAACAGATAATTCTATAAAATATTTTTGTTTGTATTTTATTGAATTGTCTATAGAAATTCATTCAAATGAAAATAATATTCATGCAAAAGATTTCTTAAATGATCTTTGCATATCACTCCAGTTGTGTAACATTGCTTTCCAGTTACATTTAAGATTATTTAGAATAATTGTATAACAACAACACTTTTATTTATAATAAATATTTATAATAAAAAAAAATATATATATAATATATATATATATATATATATATATATATATATATATATATATATACATATATAAATATATATATATTTTTTTAATTATTATTATTATTATTTATATTATTTTTTTTTTATTTTTAGGGGGTAGGGGTGGGGGTGGGGCAAGGGGGTGCGTGCCCCAGTAGAGCTTTATGTCTAGCAATGCCTCTGAGGACAATCAGTCCGACTGCTCACTTCCAGAAATCTCCTCGGACAGTCATAACCTTTTATCGCCCAATCACGGTAAGTTGCTCCTCATAACTTGGAATCTAGTTAAATGATAGTTTACCCCAAAATGAAAATACTTTAATCATTTACTCATCCTCCACTTGTTTCAAAGTTATTTTTTAAATTCTAAATATAAAGGAAGATACATTGAAGAACGTTGCAAAGCCGCAGCCATTGAATTAGTATGTTCCTACTAATGAAATTTATTTTTTTTAATGAGTGAGTTACATTTAGCTTAAATAAAAGTTAATTAATAAATTATTCAACTAACAAGTAATTAATGTAGTCGTTACTGTAGTAATTAACAAACAAGTAATTAATGTAGTCACACAAACTCATGTGACTCATATTGTGGTTAAAGTTTTTAATTAGCTCATGCCTTAAGTTATCATTAGTTCACAATCAAACAACATTTAATTTACATATCAATACATCATTACCAGAGGTGGGTAGAGTATCCAAAATCTATACTCAAGTAAAAGTACAAGTACTTGTGGACATTTTTACTCAAGTAAAAGTAAAAGTAACAATCTTAAAAGTTACTCGGGTAAATGTAAAGTATCTGATAAAAAAATTACTCAAGTAAATAGTTACTAGTTACTTTTCATATATATATATATATATATATATATATATATATATATATATATATATATATATATATATATATATATATATATTTAAATATACACACACAGTTGAAGTCAGAATTATTAGCCCCCTGTTTATTTTTTTTCCCCAATTTATGTTTAACGGAAAGAAGATTTTTTTTAAACATAATAGTTTTAATAACTCATTTCTAATAACTGATTTATTTTATCTTTGCCATGATGGCAGTACATACTATTTTACTAGATATTTTTCAAGACACTTCTATACAGCTTTAAAAGACATTTAAAGGCCTAATTAGGTTACTTAGGTTAACTAGGTAGGTTAGGGTAATTAGGCAAGTTATTGAATAACGATGGTTTGTTCTGTAGATAATCGAAACAATATATAGCTTTGGGCCTAATAATTTTGTCCTTAAAATGGGTTTTAAAATTTTTTATTTTTATTCTTCCCACAATACAACTAATAAGACTTACTGTGAGACATACTGTGAAAATTTCCTTGCTCAGTATTAATGTATATATATATATGTGTGTGTATAAATGTATATGTATGTATGTATATATATGTATATATATATATCCCGACACAGAACATATCACCACACACGCCCACCTCCAAACACTACTCCAGTCAGGCATGCGCCGCACAAGGTCACAAAATGGCTAGTAACGTTAAAGGGCACCTATGGTGAAAAATCTACTTTTCAAGCTGTTTGGACAGAAATGTGTGTAAGTATAGTGTATAAACTGTCATATTGGGGTGAAATAAACACACCCAGTCCTTTTTTTTTTCAAATTTAACAACATAAAATGGAGGACCAATTGGAGCGGTTTTCAGATCAACCGCAACTTTAGGTAGGAGAGCGGTCCCCCTGCCCACCAATATTGATTGACAGCTGCGCGCATTAACATGTCCGGTAGTCACGTGTATAATCATATAATCATATCATCAAGAGAGGACGAGCGCAAAGCAACTGGGAATAAAATGTGTGTTCAGTTCGCTAGGATCCTCAATCATCATCAAACGTGATTAAGAATGAGTTTCACGAGTTTAAAATGTTTTAAAACAGAGCATGTGTGTAATGAATTACAGCGATTCACTTCAGATTCACTTAATCAGCACAGCCGCGTATCAGAACAATTATAAAGGAAGACGCTTCAATCGCGATTTGTGAACGTTAAATCAGGTTTATTTTGTACATTAACATAACAGATATCCATACAGCAGTGGAGATTACCAGTATCATGTCACATATGTGTGCAAAACGAGTGCAAAGCTTAACTCGCTGTCTCTCTCTCTCTCTCTCTCTCTCTCTCTGTGTCTGCGTGTCTGAGCTATATGTGTGTGTGTGTGTGTATATGTCTGCGCTATGTGTTTGTGTCCTTGCTGTGTGTGTGCATGAACTTTGTAATGACTTTGAGTGTGACTCATTGTTGCAAATCCACAAAAAAATGCATCAAATACTGGGCGGCGATTGCTGAGAGGCACGTGGGAACGGTGGGCGGGGAGGACTAGCCTTAAAGGGCCAGTATAAAAAACAGAAAAAACTTTTTTCCAGCTATAATATAGACACTTCAAACAGCTATAATAAATAATCTGATGGGTGTTTTGAACACCAGCAAACGAAGGTCAATCTTCCAGAAATCGCGAATCTCCCCCGGTCCTTAAATACGTCGCACACCCCTCTCCACCACATCCCTCCCAGCTCTTCAGGTACATTGGGCACAACTCACCCCCACCGCTCTTCAGGTACGTCGCGCACCATCACCGCCACCAAGAGAGTGGTGGAAAAAAACAATAACATCTGCTATGACAGTAAGCTATTTTAGCGGTAATATTTGAGCATATCAACTCATTTACACTGACATCACGGAATCAGTAACTGGAACTGGAACAGCATTCAGACAATTTCTACAGATTTAAACAGGGCAAAACAAATCACATAGACGATCGGTACGTTTATAGCTGTGGATATGAGAGACCTTAACCGGTAGTGGTAATTTCAGGTTTCAAGAAAATGTTAAATGTAAAAGTGCCCCGTTACATTATTCCTTCATAAGCCCATTTCAGTCAGATAATTCCTGCTTTCAGATAAAAATGGCAGGTGACAGTCAAATCAAGCAGATCTGTGCTGCCTGAAGAAAAAGTGGACACTCATCTTTCTGAAAATAAAAATAAAAATTTTCCATATAAGTTCCATATAAAAACTAAATTGTTCTTCTGTTTTTATTTGTTTAACTACTACAAAATAACATTTATTTTTATAAACAGTTTTTTGTTTTTAAGTTTAAAGAAGGATTAGTTTTATTTGCTGCTAACCAGAAACCCCAGAGGTATAGCTCTATCACTGTTTAAAGTAAAAAAAAAAAAAAAAACAAGATCATACTTTAATGTTGTTAGTTTTAATACATAAAAAAAATTTAAATCAGAGAAATCCTCCGTTTTTTTTTCTTTTTTTGCTGTATCGAAAACATACCGAACCGTGACACCACTGTGTATCGTAACGAACCGAACTGTGATTTTTGTTACACCCCTAATATATATGTATATATATGTATGTGTACATATATGTATTTATATGTATATGTATCTATGCATGTATGTATTTGTGTATATACATAAATGTATGTATACGTATATATATACGTATGTATACGTATATATATACGTATATATATATATATATGTGTGTGTGTGTGTGTATATGTATGTATGCATGCGTTTATATGTATGTGTGTATCTCTTCCTGGAACCATTGCCACCCAAAGCCAGACCCACTCTGCCCTGGGATCCTCACCCTTGCCGGGCAAGCACCGGCTCCTCAGGGCTCTCTGGAACCACTGCCTTCACCAGCCCAAAGCCAGACACACTCTGCTTGGGGATCCTCACCCTTTCTGGCAAAGCGCCAGCTTCGCAGGGCTCCCTGGAGCCAATGCCTTACACAGCCCAAAGCCAGACCCACTCTGCTCGGGGATCCTCACCCTTTCTAGACAAGCGCCGGCTCCGCAGGGCTCCCTGGAGCCACTGCCTTCCATAGCCCAAAGCCAGACCCACTCTTCTTAGGGATCCGCACACTTTCCGGGCAAGCGCCGGCTCCACAGGGCTCCCTGGAGCTACTGCCTTACATAACCCAAAGCCGGACCCACTCTTCCCAGGGATCCTCACCCTTTCTGGGCAAGCGCCGGCTCTGCAGGGCTCCGCAGGGCTTCCTGAAGCCACTGCCTTCCATAGCCCAAAGCCAGACCCACTCTGCCTAGAGATCCCCATCCTTTTCGGGCAAGCGCCAGCTCAGCAGGGTCCCCTGGAGATATTCCCTTCCTTAGCCCAAAGCCAGACACACTTTGCCCAGGGTTCCTCACTCTTTTCGGGCAAGTGCCGTCTCTGCAGGGCTCGATGGAACCACTGCCTTCCAGAGCCCAAAGCCAGACCCACTCTACCCGGTCATGCTCACACTTTCCGGGCAAGCGCCGGCTCCGCAGGGCTCCCTGGAACCACTGCCTCTAATAGCCCAAAGCCAGACCCATTCTGCACGGGGATCCTTATCCTTTCCGGGCAAGCGCCGGCTCTGCAGGGCTCCCTGGAAATATTCCCTTCCGTAGCCCAAAGCCAGACACACTTTGCCCAGGGATCTTCACTCTTTCCGAGCAAGCGCCGTCTCTGCAGGGCTCGATGGAACCACTGCCCTCCAGAGCCCAAAGCCAGACCCACTTTGCCCGGTGATGCTCACACTTTCCAGACAAGCGCCGGCTCTGCAGGGCTCTCTGGAACCACTGCCTTCAATAGCCCAAAGTCAGACCCATTCAGCACGGGGATCCTTACCCCTGCAAGCTACCCAGGGGCCAACTTCTTGCCCCGTTTTTGCATTCTGGGCCCTAGAGGGCCCCTTGTACTCAACAAAAGGGGTCCCTGACCCCAGCAAGCTACCCAGGGGCCTTCCTCTCTCCCTGGACTTGAAGTCTGGGCCCCAGAGGCCCCCTTGCCCTCCACCTAAAGGGTCCCTGACCCTAGCAACCTACCCAGGGGTCTTCCTCTCTCCCAGGACTTGAAGTCTTGACCCCGGAGGCCCCTTGCCCTCCACCTAAGGGGTCCCTGACCCCTGCAAGCAATCCAGGGGCCAACTTCTCTCCCTGGACTTGCAGTCTAGGCTCTGATGGCTCCCTTGCCCTCCAGCTAAGGGGTCCCTGACCCCAGCAAGCTACCCAGGGGCCAACCTCTCTCCCTGGACTTGCAGTTTGGGCCCCAGAGGGCGCCTTTAACCTCCACCTAAAGGGTCCCTGACCTTAGCAAACTACCCAGGGGCCTACCTTTCTCCCTGGACTTGCGGTTTGGGACCCAGAGGGTGCCCTTCACCTCCAACTAAAGGGTCGCTGACCCCAGCAAGCTACCCAGGGGCCTACCTTTCTCCCTCGACCAGCTGTCTGGGCTCCAGAGGCCCCCTTGCCCTCCACCTGAGGGGTCCCTGTCCCCAGCAAGCTACCCATGGGCTAACTTCTCTCACTGGACTTGCAGTCTGGGCCCTGAAGGCTCCCTTGCCCTCCAGCTAAGGGGTCCCTGACCCCAGCAAGCTACCCAGGGGCCTTCCTCTCTACCTGGACCAGTTGTCTGGGCCAAGGAGGCCCCCTTGCCCTCCACCTAAGGTGTCCCTGACTCCAGCAAGCTACACAGGGGCCAACATCTCTCCTTTGACTTGCAGTCTGATCCCCAGAGGGCCCCCTTGCCCTCCACCTAAGGTGTCCCTGACCCCAGAAGTCTATCCAGGGGCCAATCTCTCTCCCTGGACTTGCGGTCTGGGCCTCAGAGGGCCCCCTTGCCCACCACCTAAGGGGTCCCTGACCCCAGTAAGAAACCCAAGGGCCAACCTCTCTCCCTGGACTTGCATCCTGGGCCCAATAGTGCCCCATTGCCCTCCACCTAAAGGGTCCCTGACGCCAGCAAGCTATCCAGGGGCCAACCTCTTTCCATGGACTTGCAGTCTGGGCCTCAGAGGGCCCCCTTGCCCTCCACCAAAGGGGTCCGTATCCCCTGCAAGCTACCCAGGGGCAAACCTCTCTCCCTGGACTTGCAGTCTGGGCTGCTTAGGGCCCCCTTACCCTCCACCTAATGGGTACAAGGCCCCAGCAAGCTAACCAGGGGCCAACCTCTCTCCCTGGTCTTGCAGTCTGGGCCCCAGAGGGCTCCTTTCCCCTCCACCTAAGGTGTCCCTGACTCCAGCAAGCTACCCTGGCACCAACCTCTCTCCCTGAACTTGCAGTCTAGGATCCTTAGGGCCCCCTTGCTCTCCACCTAAGGGGTCCCTGACCCCAGCAAGCTACCCAGGGGCCAACCTCTCTCCCTGAACTTGCAGTCTGGGCCCCAGTGGCCCCTCTTGCCCATCAACTAAGGAGTACCTGAACCCAGGAAGTAACCCAGGGGCCAACCTCTCTCCCTGGACAATCTGGGCCCCAGAGTTCCCCCTTGCCCTCCACCTAAGGGGTCCCTGTCCAAAGCAAGCTACCCAGGGGCAAACCTCTCTCCCTGGACTTGCAGTCTGGGCTGCTTAGGGCCCCCTTACCCTCCACCTAATGGGTACAAGGCCCCAGCAAGCTACCCAGGGGCCAACCTCTCTCCCTGGTCTTGCATTCTGGGCTCCAAAGGGCCTCTTGCCCTCCACCTACGGTGTTCCTGACCCCAGCAAGCGACCCGGGGGCCAACCTCTCTCCCTGGACTTGCAGTCTGGGCTGCTTAGGGCCCCCTTACCCTCCACCTAATGGGTACAAGGCCCCAGCAAGCTACCCAGGGGCCAACCTCTCTCCCTGGTCTTGCATTCTGGGCTCCAGAGGGCCTCTTGCCCTCCACCTAAGGTGTTCCTGACCCCAGCAAGCAACCCGGGGGCCAACCTCTCTCCCTGGACTTGCAGTCTGATCCCCAGTGGGCCCCCTTGCCCTCCACCTTAGGTGTCCCTGACCCAAGAAAGCTATCCAGGGGCTAATCTTTCTCCCTGGACTTGCAGTCTGGGCCTCAGAGGGCCCCACTGCCCTCCACCTAAGGTGTCCCTAACCCCAGCAAGCTACCCAGGGGACAACCTCTCTCACTGGACTTGCAGTCTGGGCCTCAGAAGGCCCCCTTGCCCTACATCTAAGGTGTCGCTGACGTCAGCAAGCTATCCAGGGGCCAACCTCTTTCCCTGGACTTGCAGTCTGGGCCCCATAGTGCCCCATTGCCCTCCACCTAAGGGGACCCAGACACCTGCAAGTTACCCAGGGGCCAACCTTTCTCCTTGGACTTGCAGTCTGGGCCCCAGTGGCCCCTCTTGCCCATCAATTAAGGATTACCTGAACCCAGCAAGTAACCCAGGGGCCAACCTCTCTCCCTGGACTTGAGGTCTGGGCCCCAGAGTTCCCCCTTGTCCTCCACCTAAGGGGTCCCTGTCCCCAGCAAGCTACCCAGGGGCAAACCTCTCTCCCTGGACTTGCAGTCTGGGCTGCTTAGGGCCCCCTTACCCTCCACCTAAGGGGTACAAGGCCCCAGCAAGCTACCCAGGGGCCAACCTCTCTCCATGGTCTTGCAGTCTGGGCTCCAGAGGGCCTCTTGCCCTCCACCTAAGGGGTACAAGGCCCCAGCAAGCTACCCAGGGGCCAACCTCTCTCCCTGGTCTTGCAGTCTGGGCTCCAGAGGGCCTCTTGCCCTCCACCTAAGGTGTCCCTGACCCCAGCAAGCTACCCTGGCGCCAACCTCTCTCGCTGAACTTGCAGTCTAGGATCCATAGGGCCCCCTTGCTCTCCACCTAAGGAGTCCCTGACCCCAGCAAGCTACCCAGGGGCCAACCTCTCTCCCTGGACTTGCAGTCTGGGCCCCAGTGGCCCCTCTTGCCCATCAACTAAGGAGTACCTGAACCCAGCAAGTAACCCAGGGGCCAAACTCTCTCCCTGGACTTGCAGTCTGATCCCCAGTGGGCCCCCTTGCCCTCCACCTTAGGTGTCCCTGACCCAAGAAAGCTATCCAGCCGCCAATCTTTCTCCCTTGACTTGCAGTCTGGGCCTCAGAGGGCCCCCTGCCCTTCAGCTAAGGGGTCCCTGACCCCAGCAAGAAACCCAAGGGCCAACCTCTCTCCCTGGACTTACATCTGGGCTCCTTTGGGGCCCCTTGCCCTCCACCTAAGGGGTACATGGCCCCAGTATGCTACGCAGGGCCTACCTCTCTCCCTGGTCTAGCATTCTGGACCCCAGAGGGTCCCCTTGCACTCCACATAAGGGGTTCCTGACACCAGCAAGCTGCACAGGGGCCAACTTCTCTCCCTGGTCTTGCAGTCTGGGCCCCAGAGCGCCTCTTGCCCTCCACCTAAGGTGTCCCTGACCCCAGCAAGCTACCCAGGGCACAACCTCTCTCACTGGACTTGCAGTCTGGGCCTCAGAGGGCCCCCTTGCCCTCCTTCTAAGGAGTCGCTGACACCAGCAAGCTATCCAGGGGCCAACCTCTTTTCCTGGACTTCAGTCTGGGCCTCAGAGGGCCCCCTTGCCCTCCACCTAAGGGGTCCCAGACCCCAGCAAGTTACCCAGGGGCCAACCTTTCTCCCTGCACTAGCAGTCTGGGCCCCAGAGGGCCCTTTTGCCCTCCACCTTAAGGGTCCCTGACAAAAGCAGCAAGCTACCCAGGGGCCAACCTTTCTCCCTGGACTTGCAGTCTGGGCCTCAGAGGGCCCCCTGCCCTTCACCTAAGGGGTCCCTGAGCCCAGCAAGAAACCCAAGGGCCAACCTCTCTCCCTGGACTTACATCTGGGCTCCTTAGGGCCCCCTTGCCCTCCACCTAAGGGGTACATGGCCCCAGTATGCTAGGCAGGGCCTACCTCTCTCCCTGGTCTAGCATTCTGGACCCCAGAGGGTCCCCTTGCACTCAACATAAGTGGTTCCTGACACCAGCAAGCTGCACAGGGGCCAACTTCTCTCCCTGGTCTTGCAGTCTGGGCCCCAGAGCGCCTCTTGCCCTCCACCTAAGGTGTCCCTGACCCCAGCAAGCTACCCAGGGCACAACCTCTCTCACTGGACTTGCAGTCTGGGCCTCAGAGGGCCCCCTTGCCCTCCATCTAAGGTGTCGCTGACGCCAGCAAGCTATCCAGGGGCCAACCTCTTTTCCTGGACTTCAGTCTGGGCCTCAGAGGGCCCCCTTGCCATCCACCTAAGGGGTCCCAGACCCCAGCAAGTTACCCAGTGGCCAACCTTTCTCCCTGCACTAGCAGTCTGGGCCCCAGAGGGCCCTTTTGGCCTCCACCTTAAGGGTCCCTGACAAAAGCAGCAAGCTACCCAGGGGCCAACCTTTCTCCCTGGACTTGCAGTTTGGGCCTCAGAGGGCCCCCTTGCCCTCCACCAAAGGGGTCCCTGACCCCAGCAAGCTATCCTGGGGCCAACCTCTCTCCCTGGACTTGCAGTCTGGGCCTCAGAGGGCCCCCTTGCCCTCCACCAAAGGGGTCCCTGACCCCAGTAAGCTACTCAGGGGCCGACCTCTTTCCCTGAACTTGCTTCCTGGGCCCCAGACTGCCCCCTTGCCCTCCACCAAAGGGGTCCCTGACCCCAACAAGGTACCCAAGGGCCAACCTCTCCCCCTGGACTTTCATCCTGCACCCAAGATTGCCCCTTGCCCTCCATCTAAGGGGTCCTTGACCCCAGCAAGCTACCCAGGGGACAACCTCTCACCCTGGACTTGCAGTATGGGACTCTAGGGCCCCCTTGCTCTTCAACAAAAGGGTCCCTGACCCAAGCAAGCTATCATGGGGCCAACCTCTCTCACTGGACTTGCAGTCTGGGCCTCAGAGGGCCCCCTTGCCCTCGACCTAAGGTGTCCCTGACGCCAGCAAGCTATCCAGGGGCCAACCTCTTTCCCTGGACTTGCAGTCTGGGCCTCAGAGGGCCCCCTTGCCCTCCACCAAAGGGGTCCCTGACCACAGCAAGCTACCCAAGGGCCAACCTCTCTCCCTGGACTTGCATCCTGGGCCCCAGATTGCCCCCTTGCCCTTCACCTAAGGGGACAGAGACCCCTGCAAGTTACCCAGGGGCCAACCTTTCTCCCTGCACTTGGCTGCAGAGGGCTCTTTTGCCCTTCACCTAAAGACTCACTGACCCAAGCAAGCTATCCTGGGACCAATCTCCCTTCTTGGATTTGCAGTCTGGGTCCCAGAGGGCCCCCTTGCCCTCCATTTAAAGGGTCCATGACTCCAGCAAGCTACCCAGGGGCCAACTTCTCTCCCTGGATGTGCAGTCTGGGACTCTAGGGCCCCCTTGCCATCCACTTAAACGGACCCTGAGCCCAGCAAGCTACCGAGCAGCCAGCCTTTCTCCCAGGACTTGCAGTCTGGGCCCCAGAGGGCCCTCTTGCCCTTCTCCTAAGGGGTCCCTGACCCCAGCAAGCTACCCAGCGGCCAACCTCTCTCCCTGGACTTGCAGTCTGGGCCTCAGAGGGCCCCCTTACCCTCCACCTAAGGTGTCCCTGACGCCAGCAAGCTATCCTGGGGCCAACCTCTTTCCCTGGACTTGCTGTCTAGGCCTCAGAGGGCCCCCTTGCCTTCCACCAAATGGGTCTCTGAACCCAGCAAGCTACCCAAGGGCCAACCTCTCTTCTTGGACTTGCATCCTGGGCCCCAGATTGCCCCCTTCTCCTCCGCCTATGGGGACAGAGACCCCTGCAAATTACCCAGGGGCCAACCTTTCTCCCTGCACTTGCAGTCTGGGCCGCAGAGGGCTCCTTTGCCTTCCACCTAAGGGGTCCTTGACCCCAGCAAGCTACCCAGGGGACAACCTCTCACCCTGGACTTGCATCCTGGGCCCCAGATTGCCCCCTTGCCCTCCACCTAAGGGGACAGAGACCCCTGCAAGTTACCCAGGGGCCAACCTTTCTCCCTGCATTTGCAGTCTGGGCTGCAGAGGGCCCTTTTGCCCTTCACCTAAAGGGTCCCTGACCCAAGCTAGCTATCCTGGGACCAATCTCCCTCCTTGGATTTGCAGTCTGGGTCCCAGAGGGCCCCCTTGCCCTCCATCTAAAGGGTCCATGACTCCAGCAAGCTACCCAGGGGCCAACTTCTCTCCCTGACCTCAATACGAAACTTAACAGTCAGCCAGTGTAAGGAGGATAAAATTGGGGTGATGTGATCAAATTTTCTAGACCTGGTAAGAACTCTGGCAGCTGCATTTTGTACTAATTGAAGTTTGTTAGTAGAGGATGCTGGGCAGCCAGCAAACAGTGCATTACAGTAGTCCAGCCTAGCAGTCATAAAAGCATGGACTAGCTTTTCTGCATCTGAGATGGATAGCATACTTCGTAACTTAGCGATATTTCTCAGATGAAATAAAGCAGTTTTTGTGAAATGGGATATATGATTTTTAAAAGTGAAATTACTGTCTAATATGACACCCAGATCTTTTATAGTAGAGCTAACGCTAACTTTGTATCCCTCTAATTGTAGGTCGAGATGTGAGATCTGCTGTGTACAGGATTTAGGCCCAATAAGTAATAATTCTGTTTTGTCTGAGTTTAAGAGAAGATAATTGTTGGTCATCCAGTCTTTAACATCTTTAATACACTCAGTTAGGTTGGACAGTTTAGACGTCTCATCAGGTTTAGTTGAAATATATAATTGAGTATCATCTGCATAGCAGTGAAAGCTGATCCCATGTCTTCTAATAATGTCTCCCAGGGGTAGCATGTATATTGTAAACAGCAAAGGGCCTAAAACTGATCCTTGAGGCACCCCGTATTTTACTGGGCTGATTTGTGAAGGCTATCCATTAATATTCACAAACTGGTAATGGTCAGCTAAGTATGACTTAAACCATTGTAGGGCCTGTCCCTGGACACCTGTAGACTTTAAGCGATTTATGAGGATACCATGGTCAATGGTGTCAAATGCCGCACTAAGATCGAGTAGAAATAATAGCGAGATGCACCCTTGGTCAGCAGCTAAGAGTAAATCGTTGGTTATTTTCACTAATGCAGTTTCTGTACTGTGATGAGCTCTGAAACCTGACTGAAACACTTCAAAAACATTGTTCGTCTGCAGAAAAGAGCATAATTGAGCAGAAACAACTTTTTCTAGTATTTTAGATATAAATAGAAGATTTGAAATAGCCCTATAATTTAGCTAAGTTGCTGGGGTCCAGTTGTGGTTTCTTAATAATAGGTTTAATAACAGCTAACTTGTAAGGATTTGGAATATGGCCTAAAGATAAAGAAGAGTTGATAACGTTAAGAAGAGGTTCTCCTATAACAGGTAGCAATTCTTTCAGTAACTTTGTTGGAATTGGATCCAATATACACATAGCTGGTTTAGAACTATTTATAATTTTATCTAGCTCTTCCGGTTCTATGATTTTGAAGCACTGTAGGTTATTTTGATTCAGTGGAATGTTTACTGGATCTGAAGTATAAGGCGGTGCAGAAAGTTTAATATCTCCTATTTTCTGTCTAAAGCCTTCTATTTTATCACTGAAAAAATTCATGAAGCCATCACTACTAATTTGCGGTGGAACATTTTGTTCCAAAGATGACAGATTATTTGTTAATTTAGCAATGGTTTTAAATAAGAATCTAGGATTGTTATGATTATTTTCTATCAGTTTGCGGAGGTGCTCAGCCCTGGCAGATTTTAAAGCCCTCCTATAGCTGGACATACTGTCTTTGTACGCAATTCTAAAGACTTCTAAATTAGTTTTTTTCCATTTACGTTTCAGGGCACGGGTTGCTGTTTTGAGAGCGCGGGTATGATTATTATACCATGGTGTAGTTTTATTCTCTCTAGCCTTTTTGAGTTTGATGGGTGCCACAGTATTTAGAGTGCTAGTAAAGATGGCATCCATACTGCTGGTTACTACATCAAGGTCATTTGCGTTTACGGGTGCATTTCGAAGTAGAGAAAGATCAGGTAAGTTATTTATAAAATCATCTTTGGTGAATGGAACAATAGTTCTACTAGGGCGATATATCGGAGCGGATCTGCTAATTTCAGGTAAACACAGCTTATATAGTAAGAGGCAGTGGTCTGTAATATCATCACTTTGTGGTATAATGTCTACATCAATGACCTCAATTCCATAAGACAGAATTAGATCTAGTGTATGCTTTAAGCGATGGGTTGGACCGATAACATTTTGCTTTATCCCTAATGAATGTAGTAAGTCCATAAACGGGAGCTCTAATGTGTCGTTAGCGTCATCTATGTGGATGTTAAAGTCTCCTACAATTAGTATTTTATCAGTTTTAACTAGTAAGTCAGAGATAAAAACTCTTTTAGAAAATTGACATAGGGTCCTGGGGGTCTATATATGGTGATTAGAGTGAGAGATAACATAGGTTTTTGCATAGTGTTTGGAAGGACAACATTAAGCGCTAATACTTCAAAGGAGCTAAACATAAGTCTGTTTCTCTGATTAACATTAAGAATATCACTAAAGATTGACGCAACTCCACCACCACGACCAGTTTGACAAGCCTCATGTTTATAAAGGAATCCTGGAGGAGTTGCTTCATTTAAACTAATATAGTCATTTTGTTTCAGCCAGGTTTCAGTGAGACAGAGTGCATAAATTGTATTTTCACTTTTTAGTGGTTTTTCTGGTTTAATTCTTAATAGATTATTTCTGGAGCACAGTACGTTTGTTTCTTGATCTAATAATGCGAGGAACAGACAGAGTCTCTATGGGGTTAGCTAGGTATGCATTACTGTTATTTATGTGGGACGAATAGGAGTCTGTATGGCTAAATTGTGAATTTTGTGAATTTTTACTTACTAGTCAGATAGAGCGAAGTATTCTGGAGATGTTGTCCGACAGGAGTTCAGCTCCAGCTCGACTGGGGTGCAGCCTGTCAGCGCGGAAAAGCCTAGGACGCTCTCAGAAAAGATTCCAGTTATTGGCAAAGAGCAATTTCTGTTCTTCACACCATGTTAATAGCCATTTATTCAGAGCAAAAAGTCTACTAAACCTTTAATTTCCTCGGCGGTAGGTAGGAAGCGGTCCAGAAACAATGATCTGCGTGGCGGGCGAGGTGCGTCGAACCGTCTTGATCAGGCTCCTGAAGTCCTTCTTTAGGATCTCCGTCTGCCAGAGCCCGGTGTCGTTCGTCCCCACGTGGAGGACGATGGCACCGAGGCTCTCGGCAGCGCTCAGGATAGTAGGTTTCTGTGCAGAAATATTCTTAACTCGGGCACCAGGGAAGCAGAAAGTGCGTACTTTGTTACCTTTGGAGGAAGCGGAGCGGACGTGGCACACGATTGAGTCGCCAATGATGGCCACATCGCGACCCGTCTCGCGGAGAGGGGCGAAGCGGTTCTCCGTGGGGATCTCGAACACCGGAGGAGGAGAGGTTCTGCCCCGGGACCCGGTAAGCGCCTTACGCGGCTGCACCCAGGGGCCGTGGTAGCCGGGTGTCGGCGTGAACGACGCCTGGGCGAACCGCTTCCTCGGTGCGCTGGGCCTGGACAGAGAAGCACACGGGGTTGAGGAGGCAGGAGGATTGTCGTTGTATCGAACACTTACCTTAGATGAGCGAGTACGGGTTAAGAGCTTAGCCCTGAGCTCTGCTCGCTTCGTCTCGAGGGAGCGAATCTGGGACTCCACTGCTTCCAGCAGCATAGACAGTAAGTGAGAAAATAAGTGAATGAAAGAGGTCGGTAGCTTTAGCTGACCAGCGGTGCTAGCAGGCTAAAGCTACAAACACCAGGCGGATGCTCGAGAGACAGAACGTTTAAAAGTAGATTTGTTTGTATGAGTGTGTTAAGGGATTGTTCACCCCAAGTAGGAGAGATAAATATTTAGTGAATGAGGAGGTATTTTATGATAAAAAAAGTAAATTGCGAATCTAAACTCCAAACACACGCAGCGAAGCTACCGTCCGGTGACAGCGACAGTGACGTCACTCGAGCATGTGCGAAATGTGTTGCTTCAATTCATGATAATACAATTCCAACCAAAAGAATGCTGTAAACCTGTAACCATTGACTTCCATAGAAAAGAAAAAGTAAATAGTTAACCATTTCCAACATTCTTCAAAATATCTGTGTGTTTGTAAGAAAATCTGTCTGGTTTGAAACAAGTGAAGGGTAAATAAATAATGACAATTTTGATTTCTGACTGAACTATCCCTTTAATTCAGCAGAAGTACAGTAAATGGCGCAAACGTGCAGAGGTTCAGTGCTTTGTGTGTTGTGTCAACAGCCACTGGTTGTGATTGTAGTAGAGACTCACACATGCAGACGGGAAGCTTTGGGTCTGTAAAACATTCTCCCAATATTTATAGAACCTCCACATGGCCTCCTGTCCACCACCAGCAAACAGGGTTTTGACTATACCGTATGTGAAATATACAGTATTCATTCATTCATTCATTCATTTTCCTTTGGCTTAGTCCCTTATTTATCAGGGATTGCTACAGCGAAATGAACTGCCAACTATTCCAGCATATATTTTAAGCTGCGGATGCCCTTAAACCCAGTGCTGGGAAATATTTACAGTATATTATATTATATTTAAACCTGAATAGTATGTCAATCTTAGCAATAATAACAATTCAACAAGACATATTTTAAAGTAAAATCATTCAAAGTAAAACCCATTTGAACACACACACACACACACACACACACACACACACACACACACACACACACACACACACACATATATATATATATATATATATATATATATATATATATATATATATATATATATATATATATATATATATATATATATATATATATGCAAATTCCTCAATTACCACAGCAGATTAATTCAAGTACTTTTGTCTCAGGTATAATACAGAAACATTACCATAGTATTTTTTATTTTAAATGTTCAAGATTTCAGTATTTTGTTTTAATAATTTCCCGGTGTTGGGTTGCAGCTAGAAGGGCATCCGCTGCATAAAACATATGCTGGATAAGTTGGCGGTTCATTCTGCTGTAGCGACCCTTGACTAAAAAAGGGGAAAAAATGTGGGGAAAAAAGCTGAAAATGAATGAATGAATGAATAATGTTATTAATTATTATGAGTTAACATCTCACTGATTTTAAATTATTTTTTTTAGAATTCACAGTTGTGCTTTTTTAGTTACGTATAGAGTGAAATAAACTTAACTGTAATTAAAAGTAAGAAATCTAACTTAATAATGACTTGTTTTTTGACAGTGAGATGCCAATTTGCATCTGTGTTCAATTTGCATCAAAATTCTGAGATATAAACTCACATTTCCAAGAAAAAATTTGCTAATTTTGTCTTCCAGAAAACGGATTCACTTTTGTCATCCAGGTTTAAATCCTTTTTGTGCCTCTGTTTTTTTCCGTTTGATAGTTTTAGGAATCTACTGCCCTCTGTTGTAGGAAAACCATAACTACAGTGCTAAGTCACGCACCTCTTTTATCTTAAACCGATATTGAAGGGATAGTTCACCCCAAAATTTTTAATTAGTCACTATTTACTCACCCTCAATTGGATTAAAACCTTTATAAGTTTCTTTTTTTCTGTTGAACAAAACAGTAAGTAATTTTGAAAAATATTACAAACTTGTAACCATTGATTTCCATAGTAGGAAAAACAAATACAGTGGAAGTCAGTTACAGGTTTTCAGCATTTCAAAAAAAATATCTTCTTTTGTGTTTAATAAAAGGCTGAAACTCAAACAGGTTTGTGACAAGTGGAGGATGAGAAAATGACGACAGAATTCTCATCAGTTTTGGGTGAATTATACCTTTAAGCATTTAGATAATATCCAATAGATTGATGGATTTGGAACAATTTAGTTCGTTAAAAAAAAAGAAAGAAATTCATGAGAATTCCAGATTTTGTTAGTTGCCCTTGGTTTTTGGAGAATCGAAATATCAACCATGAATGTATTATAGAAAAAGTGTTGACTATAATAAACACTAAAATAAAATGCTTAACTAATCAGTTTTGACCAGTATGTATTATATCTAATGATTAAGAACTAGTATCTTTATCAAAGTATCAAAGGGGTACTAGTATTTAAAGAACAGGCTTTAATTTAGGCACTGTCACCTCACAACAAGAAGGTTGCTGGTTTAAGTCCCGGCTGGGCCAGTTAGCATTTCTGTGCGGAGTTTGCATGTTCTCCTGGGGTTTGTGTGAGCTTTCATCGGGTGCTCGAGTTTTCCCCCAAAGACATGCGGTACAGGAAAATTGAATAAACTAAATTGGTTGAAGTGTGTTGAATTTATTTTTTATTTTATTCAACAGGGACAATGCTCATTAATAAACAGTAGAACTGTAAATAAGCCAGAGTTAGCCACAAGGGCTAATTTTCATCTGTTGCCCCTGCCAGATTTTAAAAGGCAACCTGAAATCAAAAACCACATCATCACACACACAAAAACAGTAAAGTGACAAAGGCATAAAACATGTAATTAGAATTTCTTAAAATGTTGGACAAAAGAATTTCACATGATTATAAACTTGATTTGCTTTTAGCCATTTCTTTAACTTGTATTTAAATGTTGAATAATTTGTAACACCCCTTAAATCCATAGGATGTGTTCCAGAAATGACTGGCTCTAACTGAGAAGACTGATCATGCAAAAGTTGTACGCCTATACTGCACAGCACATGAGTGTGTATGGATGTTTCCCAGTACTGGGTTGCAGCTGGAAGGGCATCCGGTGTAAAATATATGCTGGATAAGTTGGCGGTTTATTCCCTGATGAAGTCGAAGGAATATGAATGAATGAAAGAAAGCGTTGTGACACTTCAATAAGCATTTATTTATTTTGTTAACAATGTAAACAGTCTTCTAAAAATTCAGACTGGCCATGCACTGAAATATATGATAAAACATTGAATAAACAACAAATGTGATTAATAACATTCATTTCACCAATCACAGAGGCATATATTACACGAACAAAGTATAGTTAAAAAAATGATGTAGAATAAAAAAGTATAATCATTTTGGTTACTCCTCTTTTTTGTTTACATAGATTCAAAAGACTGCTAACACAAGATAAGTTATTTTGAAAAATGTTTTAGAAACCTGTAACTATTGGCCTCCAAAGTATTTGTTTTTTCTATTAGGAATTCAATGGGTTTCTAACACTAGTAACACTTTACAACAAGGTTGAAGGTTAGTTAATGTATTTACTAACATGAAAAAACAGGGAATGATACATTAATAATACAGTATGTATTCATAGTTGTTAATGTTAATTAATGGAAATAAAGTGCTTAATCGTTAGTTCATGTTAACTCACAGTGCATAAACTAATGTTAACAAGCACAAATTTGGATTTTAGTAACGCATCAAATTAATAATTTCTGTATAAGTATTGTTCATTATTAGTTTATGTTTGTAAATACATTAACTAATGAAACTTTATTGATAAGTGCTGCCTTAACATTCTTTAAACTATCTTCTTTTGTGTTCAACTGAAAAAAAAAGAAACCCATAAAATTTAAGAATCACCTGAGGGTGAGCAAACCGTACATTTACCTTTTTTAATGAACTTTAGCTCTAGATTGGTCCAGGGTAGCTGGTTGATAGTTAAAGGTCCCGTGAAATTACAATAACATTTTTAGACGTTTTAGTTAAGGATATCTATAATCTCAAGTGCTCCAAAACGGTGACAAAATTCCTGTTTAGAAGATACAAAACTGACATAAACATCACTTTCAGCTAAATGGATCAACTATTTATTCACCTCATACTTCATTTTCTCATCAAATCTTGACCAATCAAATGCTTTCTCATTTGCTTTTGATTTGATGCTCATGAGCTCAACCACTGTCAGTCTCTTTTTAAAGAGGAGGAGCTACTCTATGTCCTGCCCTAATATTAAAAGGTGCAGTAGGTAATTGTCTTCAGAAACATTTTTTTGTTGTGATGGTTGAAAGTCTCTTTACATTCCAGTAGTATTGATTAAAGTAAATAATCTAAATGTATTTATATGTATTTTTATATTCTGGATGAGGCATAAAACAAAAAAAATGTTCATCCAATTAAATAATTGATTTAGTATCAGAATTACTTTTGCACGCTGGAAGGCAATGGCGATATGCAGTTCAAAACAACGATCAGAAGGGTGACACCGCGGCTAAAGTATTTCTTTTAGACAGGTATGTTTTAAAACTATTATAGCCACGCAAAGCTTATGTACATTGTGTTCTTGTTTATGAAGGGGTTTATATGCACAGAAGTGTTATTCAGCCACTAAAATGTCCGGCAAAAGATTGGCTATTTTCAAGTTCATGGAGTACCATTTACAGCATCGATAATATAGTCGGTTAAATAGACATAAGCATTCGATAAGTTGTCCAAGTGAAAATGGAGCTGAAAACAAGCGATGTACGAAGACCAGCAATCACAGTTGAGAATGAAAAGTCACTGAATATGAAAAGTCTTGGTAACGTAAACGTAAGCGTCATGTAAAAAGATGACAGGATATTTCTGTTTTTAGCCCTACTTTTTTCTGATCTCATTTTTATTTAGTTTAATAACAAGGCAATAGTGCTCTTCCTCTTAACCAGCTTTACTGAAGTGAAGTTTGATTTATATTCACACATTCATCCATTTTTGAACAGTGACAGCCTGTGAAAGTTTTGGGGAAATATAATTCCTCCACCCACTGGCCTGTCAACTCCCCAATGTTTTCTAACTGGTGAATGGCATGATCTAGTGTTATATCTAATCAGTGCACTTTCATGACTTAAGGAGGCATGGCTTTGGACGGCAGGGGAGGGTTGTAAAATTTCTAAGCTATTATGCTAATGCTAGCATTCTGGCAGAACACCTACTGCACCTTTAAGTTTAACTTTAAGATTACGTCATACATTCAAAAAAATCTGCACTTTTCAAAGCACTTCACGGAACCTTTAAATAAAAAAAAAATAATAATAACAATAAAAGGAAATGTCCACAGTATAGACAAACAATATGGTCAGTTTTTTCATTAGACTTTCCACTGTTTCACCATTGATATAATCATCTCACACATACGTCATCTCCGGTTTCCTGCTTTTCCTGTGGGATTCACTCTTTGAGAAGATGGACAGCATGAATTTTGCGCTCTCATTTGGTTTGAAAGTGGTCGGCACGATGAGATACTCTCCTGGCTCCAGCTTGAAGAATTTCATCACATGTCTCGAATTGACGAAGGCCTCACTTTCTGCCACGGTACGTCTATGAGAGAAGAAGCTTGCTGGAAACCTTTCATCTTTCATCTGTAAGAGAATGAAATATATATTCAAGAAACCAGTGTGGTTTTATATCAAGTGACCTTAACTACTATGTACTCACATCAAATTAAAAATACAATGTACTTAATAATGTATTGCAGAACACATTTGGTGGTACTAAAGTGGGATACAGGTAGGGTTAAGGACAGGTTTATGGTTTAAGGGTGGGTTAAAGTGTAAGGAATGGTCAACAAAGAGAATTACCCAAAAAGAGAATTAATCTTGGTTGGAGATTTTAATATTAATTGGACTGAAAAGTTACATAAGAAAAATCTTCAAGAAATAGTAAACAGTTTTGATCTAGTGCAGTTAATTCAGGGGCCTACTAGAATTACTTCATCATCTGAAACCCAAATTAACTTGATCTTAAGCAATAAACCAGAAGGAGTAACAAAGTCAATAAACATATTAACAGGGATATCAGATCATAATCTTATATTAGTGGTAAGAAAATTAACAAAGCATAGGTTTTATATCAACAAGATAAAAGAAATGTGTTAAATGTTATACTGAAAAAGCTTAAAAATGAATTTGAAGAGGAAATTAAAAAATTTGATTTAAATAAGATATTATCAACAGATAATCGCAACCTGGGTTGGATAATCTAGAGGATGCATCTGAGTGTTTAATGGAAGAAATTAATAAAACCAAAAGTAAATTTAGTAGAAATATCACCTTCTCTAAAAAAAAAGCAAAATTTGCCTTGGTTAAATGAACAATTGTGGAAATTAATGAGACAGAGGGATCATGCCCTAAAGAAATCAATTAAATCAAGGTTAGCCCATGATAAAAGAACATTTCAGCAACTGCGTGATAAAGTTGTAAAGGAACTAAGACAAGCAAAAGCAATATTATTATTGATCTTATAAATAATGCAAAAGGGAATAGTAGGGAAGTATGGGAGAATATTAATAAAGTGCAAAAAAATATATTAACAATAAAGCTATTCAGTTACAATCTCAGGGACTTTTAATTCAAGATAAGCATCAAGTTGCTTGGGTATTTAATAATTTTTTTATAGATTCAGCACAAGGTGAATAGATTTTTTATAGACACAAGGATTTAGTGTGAGAAGAAAAAAGACATTATAGTGCCAAATTATGATTTTAGTGTTTTTAATATTTCTGAAGTATCTGAATCTTGTATACTAAAAATTTTAAGTCAACTCAGGCGTTCTAGAGCTAAAGATGCCTTTGAATGTGACTCAGCATTTTTTTAAGAGTATGCAAATGTTTTTAGTACACCTTTAACTCACCTTGTTAATTTATCAATAAGACAATCTTATGTTCCAAGTGCCTGGACATCAACAGTTATAACACCCATATTTAAGACTGGTGATCCTGCTAATCTTGTTAATTATAGGCCTATCAGTATTTTACCAATTGCCTCTAAAGTAATTGAAAAGGTTGTTTGTAATCAGCTGGTAGAGCATTTAAATTTAGATAAATTTCCATTACATTCTATGCAGTTTGGATTTAGAGCACGTCATTCTACGAAGACCGCAAACTGTTACTTTATTAAACAAATTAAATCCAGTCTAGATAGGGGTGGAGTTGTTGGTGCGGTCTTTCTTGATTTTAAAAAGGCCTTTGATAATTTAGATAAAAGTACATTGTGATTAACATTATCAAGGTTAAATTTTTCTGTTAATGCATTATCATGGATGGAGTCATATTTAAAATTGAGAAAGCAATGTTCAAGAATTAATGGCGCATGCTCACCATTCATCAATTGTAATTTTGGAGTTCCACAAGGAATAATTCTTGGACCAATTTTTAGTTAAGTTCATATATTAATGATTTGCATACAGTGTGTCCAGAAATTCAGGTTCAAGTGTATGCAGACGACACAGTAGTATATACTCATGCAAAAACCAAAGATCAAGCTGCTAACAAACTTACTGCTGCACTCAAGAAAGTTTCAGACAGGTTATATTGTTCATGTCTTACCCTCAAATGTAAGTAAAACTGTGGGAATGTTTTTTTTTCAATTAAGAAAAATGAGAAGCATTGCTCAGATATTTTAGTTAATGGAGAAGTAATAGATATAGTTGATCATTTTAAATCTTTAGGCATAATTATTGACTCTAACTTAAATCTAAAAAAACATTAAGAAGGTTTCCAAAAGTGCATTAGGCATCAGTTTCCTTTGGCTGCTGCTAAACTTTTTATCAATACAATGATTTTCCCTCACTTATCTTATTGAGCTACAAGCTGGTCCTACATGAACATTACAACATTAAAACCATTGTATGTTATATATAAACAAACTTGAATTAATTTAACAAAATTAAGCTAAAAAGCCAAGGAGCTATCATCATTGTAACTGTATTGCACAACATAAATTACTAACATTCGACAGTTTCTTATTTTATGCTGACATGTGTTTAATGTATAAATTATTTCATGATCTTGCGCCACCACCCCTTAAACAATGTGTGATTGTCGGCAAGGACAATATAAGACAGACTAGGTCATCGGTTAGAGGTGATTGTTCAGTTAAAATTAGGAGAACTGCTTTCGGACAATCAGTTTTTTCAGTTAAAGCAGTAGAAAGATGGAATAAAAAACCAGTGCATATAAGTACCACTTTTCATTTTAAAATTGCTCTTAAAATTTGGCTTAAACAAAATCAGATATGCAGCCACTGATTTGTTTTCATTTTATTGACAAGGATTTATTGTATGTATTGTACTGTAAGTGTATATTGCTTTATTTTATTTACTGTTAAATTTGTTATATTTCCTGCCCAGGGACTACAGATGTAAATTAGCTTTATAGCTAACTCTGGCACAACATGTTTTGTTGTACATTGTCCCTGTATAAATAAATAAATAAATAAATAAATAAATAAATAAATAAATAATAAATAAATAAATAAATAAATGTGCAATTATAAAGGACATTACAGAAATTACAGATGCGATTACATCCAGGTATTTAATCAAGCATAAGTACAATGTTAAAACATGTATTTACACAATAAGTACATTGTAACGGATTATTAATTTCAGTGTAAGTACATATTATATAAGGTCACTTAATATAAAGTTGAATATAAAAAAATATGGATTAACTCTTTTATATTTGAATGATATTTTACTTACCTCTGGTGGTATCTGTTAAGAGAAAACGTATATTAATAAAATACATCATTAATAAGTGGGAACCAAAATTATGGTATTCTGTGGACCTAATAGGGTATTTTTGGTCATACTGACCGCAAAAACACAGAAGCCGATGGAGCAGTTTTTAACACGACTTCTGTGTCTGTCTTCATGGATCTGCAAGAGGGACACCAGTATATTTTCGGGGCACTGGGAACTAGAACATTCCTCGTCAAGCTTCTCAATGGTCACTCGAAACTGAGGGTTTGTCCAGAAAGACTCTGAAAGACATTTGTTTAATTAGACTTTTGTTGCATATGTTCAATACACACACATATTTTACACTACCTGACAAAAGTCTTGTCGCCTATCCAAGTTTTAGGTACAAAAAATAATAACTTTGACCTCTAGTTGATCATAAGGTATTAGAAGTGGCTTATTTGAAAAGGCGAAGGCCTCTAGAATACGCTTATTTAACCAATATAAAATATGATCATGCATTGATTTTTAATTATTTAATTAGGAAAGTAAGGTCTGACTTTGCTTAGACAAAAGTCTTGTCACTTAACAGAAATAATGTCCAGTATAGAATATAAAGTCTTGGTTTAGTGGAAAAAGAATTAATATTGTGTTTGACTCCCATGAGCTTGGAGGACTGCATCCATGCATCTCTGCAATAACTCAAATCACTTATTAATAAAGTCATCTGGAATGGCAAAAAATGTGTTCTTGCAGGACTCCCAGAGTTCATCAAGATTCTTTGGATTCATCTTCAATGCCTCCTCCATCTTACTCAAGACATGCTCAATAATATCCATATCTGGTGACTGGGCTGGCCAATTCTGGAGCACCTTGACCTTCTTTTAGGAACTTTGATGTGGAGGCTGAAGTATGAGTTTGTAATGTATGGTTTGTAATGCAATGGGCAGCACAAATGTCTTGATACTTCAGGCTGTTGATGTTGTCATGCACTTTGCAGATCTCTCGCACACCCCCATACTGAATGTAACCCCAAACCATGATTTTTCCTTCTCCAAACTTGACTGATATCTGTGAGAATTTTGGGTCCATATGCAGGTCCCAATAGGTCTTTAGCAGTATTTGCGAGGATTGAAATGCTGTTGCAGAAAAATCTACCTTCTGCCTCTTTTCTAAATGATCAACTAGAAGTCAAGTTATTATTTGTTGCTCTTACAACTGGGATTGACCACAAGACTTTTGTCAGGCAGTGTAAATGGGTCAAAAATGAGATTTCTATTTATGGTCAGAATTAAAAAAAAAAAATGCATTCTGTACATAGAAAGCATATTAAATGCATGTAAAGTGTCTATTTTAAACAATATTATTGGAAAAGAACAGAAACATATTATTGTGCATTCAAAAAATCTTTTGAAAAAGAATAAAAATGTATTTCAAATATGTATGTGAACATTAAACAGCATAATTGTTTTGAGCTGTATTAAAATATAATATAATAAATGATTATATTGTGTTGATTGAAACATCTTGCTAACAAAGTTTTAAAAAATAACTAGTGGTTTTAAAGATAGTGGCAATGTGACTTAAAACAGCAGTTATTTAGTATTTATTTAGTATTTGTTATTTATTTATTTAGTATATTTTTGGCGCTGTACTGTGAAATCCTGTGAAAATAGAGTCTTTTAACAAGTCATCAAATGATTCTACTTATATATAACTGATACAATTTTTTATATATAAACTTGTACACTGAATTACAATTTTGTGGACATTTCCTGTAAATCGGAGTAGAAATATAAGCATTATTTTATGCACAGAAAGATATCAAGTTTTATTATGGTTTTGATGTTTTAAGATCCCTTTTAATCTTTGACCCATATACAGTATACACATGCTTGTTAAGCATATAATTTAAACTCCCTGGTTCATTAATTTTATGCTTCACATGCACACCTGCATCTATTATTTCTATTAATAATGCATTCACTGGATACCTTTGTAATTGAGACAGCCGCCAGCTGTTTTTCCAGCTTCCCAGCTGCCATTGTAGCGTACAGTTGTCCAGCTACATTTAGAGGAATTGTCCAGAAAATCAGGACTGAAGCAGCAAATATCAACCTCTTCGAAGTTTTTGGAGAAATCCTCCATTGACATCCTACAGTGAAATATGTGTTACTGACAAAGTCTGACTTGTTTACGCAGAAAAGATTTCATCAAAAACTAAAAGTCAATGCCCACCAGAATTCACCATCATTGGCCAAAGACCAACACTTTGTTCGCTCACTCTCGCTCACTTTGTTCCACAATGTTGACCTGAAAATTACACATACACATTAATATAACATTGGGGTTATGATAAAGCTTAGTACATAACAGCAGCAATTAAAGAGAAAAATAAGTATGGAAAGAAAAGCCCTAGATAACCTGCATGCTGACTGAGGGGATACCCTTATATTGAGACTATGCAGTCTTTTTAATTCTACAAAAATTAAAGCAACACTATGCAATTTTCGCAGTAAGCACAATTGCCTGTTACCAACAAAGCAGATTTCACTAATCTGCTAATATGTCCATTTCGCTGACAAGAATGGACAGGCAGAATTCATATAGTTAAAAAGTTAAGCTACTGTCCCACTGTTAGGCTGAATTGTTTGCTTAACTGCCAATCTGGGCCAGTCAGCTCAGAAATAGTTGAATTTCACCACGATGCTGATAAAGGAACTCTTTGGAATGTAGTACAAATGCGCCAGTGGTTGCCTCGATCTTCCATTTATTTGACTATGGAGAAACTGGCAGCCAGGCAACAAAGTGGTGATGTCACTGTGCCTACCAGTACAGCACTGTTCAGTGCAGTTGTCTAACCATGCCTAGAATGCCAGGTTAAAAACTGCTAGCAACCGTGCTTCACCATTTTAGGCTTACAAGGAAAAATAATTGGAAAGCACCTGACTGTTCTTAGAATGGTTCAGCATGATAGTGGAAAAGCAGCTTTATTCTACCACTCATCTATTTTTTTACATTGTTTTAAGGTCGAAAAAATTTACGAATAAAACAAACTAATTGAATTTCAGCTCAAAATACCCCATTGATAGTCTTTGATACGGCCCCTTTTAAGCTTTGATCCAAAATGGTGCTTTTGATGCCATTTTAGTGACTGTCACTTTAAATTCAAATGAAATTGTGCTCCTAGTCCTATTTTGAAAAAGTTAAAAAATGGCTATGCATTAGCATTGCGGCAGATTCAAAACGGCTGTTTCTCACTCAGGGCTGTCTATGCTAATGAAAGAGAGATCGTCACTAATGGGCAGGGCTTTACCTCTCTATTAACATGTACAATAAAACACCTTATAAAACACCTTTAAAAAGTGTTTAAACACCTTATAAAAGTGATTTTGTCATAATAAGTCCCCTTTAAAATGCTTTGTAATAATATTGTCATCCTATTTTCAGAGCCAGCTTGTTTACGAATAACTCTGAATTTCATTCCCTCTGATCTCAGCATCAGGAAGCAGTTGGATGAAATTTGTTTTTAGTGAAGTTTCAGATCTTGGTCCTTTGTTTACTTCATTCACAAACAAGGCACACTTGACTTGATTTTGAGGATGAGATGATGATGTGCAAAATATGTGCCACACAAGTGTGATTAACATTTTTTATGCAGATAATTTAACATGTACTTATGGGTTTTAAACCTAAATCACAGCAACCTCTATGTATGAAGGTGTACTGTATGGTGTCAAACACGTGGATAAACTGATCTACAATCATAAAACCAGTGGTCATTCACATCTGAGTCTACAGTCTGCCACACCTGTTCAAACAGTGTTCAGGCAGTCAAAACAGGACAGAGAATAGCTTATTACACATTACTTACTAAAATATGACAGGTTTAAATATAAAAACATAAAGTAAAATAAAAATTGTGATGAAATCGTTAGCCCAAACTGAATTAAAAATCAGTTCATGATGCCTGTAATATTGATTAGCCATCAAAACTCTTTTGCTTCAACTGATTGATGTTTGTGTTTATTTCAGTCACAAAAGATGAAGTCATTTCAGAACTGTCTTTTGTTGAAGGGACAGTCTATACTGCAAAAGTCTGACTAAAGGCAACCTTTAAACAAAAGACAACAAAATGTCATTCATTCAGTAAAAGAGGCGATTCAGGAGATATGAATGAAATTGACGGTTGGTGATGTAAGCCATGCAAATAAAAACATCTACAATGATGTATACTGTGAACACTCCTTAAAACAGCTGTAATGGCATATGTTAGGTGACTACACTATTTTATTTGAATAAATATAATGGTTTACTAAAACTGTTTTGCTTAAATTCACTAAAAGTATATGCTCTATATTCACTATATACATGAAATTACCTGGATTTAGTAAAAACTAGTAAAGGGTAAGGTTTTCATTTGTTGTGACTGAAAATCTGAGTTACTCCACCAAATATTTATTTCGTATCTTATCTGCAGTGACTACAAATATAATATAATATAATATAATATAATATAATATAATATAATATAATATAATATAATATAATATAATATAATATAATATAATATAATATAATATAATATAATATAATATAATATACATGTAACTCTTACTTGTCACACCAGGCACCAGTCCACTCGCGTTTTCCCCATGGGTTCAACACTCTCACCAGCCTTACTGGTGTTCCTTGCCATGTTACCTGTCAAATACATCATGACACAACACATTTAATTCAAAAAGCTTTTAAAAAATCCCTTGGGTGTACCACAACAGTGTACATACATGTGCCATATGATAACCACAAATTAACCATGATTCTGCTGCAATAACCATAGTTTAACAATGGTATTTGTTGTAAAAATGTGGTTGTACAACTGATAGTTAAACTGCCAAAAACATTGGATATGCTTGGTTTTTGACTAGTGTCATGATGAAATACCGACGTGATTGAAGCACCTGTTTAAAATGTTTTGAGTTAACATACAATCATTTAATTTACAACATCACAGTGCAAAATGTACAAATGACATAATAAAGGGTGGAGCAGCTCACATGAGCAAAGGAAGGCAATGAGTCTATAAATACTATTGTGTACACAATTACAACAACAATTACCATTAGAACAAAGCAAGCATGTTTTAGAAAACGCCCATCTTTTCATATTTCAAGTCTGTTGATATGAATAATAATTTCTCAAATAATTAGCCAATATTGGTGTAACTAACTCAACTACTTGCTGGTTGAAAATAGATGGTTACAGATGAAGAAAGGTCCCAGAAAAGAGCCGTCAGAGCACTACTTCTTGAAAACACAACAATAGCTTGAAAATAAATAAATAAATAAATAAATAAATAAAATTGTGACAGGTCTTAATGTAGAACTTTCAGAAATTGCAATTCGGCTAGATTATATTTTGACATATCTTAAAGGGATTGAAGAATTTTTTGATATTTTTTAGAAATGGGACTATAATTGTCAAATGAACCCTGAGATTATTTGAAACAGAGCACACTGCTGCACTTTATATTTTAATTTCTGTCTGAAATAAATCTTCCCATCTAATCAGTCCCTTCATAGTTCTTACATGAACACTAAATAAATTGGTCAGGTTGATGTGTGTATTTGTTACAAGTTTAAAATCAGATTTAATCTTCTGAAATGTTCACACTCCACAACTTTACTGTAGGTTTCAGCTGTCCCTACTTTCCATTCTTTGTTTAAAAAAGGAGGCTACATATTTAGCAACTTTAGGAGGCAATGAACTTATAAACTTGGCTGTCTCATGAAAAATATTAACAAAGAAGATGTCTATGGATGAAGGTCCAAAGCATCATTGTCCTGCACCATTTGAAATGAATCAAGAGTCACTTTTGTCACAATTATATTCATCCACCATAGCTCATTCGTTATGTTATTCATCGTTATACTTACAGTATGTTAATGTAAGTTTTCAACTTGCTGTCGATCAGATTACAAGAAACAATCCTTTACAAAAAATGTTATTACATTTGGTCATTTCATACTGATTAACATGGTTACTTGACTTTTTTTATTGGCATAGTACATGCAGCTACTTTCCTGGGTAAGGTTGCACAAGCTGATTCTAAGTTCTTTCTTAATCTGGAAAGTAAAGTCCACACTAGGGGCTTAGTAACTATTAGTTAGTTTGTAACAAAATTTTTTCTCAATTCAGTTGCACCATATGATCTTAAAGGGCACCTAGTTTACCCCCTTTTTAAGATTTAATATTAATATTAAGGTTCTTCTGAGTGTTCCAGTTTAGGTTTAGTTCAAAACACAATTCAGATTTTTTTTTATTATAATGTGTTAAAAAGTGTCATTTTGGGGGGCGTGTCCACAGTTCGCTGTTTTAGGGGGTGTGTTGCTTCACATGAAAATTAGTTTCAACTTCCCGCCCAACTTATCAAGCGGGCGGAGCCAAGAACTTCCCCGCTTTGTGTATGGCGAAAGATAGGCAGACAGAGAAAAGCAACATGAGTGAGAGGACCAGCATTCAGACGTAAATGTACGACTCAGACACAGACCAAGCAGAGACTACTGTTGAGGAATTAATATTCCTAATGTGCCAGAATGTGTCAGAGTGGTAGTTACAAAGTCATTTGTGTCTTTGTATAGTTTTATAGTCGCTATATAATGCATACGTCATCCATATAGGGATGTAATGATTAACTGGTTTTACTATTTATCATGCTTTAATTAGTCACGGTTAATCTTAAAGTCTTCTCAACACCGTGTTTCTATAACTAAGGCTATAACCAAGGCAAGTTTGTCATTTCCAATCGAGGGATGCGCATGTGAGGCAACGCGCTCACACTTTCCAGCCGCACCTAGTTGAGATGACAGGGAGCTTCTGTGACCGCGGGAAATGCAAACAGTGGAAGTTTAAGGAAGGTGCAATGAAAAGTTTGGAAACCCACCTAAAGTTACAAACAATGGCGCCGATGAGAGCAATCATGTGGTGAATGTTGATCCGCCAGCCGAGATCAATCGAATGTTTTCAGAGAGAGTGCTTAAAGACTCGGTGGATCAGCTGTTTTTAATGGCCCGAATCTCAATACGTTGCATTCACTGCTTCTTCATTGCAAATGGCCGCTAAATGTAAAATCTCTGTTGCTTATTTGCAGGATGACAATGAAGGCTCTTGTGTTGAGCCCAATAAGTCTTACATATAAAAATAGAGCAAGGGTGTTCCTTTGGTGACATCGCTTTGACTCACAGGCTGAAAATGGCGGACGTGAAACAACAAACTGAAGATGTGGTAATGCACACCTGTCAATCAATATTGGTGGGCTGGCGGGGGTACCGCACTCCTATGTCAAGTTGCGGTCGGTCTCAAAACTGCTCCATTTGGTCCACCGTTTTTATGTTGTTAAATTGAAAAAAAAGGACTGGGTGTGTTTATTTCACCCCAATATGATGGTCTATACACTATACCGACACATATGTCTGTCCAAACAGCTTGAAAAGTAGATTTTTCACCATAGGTGCCCTTTAAGGCAAACCGTAGTTAGTAGGTCGTAAGCTCTACGTAAAGTCAAGCATAGTCACATTGAACAACGTAATTTCCAATAAAAAGAAGTTAAATTGTTAAACTGTTTTAAAATCCTGCAACTAATGCATCTATATATAACTGTTCTATGAAAATGAAATTATAAATGACATTGTTATAGCACATTAAATTACAATCAGTGACTAATAACAGACGACGCACACATCTGCATCGCGAGCCGTGAATACAGGCAAAATTGAATGCACACAAAGTTATCAAACCTTTAAACGGTTTAAACTTTAATTAAATTTTTTTTTACAATTTTTTTTATATCCTACTCATGAAAGAGAAAACAGCAGGATGAAAAACTCAGTTATAAAGAAATTCTCGTTTTAACTGATGGATACAATAATAACAAAACACCCCTTGAAAGATAATTAAACTTTTCTTTCATAAACAAAAAAACTGCAAATATTTGGGAGGAACTTAAGGCTGAGTTGAGGAAGACCATTCTTCATTATGATTGCGAGCTCCTAAATGTAAACTAATCTCACCGTCATCTCTTTTCTATTGTTATACATGGGATGAGGCTGTCGTAAAATACTTAGTTCGAACGTAGCGATCAGTGGATCAGTGGTGCAACACAAACATATTTAGCAATGTGTAAGTTGTAATGTAGTGTCCCTTTAGGTCACAACTAGGCTATGTTTTAACTTATGCACTGCTAGTGCAACTGGCCCTGCAGTGCACTTAAAAAAAATGTATAAACTTTCTGCTGCCAATAGATGTACAGTCATGCAGCAGTGAGATATGAAGCATGAAAATACATTAATATCTAGACAGGTTTAGACATGGAAAGTTAAGGGTTTTAGAAGTACTATATTACTATATTGAGACAGGGTTTCGGCAAACACTGAAGCCGATTATTTACAGTAAACTTAGAGAAAGCAAACTCATAGGTTTGACAAACAGCGGGTGCTGATAAGATTGTACAATGAAGTATATTGTACGGTGACCCTGATAATTTTTGAAAATTGAGGTTTATAAGACCATTGCTTTCCATTGATGTATTGTTTGTTAGGATTGGACAATATTTGGCAGAGAAAAAACTATTTAAAAATCTTGAATTGGAGCATTCAAACAAACAAATAAATAAAATAGTCAAAATATCTGATTTCTATTTCAGAAATTCATATTTTTAATTAAAAAATGAAGTCTCCATAGAAGAGGATTTTTATTACATTTTCAAAAGATTTTCAGCACAAAATAAATATGTATAATTTTGTTTGTCAATTTAATTTTGATTATTCCATAATTTTTCCTGGGAGTAATATTTCTAAAGAAGCTGTTGACGTGAAATTGAACCAGATTTTGGTAAAAACAAAATTTATTTTGTATTTTCTATTGGATTTGAGTCAGGTGATTGGCTGGGCCATTTTACAGCTTGATTTTCTCTCTCTGAAAGCATTTTAGTGTTTCCTTGGCTGTGTTTTGTATCATTGTCTTGCTGAAATGTCCCCCCTGGTTTCATCTTAATCATCTTGATAATGTAGATGTTGGACTGAAACAGCTAATATTAATTTACATTGACTGAGGGCAAAGGGTTGTTGAATAACTACTGAGAGATTTCAGCTGCTGTCTGGGGTTTCACTGCCTTTATACACCTCCCTTTTCTTCATGTGTTCAATACTTTTTTTTCCTGTGTCATTTCATTTTATTAGGCATAACTTCATTTGTGAACTAATTAGATTGATTTGCTTTGCATATATGGATTTCTTTGGTTGCTATAAACATCCAGTGAAAATTTCAACGTGTAGCAATGTGTTCAATACTTATTTTCCCCACTGTACTTGTGTGAGAATGAATGACTTGATGCTAAACCATGCAAAACCTTTGTGAAATTTGTAGGCAGCTGCCCTAACTAGTTTAAGTAACTTGATTTTTCTGTGAACTGACATTTGATTCAGTGCATACATACCTTGAAAATCCCTGTCACTGAATATGCGTGTCCTTGAACAATGCCATTAGATAATTCTGTATTTGCAGATGTTTTCTGATATTGAAGAGAAAAAAAAGACTATAGGTTACAAGACTATAAAGAAGTCTTTATTACAAAATCTGAGATTTAGTGAAAGTGCTGCAGATGAAAATATCTGTCAAAGAAAGTCTGAGGTCACTGCTTACCCCTGGATAAGTGCCACAAGCCATCAGGGCCTTGCATTTGGCAGCTCGGTCCATCAAGCTCCACAAATCTAGGGGAGGTTTTTCGAGTTCAAAACGCACATGGATGCCACCGGTGAAGTCCAGCAGAGCCTCGGATACAACACCAGCGTCCATGTCAGAATAGGAGCCGCACACCCTGGAGAAGAAATTTTGTAAGTCAACCATACTGTATATGTACATCGTCAGACCAACAAGGTTTCAATGTTTCATTCTATGAGATTCCTCAAATTGTTGTAGATTATGACAATTGTTGAGGACAATGACTGTTTTCTTAGTTGTGTGTAAGGCTTAAACCCACATCTTCAATACTGGGCTGACTGGTGTTGCATAAATTATGAAGAAACAGAACTGTGAAGGAAGTTATTGTTTTTTTTTAATCCAGTGTGTCTTATTTATTTCTTAACCGATCACATTACATGAATTGAGTAATTGGATGCCATCATTTTACTTCAAAAGTGTGAGGGTTAAAACAAACAAACAAAAATGTCCCAGCTTAAAATCTCAAAATTATCTCAGAGTTTCCCATTAGTAGTTTATTTTTCATCATTATCTATGGTGGTTACAGCCATGAATCATTTACTGTACACTCCAAAAAATAGCTTTGCTGCTTGTTCAAACTACTTGCTAAAAACGACCTGAAATGCAATTCTGGAAAATATTTTGGGGCAAACGTAATTATTTCATGTCCAATCTACTTAAATTAGTTACATTAAATTAATTTGGGACAACATGAATGAACCCTGCATTTTTACAGTGTACAAAGCATGAGTATTTACAAAGCACACAATACTGGCCATAATATCTTGTAATTATGGTTAAATATTTTAGATTTTCTTTTTCTTTTTCTTCATTAGCTTCAAAAACACAGATTTCCTTACAACACATAAAAAACACTTAAAAATAAACCCTCTACATATACCTTTGAAACGGTACCACAAAACATTTGTTTGATTTTAATACCTTGACTTTTCCAAACTACGGTAAACCTTAAAACCGGTCATCATCCCATGCCTACATACTTTGTCTTTAAACTATATAGTTTAAATGTTAAAAAAACAAGCATGTGTTTGATACAATTATTCTGCTTATGTAGTATCACAACACAGGTGGGACTTACTTGGCATAAGCTTTCTCCAGTAAGGCAGGCCAAAACTCATTTGATGTTTTGGAATGAACAAAAATTAAGTCACCCTTAATAGTCGGCAGTTTGTCATCAATGACGACATCGATCCATTTCCCAAACCGCCAGAACTACAAATGAGGGAGAACATGAATGGGTTTATAGATTGGTAATAGGATCTTGAGTTATTATGATTTAAAAAGATAAACAAAACTCACTCTGAAGTGAAATATTCCTGCATAATCTTTACCAAATGACTGGCCTTCTGGCATAACTTGGTACAAGACATCTTTTTGAAAGGTTAAAGCCCCAACTGAAGCAAGAAACCAGCAGTTTCCTAAGGTGAAAAATCACAAATATTAGCAAAAGTTTGACACTGAATAGATTTAATTCAAAAGCTAACACCTATAAAAAAATATGCAAATAAACGTACCTAAAAAAGATCCTTGGGAATAGTCGAATCTGGAAACTCCCTTTACAATGAACTGAGGGTCTGCCACTATTTTCTAAAGAGAGAAAACTAATAAATTATACAATGAAATTTGGGGAATTTGGAAATGCAGAAGACGTCTTAAGTTAAGTTGAGACAACTCAACTTATTTGAGGAACGCGATTCTGTTAGTTTAGTTGAGTATTGGGAAAATTGAAAACTCAGTTTTATTGAGTTGATCTAATCTTGTCTTCACTGTATTAGCTTAATTTTTTAAGTAAATCATTTAAGAAAACAGACTGAACTCAATCTATCAGTTACATATTGATGCTTACTTTAATAAACAACTTTTCGGTAACACTTTAATATAATGGTTCATTAGTTAATGTCTTTACTAACATGACCAAACAATTAGTAACTCATTCATTACATCATTGTTAATGTTAAGTTAAATAACGTTAGTTCATGTTAACTCATTGCATTAACTAATGTTAAAGAGCCCATATTATGGGTTTTTGAAAATGACCTTCCATGTAGTGTGTAACACAGCTCTAAGTGAAGTTAAATATCCAGCTATGGCTTAAATCTGTAAGTGTACAGTGTTTAAAACTGTTGATTCATCTATAAAAGAGTCGACTCAGTGCTTTAAACGAGTCGTCTTGATAACGAGTCATTAGGCGTTTCGTGATGACGCGACTACGAAACAAGTAGAGAGAAACGGGAGATTTGAAACCTGCAGCCCCGCCCACTAACAGAAAAAAAAGCCACACATACACACAGACACCGGTCGAATGAAGTCACGCTATGCAGATGGATATTATTGACAGGCTACCCAAAGATGAAACCTCAGCAATATAGCCCAGCCTTGAGCAGTTCGAGTGCTTCTGGAAACTACATGCTTACAAAGAAGACTTCATCCGTTTGTTAAAGGAAGGATCAGTAAAGACTGTCTGAACATGGATCAGTGCATCATGAATCAGTTTCTTCCCCCAATCCACAAGTGCAAGTACGTGCGATTAAAATTGTTGCCTCGTTTACTCTAGCTTGCAAATTATGTATTTAGTTGTGTTTTGTTACTTGTAACCGCGTGTACTGTATCAGGTAAACTCTTTATATTCTCATAATCGCGTGTAAAGCCACGTTGAAAACGCTTTGTTTACAGATCGTCAGATGTTCCTACACGCATGCAACGGTCAAGTTTTAAAATAGTTCATAATAGCTCAGGTTCGAGGTGAGGTGTCTAAATTGCACCCAGCAAGCTGAACTGGAGCTCTAGGCGTGTGTCGTGTCCTCTGGGGAGGAGGGTAATGTGTGTGTGTTGTCTCCTCTGAGGAGGGTAATGTGTGTGTGCAGGACCGGAGCAAGCTGAACTGCCGCTCTAGGCAAAGGATGATCACGCCACCCGCAACCTGATAGTGAAAACGAAAGGGACCCGTTAGTAAAGTTAGGACCGGGGGGGGATATTCGTGGATATAACTGAGGACGCGGGTGGTGAGGGAGGTGTCGCGGATGCCGCCCTCTCTATTCTGCCGCCCTAGGTCACCTCTATGGACGCGCCGGCCGTGTGTGTGTGTGTGTGTGAAAAGAGCAGGTAGACTGTGACGGGCTAGGAGATCTCGCCAGTTCTTGGACTTTTTGCTCAATAAAATAGTTAGGCGTCTGTATTTTCTAGTCCCATCGCCTGTATTTACATTCACCCACTGGCAGCCAAAATCCACTATGAAGCGTGTGTGCACTGTGACTACTTTTATATTGTTGATTAGCAGCTGGCCATTTCACTGTGTCTCGCGCTGAAGCCTGTCAGTGTCGACCAATCACAGCAGACTGTCATCGGTCCAATCAGCGCATTGGATTAGCTTCGCGCTGAGGAGGGATTTAGGAACAAATGAATCGCTGAACGATTCATATGGGAGTCGCTGGGATAATTAGGTAAAAATAAATGCAGATTATAAGACCATCAAAGTGTTGTTTGACCTTGCATGCATATTAGACTTGTTGGAGACCCTTACAACCAAAATATGACCCTATTTCATGTATAATAGGGGCTCTTTAACATACACAACTTTGTATTTTAAAGGGGTGGTCCTCTACGATACATATTTTAAACTTTAGTTGATGTGTAACGTAGCTGAGGAACATGAACAACATCTCTAAATGTAATACGCTCAAAGTTCAATGCAAAGGGAGACATTGGCTTTTACAGAGTTAGCTTATGAAAGCCTACAGCGAACAAAGTTTGGGAACTACAAAAAAAATACATCCAGTTTAGTGAGATCACAAGTGCTTCGGGTTACACGCATACACCCAGCGCAGCAAAGGGGTGTGGCCAGAGGTGCTGTAATGTTATAGCAGAGAAAGCTAAAAAGCTGCCCAAATGCTGCTTTTCCACAGAGCTTGTTCTGTTTCTGTTTTTGGGCCTCTAAATGACATGACACAAAGAGAGAAGTGCTTACAATTTAATTTTAATTATGTTCCAGAGAATTAAAAAATCTATATATAGCTCTAGCATTTGACAAAGCACAGCTTCCAGAATCTCCCAGTTCAGTGCTGGATTCGGCTTAAAGTTCCCACAGAAGGAGCAACTTCAATTACATGCACAGTTTCTAGCGTTAATGGTATGTTGTAGCAAGGACATAAACAAGGATGTAAACAACAGGAAATGCTGTTTGGCACTGTTAACAATTTAGCTACAAATTCCTATTTATTCGTCAAACACCCACAATCTTTACCAGGACAGCAGTGTCTCTCTTTGAGGCTGCTTTACCTGCGTTCCACATCTCAAATAATGAACTCGCAAAAGATATGTGAGCATTTCATATTACTTACACATGCTTATAACCTGAATTATGTGAAAGACACTCAGATTTTATTTAGAGAGCAGGTGTGAGGTTCAGCTGTGTCTTCAGTGTCATTGTTTTTCTGATTTAGGCTCAAACTGATATGGCTAACAGCTACTCTGACTGACAGTATTTACACAGCAGAGGTGTGACGCTTTTCCTGGTGACGTAGAGACAATCTGCGAATCACAGCACATCATGTTAGCTGACCAATCAGAGCCTCGTGAGGGCAGGCTTTTTAGAGGAACTAGGAAATATGACAGTCGTTTTCATGTTAGCTGAGTAGCAGCATATAATCAAAGTAAGATATATGAAAAAATAACATGATTTTCTACAAAAGAAGTATGAGCACGCATTGCTTTGCATCTTATAAACACAACTAAGGCTTAAAAATACACTCTGGACCACCCCTTTAATAACGCATTAGTATGCGTTGAACTATGATTAATAAATGCTTTACAAGATTATTCACACTTAGTTAATGCTAGTAAATACATTAAGTAACATTAATAGACCATTATTCTAAAGTTACTAGATTTTCTTCTCATGAACAGCGTTATTAGTGTTATTTCAATAATACTAATCAAATTTAAAAGTCTTTAGTAACCAGTTTAATTACAATCCTGCCGTCTACATTAACTGATCTATACACATACAACAGTAAGCTCACATCACGTAATTTTAAGATCTATTTTTGAATGCACTTTTTGAATATTTGATTTAGGTGACAGATAAGCCTGTCCTGACAAGACCTGTGAGAGATTTTGCAACCCTCTGATGGCAGTTATTTTCAATAAGACTCTTTCAGACAATAAGTCAACGCAGGTAACTTACTGATGGCCTCAGCCACTGGATTTGGTCCATATCCAGTCCAAGTTTGTTATTTGGGTCAATAGAGCTGCTGTCTGGAGGAAACCTGTCATCAACAAATCTCATCCTGTTGGTGATGCAGCTCTTCAGCAACTCCTGGTAGTCTTGACCCAAGAAATTCAGAGGCATGTCAAGAGTGCCTGCTTTTTCTTTTATGGTCATTTCAGACCTGGGTTTGTTCACCTGAGGGGGAGGCATTTTTCCAGCACTAAAACTGTTTAATAGGGAGAAAAAATACAATGAAATACAGATATTGATGTCACATCGGTCTGTTACTAGACAGACTGAGCACTCACTGTTTTACTTTTGTTTTTGTGTCTGTTTATTTTTAAAGACCTAAAAGATAAGGGACTCTAAACGTGTCAAACCTGTCCAGGAGTGTAATCTTGAAGGACAGATCTTAACAGTTATCACTATAAGATAGTATAACAGCTGTAAAATATAATCAGTTGGTAA
This sequence comes from Danio aesculapii, assembly GCF_903798145.1. Classification (NCBI taxonomy): domain Eukaryota; kingdom Metazoa; phylum Chordata; class Actinopteri; order Cypriniformes; family Danionidae; genus Danio; species Danio aesculapii. The sequence goes on from NC_079451.1 coordinate 9,899,727, forward strand.
ATTTAAATCTGATTTAAATGTTAAACCTACCTTCAAGGAGAGCAACTCGCCTAAATGAACAGATTGTCTTTCTGGCTTTGACTTTTCTCTTTGTTCTGCCCAAGGCTCTGGAATTCCTGTTTGGGCTGAATGAGGTTTTCAGGAAGTGTGTAGTGTTATGTTCGAAAGCCTTTGTTTTGCATAACACGTCACTGCACAGGTATCCACTACGCAAACTGGGGGTGTCTTCCAAATTCCTCCCACCTGTTTAATTACATAACCATGAGTTTCTCCAAAAGTAACCTTTTCTCTATAAAATGAACATGCAACGAGGGCAGTCTCAAGTGTACTTTTTTCCTTTCTTTTTTATATATTTGTATTCCTCAAATGTACTTTTTACCTTAGAATGAATAATTACATAATTTAATAATCAATAATTAGACCAATCTTTAAAATGGCTCCAATGCAAAAGCTTTATGATCACTTCTCAGTCCTAAGTTCCTATGTTCTCAATTCTAATGTTCACACCAGAGACGTTGTATGAGCCCACGATACACTAAATCTATCCCATGTATTACTTTAAATCAATATCTGTGTAATTTTGTTTTATTGCATTTTTGGACAGCAGCCCAGTGACCTCCAAGTGGAAGAGACTTACGCCATGGGGAGGTTGGAATAGGGCTAGAAAGTATACAAACTGCTGCTACTTAGCTTGCGCATATAAATAGCATCATTTTTGAGATGCTGTACAACAACAATTTGTGTTTCATTGCTAAAGGGGGTAGTTTTAGGGTTGGGGTAGGTATAGATGTCAATGAAACACAATAGGTCACTGTAAGAGGAAGGGTTGGGGTTTGAGGTACACTCTCAGAAATAAACGTACAAAAGCTGTCACTGGGGTGGTACCTTTTCGAAAGGTACATATTTGTACTTAAAGGGTATATATTGGTACCTCAAAGGTATATATTATTTCCTTAGAATTTCAAGAGGTACACTTTTGTACTTTTTAGGTACTAATATGTACCCTTGAGGTATAAATATGGACCCTTCAAAAAGGTACCACCCCAGTGACAGCTCTTGTACCTTTATTTCTGAGAGTGTAGGTATAGACGTCAGTAAAACACAATATATAAACAATAGGTCACTGTAAGGGAAAGGTTTAGGGTTGGGATAGGTGTAGAAATTAATAAAACACAATAGGTTGCATTTAATGTCATATACAAAACATTAAATAAATCAATCAAATGCTCCAGGAGGTTTGTACAGCTCACTTGGATATAAAATCCCACCCGATTCTGAGCTAGCTCCGACCTCCACACTTACATTTGTAAATCAGACAGGTGATCTAAAGAGGAATCCTCAGAAAAAGCATTTTTAAAGATGTTTTTGTGAAGACAACACAGCAATCAACTTAAGAATGTGGCATGGTACAATATGAAAAGAGTTTAAAAAAATATTCAAAATATGCCTTATTGAAGCAATTTTTAAAAAGCACACGTTCAAACTTGAATTTTTAGGTTCTACTTACAAAATCAACGAAATATTGGCCAATCGTTTTAAAGCCAGGATTTGTAAGACAATGAATTCTGAATGCTTGTATGCTCAAAATTCTGATTAGATCAGGACATTGTTTTTAAATTTTTTGCCTCACATATTGGCTGTTGCCTTACATTACGTGAAGCAGCAGGGACAACCATTTCAGTTAAAAAATCTTCTTTAGATTAAAATTAAATTGAAATTGGCTCTTCTTGCTTTTATATTTATATAGTGGTGCTTGTTTTAAATGATGATAGCAATGTCCATCTTCCAATGATCCAATCAATTGTACCAACAATATATTGAATGACTGAATATTAACACAGTTGAGGACAAAATTATTAGCCCTCCTGTGCAATATATATTTATTTATTTTTAAATATTTCTCAAGTGATATTTAACAAAGCAAGGAAATTTAGTTTTGTTTGTTTTATTTTGGCTGGAATAAAAGTAGTTTTTACATTTTTTAAAACCATTTTAATGTCAATATTATTTGCCCCCTTAAGTAACATTTGTTTTTGATTGGCTACAAAACAAAACAACTTTTAGGTTGGGGAAAAATGGCAAATAATTCAGGAGGGCTAATAATTCTGACTTCAACTGTATGTGTCTAGAGTAAATGAACCCTTAATGAGGGCTGTTTACTTTCTGAGTATCATGATCAGACGAATACTGTTAGGAAAGGCGGTGAACGCAAAGCAAGATCAGAAAGAGCGAGCAGTAAAGAAATGTGGTTAAAGACTAGCAGATGTTGGAAAAATCCTGCGGGAAGGATAAACCATGTGCTTTCTGGAGAAAAACAAGTGACGCGATCACAACAGCAAACTTGAGCCTGATATTTCTTGCTGAAAAGCCCCTTTTGTGAATATTTTCATCAAAAATACCCGTTATGAATTTCCCCATCAGACACACCATTAAGCTCTCGCTGAGCTGCGCATGGAATACAGAAACAGATTTTATGTGCTCTACCAACTCTATGAGAAACCGGATAAGTAGGAGGTGAGACTGGCCTTTAAAATGAAGCTTGTCATCCCTGAGGATACACAGAAACCTTTAAGATTTTTCAACAGCAGACCACCAAGAACCATGTTTGACTGATCATGCCCAACTGGTGGACCAACAATGGCGGTTGAGGAGAACTCCTGATATATGATGAGCTCAGACAAGCTTTAATCTGCATATAGTGGGACTGCACTTTCAAAAAAGTTGGCAGAAGGGGTCAGTAGAGATGAGGTACTGTATGGACTATAATGATGAAGGAACTAAGACAGAGGGAGAGTTCACCCAAAAATAAAAATCCCATGATTGTGTATTCATACTTGACTCACTTCAAACATTTATGGACACCTTTAACCATTGACTTACGTAGTATTTGTTTTTCTACTATGGAAGTCAATGGTTACAGGTTTTTAACTTTCTTTAAAATATCTCCCATTGTATTCTACAGAGGAAAAAACTCATAAAGGTTTGGAACCACTTGAAGGTGAGTAAATATTGAGTACATTTTAATTTTAAGGTGAACTATCCCTTTAAGTGGACTTGTATTCAAAATTACAGGACTTATTTTCCTACTATGAAAGTCAATGGGTGCCAGTATTCTTCAAAATACCATCTTTTCTGTTCAACAGAAGTATGAAACTCATTTTAAAAACACATTAGGGTGAGTTAATGATCAGGTAGTTTTCCTTTGTCTCAACTATCCCTATAAATCCTCAAATGGTAAAATATCACCATGTAATTACATTTTTAATTTTCCATTTTAAAAATCTCAAGTGATCCTGAGTGAAAAGTATAGTTGTTTGATATAGTTTTCTTGGTTATGTGGTGAGCCTGATTATAGTTTTCCACATCAGCTCAGTCTATTCTGTACACTACCTGACAAAAGTCTTATCCTTGATCCCAGTTGTAAAAGCAACAAATAACTTGACTTCTAGTTGATCATCTGTTGAACTGCATCCCAATCATCACATATACTGCAGAAGACCTATTGGATCCCGCATGGACCCAAGATTCTCACAGAAATCAGTCAAGTTTGGTGAAGGAAAAATCATGCTTTGGAGTTACATTCAGTATGGGGGCGTGCAAGAGATCTGCAGAGTGGATGGCAATATCAACAGCTTGAGGCATCAAGACATTTTGGCTGCCCATTACATTACAAACCATAGGAGAGGGCAAACTCTTCAGCAGGATAGTGCTCCTTTTCATACTTCAGCCTCCACATCAAAGTTCCTGAAAGCAAAGAAGGTCAAGGTGCTCCAGGATTGGCCAGCCCAGTCACCAGACATGAAAATTTTTAAGCATGTCTGGGCTAAGTTGAAGGAGGAGGCATTGAAGATGAATCCAAAAAATCTTGATTATCTCTGGGAGCTCTGCAAGAACGATTTCTTTGCCATTCCAGATGACTTTATTATTAAGTTATTTGAGTCATTGCAGAGATGTATGGATGCAGTCCTCCAAGCTCATGGGAGTCAAACACAATATTAATCCTTTTCCCACTGCACCATGACTTTATATTCTATACTGTACATTATTTCTGTTAAGTGACAAGACTTTTGTCTAAGCAAAGTCAGACCTTGCATCCTAATTGAACAATTAAAAATCAAGGCATGATCATGTTTAATTTTGGTAAAAATACGTGCAATCTAGAGGCCTTCACCTTTTATACAAGCCACTTCTGATACCAAACGATCAACTGGAAGTCAAGTTATAATTTGTTGTTCCTAAAACTTTGATAGACGACAACACTTTTGTCAGATAGATTCTGGGTTGTCTGAACCTGACAATATATGCCATACCCTTTTCTGATGTACAACCAGAGTCTCTTTATCGTGATAACAAGATGAAAGATGTAGTCTATATACCAGGGCAATTCTAGTATTTTCATATTAAGGGAGCTCGGGCTCAATGAAGTTGTGACTTCAAAAATATATTGATTGATTACTAGGATTGAATTATATACTAACAGTACTGCAGTAGTCGGCTCTATTATATTTACGTTTACTTTTGAGCACAGTCTGCCTCAAATGCAACACCACCTGATTTACCTCTCAATTTCAAATATGCAAACACAGACATAAACCTACACACACACACTGTTTCCTACACACTGTTTCCATTAAAAACAAACTCTGCATTTCTACGCTCAAGTACAAAACTAACACACAGAAAGGAATCTAATAAACAACCAGCCTAAACTGTATGAGGATGTGGTGTAAACTCGAAGTGAAACCAAAATGTTTCCGGAACAAATTATGACATGATGATAACTGTATTTATGATATAGAACAGCACAAATGCGGGTGATTAAATATCGACAAACCATTTTTTTTCTCTGTCTCTGACGCTCGCGCTACAGAGCAGAGATGGAGAAGATCGAGCCCAACGCCATCCGCAGTTTTACGCAATTGTGCGTTGACGAATTTGTGTACAGATTTACTGGGATAAACAAAACTTTTCAGGTGGTCTGAACAGAAAGTTAGGGTTTGTACATACCATAAACAGCGCAAAGTCGTGGCGTCTCTCCTGCTGCAAGAAAAACGGTGGGTCCCCTTCGCGCTTTAAGAGCGTAGTTTATTGACAACGATCTAATCCAATGGCACTGTACATTGCCAATTTGACAGTATCATATTTCAAGGGGGAACAGTGCCACCTCGTGCCACCCACACGCCCACGATGTCCTTACGCACCACTGCCAGAACTGGCGACCTTTTTGGAGATTATAGGAAGCATCACGGAACCCTCTACAAATTGAATCAATCATAAATGTGCTTTTACTAAACATTAATGCCTATGATTCATAAGTTTGTAAACATGACAATAATTAATATGATTTATATGTAAAAAAAAATAATGGCTAAAAAGTGGCTTGAGCCATTTTGTTAATGTGGTCTCAACAAGCTGACCTGCCCATTTAAGTTGCTCTATTTGATGTGGCATGCTAGGCATCCTTGAAGCATATTATTATAGGAAATCCAAGTTAAAAAATAAATGTATAAAATTATTGTTAACTAACCTAAATGCAAAGCTTTACGCCATGCATGTCAAACTCAGTTCCTGGAGGGTAACAGCCCTGCAGTTAAGCTCCAACCCTGCTTCAATACACTTACCTGTAGGTTTCAAACAAGCTCAATTAGTTTGATCAGGTGTGTTTTATTAGAATTAAAGCTAAACTGTGCAGCACCTGTCCTTTACACCATGGCATGGCTAAAATAGACAATCCAGGCCTGTGCAGGAATATCAAAGCAAGTGTATTGATATAAGTATCAAATCCCCACACCAAGCTAACAGCTCAAAAATTGGCAAGGTCTCTTACAAAAGGTAAAGCAGGGCTCCTCAAATTGTACCCTGGATGGCCAATGCACTGCAGTGTCCTGACCAAACTCACCTACTTGTGATTTTCTAATGAACTTAAAGACATTGATTAGAGTGTGTGATTAGTGTTAGAGCTAAACTGTGCAAAAAATTGCATGTTTTTTGAGTGGGCCAGAGCAGAAGATTCTTAAGAATCTCGGTTAGGAGATAATGTGAATGACTCTTAAGAACTTATTATTATTATTATTATTATTATCTGCTATTTTAATGCATTTTTAATTAATAAAAGATTATCTATAAATACTATATGCTATAAATGTAAACGAATCAATTCTAGGAGTTTTGGAAATCCAAAGGTAGACATTAAGTTACTGTCTTAAAGGGATAGTTCACTCAAAAATGTACATTTCCTCACACTTAAGTGGTTCTAACCTTTTATGATTTTTTTCCTTCTGTTGAACACAAAATAAGATATCTTGATAATGTTGAGAAAAGCCAGCCATTGACATCCTGGAACAAAAAATACTATAGAAGTCAATGGCTGTTTCTTTCCCAACATTTGTCTGTATATATTCTACTTATAGTATAGAGTACTTATGTGCACTCAACAGAAAGAAGAAACGTGGAGGAAAAAGTGGAGGATGAGTAAATAATGGATGACTCTTAATTTTGGGTGAACTACCACTTTAAGAATTAACTAAGGATAATAAACAGCCCCATATCCTGGTCATCTCTATAACATCAAACCCAGAATGACAGCATGCAAAACTGATCGTCCTGTTAAAAAAAAAATAATAATAATAAAATAACATTGTAATAACACGAGTAATGAATGATGCTGAAATCAAGCATTTTCCTGAAAGCTTTTAAATTATTTGGTACTGACAAAGAAAATGTTTTAGGATAAATTTAGAATGTTTTTATTTACAGATTGCACTTTAAAAAAAGAGATGCATATTTGCCTACTAAACAAACCATTTAACTGAACTTTTGGGGGGTTTAAAAAGAAAAAAAAACTATTTACTCTCTCTGAAGTGGTTATAAAAAGTTTTTAATTTTCTTTCCTCTGTTGAACTCAAAAGAAGATATTTTGAAGAAAGCTGAAGACCTGTAACCATTGACTCCCATAGTAGGAGAAACAAAAGCCATGGAAGTCAATGGTTACAGGTTTTCATGTTTCTTCAAAACGTCTTCCTTTGAGTTTGAAACTTAAACAGGTTTGGAACAAGTGAATGGGGAGTAAATAATGACAGAATTTTCATTTTTGGGTAAACTATTGCCTTAAGGCCATCCTCCAAGACCACATTATAAAGAAAATCATTGCATTAAATAGTCATTATACAGAATAGACACTTTAACAGACATCCGGACAACAACAACGGCATCCACTAAAATGCAAAAACACGCAACCCCTCCACACTATTTCAAACACTGGAGCACAAAAGTCCTTCATCTGACTCTTCGCCGCAGGTGGAGAATGTGAATGTCAGGACTGTTGAACTCAGGGTCTTGTTTCTCAGACGGGATCTCCTCTGACTGGAAGTCTTGCAGAAGCAGCTGTGAGACAATAGCAGAAATAATAATAATGTTAATGCCATTTCATATACATTCTTATTTATACTATTATTTGGAGCTTGAAGACTGACTGGTCTAACACACTCTCATTAAAGGGATAGTTCACCCAAAAATGATAATTCTGTAATTTACTCATCCTTCACTTCTTACTCACGAATCTGTTTGATTTTTATTCTTCTGTTGAACACGAAAGAAGATATTTTTTTAAATGCTGAAAACCTCTAACTGCCATATTATTTGCTTTTCCTACTATGGAAGTCAATGGTTATGGGTCGCTAACATTCTTCAAAATATCTTCTTTTGAGTTCAATAGAATAAAGAAACTCATAATGGTTTGGAACAACTTGAGGATCAGTAAATGGTGAGTATATGTTTATTTTAAGGTGAACTATCCCTTTAACTTGCTGCTAAATGTGGCATGTTTAATAGGTTCAGTGTAGCATTAATATTTGGATTGTCTTCTTACCTCAAAGAATCTCTTCTCTATCTCAGGATTGACACCAACAGTGCGTTGCTCGTAGCAGCAGATGATACATGTTTCTGGTCCAGCCAAGAGTTTTAGAGTCTCCACTAGTGGCTCCACAGACTGTGTAAAATGAAAGGTTTTATTGTCTATTAAATCTAGATACTGATAATTATTCTGTATTCTACAGCTACCTATTTCTATATGGGTACCAATACTTTTGATTGTTTTGCGTAATGCTAATTGTTACAGTACCTGCTCGTAGTAGATACAGTCAGCCATCAGAATGTAATGAGGATAAGGTAGAAAATCTTCAACACTTGCCCCCCTTTAAAATAGAATACATGTAATATGTTATAATTATTTTGTTGTTAATTTCCATTACACTAAATAGTTTCATTGCAAGGTTAAAAACAGAATTTTTAGTTTTTTAAAATGTACATTTATTTATATTTATATTTATAGGATAGGAGTTCAGACGCAAAAGCTGCTAAACGCCACTTCCACTAAAAATGTGATGATGACATTGAGTAAATTCTTTAGGCACGTAGTACACCATCAACAAATAGATTTGCTTCTAATCATCCAAATCCCAGCACCAGCGCATTCAGAATAACAGTTTGTTGGCAAAAGCCACTAAACGCCACTTGCCTTTGACAACAAAAGCCGCTATATCCCGAGAACCAATCAGAAGGTGTGAATTGAATCATATGTTTTCAATGTAGCAGCGCGCTGATATGCCGGGTTTATGTGAAGACTGTTTCACTCCGCTTCAGATTTCGATTTTAAAAGACGTTTGATGAACTGGATCAGCCTGTCCGACTATCAGTGAATAGCAAATGAAAACGTCCCTTACCTCAAAACTCTGTGCATTATAGAAAAAGAAAACACATTGTACAGTCGGAAGTGTAGCATGCATTCATAACGATTATTTGCGCAGCGACGCTACTTTGAATGAGTCTGATTTACTATACTTTAAACGGCAACTGAGTTTCACGAAAGACAGAGTTAAGATGCCGTACTTTTATCTGACGTGGATGCTATGAAGATAAACAAGACCTTAAGTATGGTAAAAATGAATGACATCTTCTAAAATTGTCTAAGAGACATGCCTTTTTGCCCAGTAGGCATACCTTGTGTTTTATTTGCTAATTTAAGCTATTTTTTAAAAGATAAATATAATGTATAAAATTATACATTCTTTTTATTACTTCATATTGCTTATGCGTCTGATAAGCATTTTATAATAATAGACAATGTACAGATATTGATGTTTCACAATGTTTTTACACTGCATTATTTGAATCTAACAAACTTAGCTTACAATGTTTGCATTACTCTACTTACATTAAAGTGACATTTTTTTGGGGGGGGGGGAATTATTTACTAGCTAATAACCTTATCATTACATATAAAATAAAACTTTTGAACCTAATTATAGGAGCCAGATAGAAAATGCTCATTTACAATAAAAGAGGTCTAGTTGATTTAGACGGTTTTACATCTGAACTCTTCATATATGTCTAACTCAATTTAATTAAAGCCCTCCCAAAGAAATCCTGTAGGATGAAATTTAGTACAAACCATTTCAGTACCTTGGCTGTGACTGAGCCTGTGTGGATGAGATGCTGGTTCTTCTTAATGTTCAGCTGAAGGAGATGCTGCAGGTCTTCCAGATCTGTCAATGTGACATTTGCCCTATAAATACACATTTTTCAGATTCAATTACAACAAAAGAGTAACAACTGAACCACATCAACAGTGCATAACAGAGAAATTAATCAGTCCAGATCAAGTCCTACAACTTTCAAAACTTATACAATTTCTTAGTTTTAAAAAAGCAAAGGCATTTCACATATATTTGAATTGAATGTCTTGATTTAAACTACTAAATCATTAACTCACCCCAGAGATGCAGCCACGAGACCCACGAGTCCTGTTCCTGCGCCCAGTTCAATAATGTTCTTGCAGGACAACATACTCACACCGGACCCACTACTGCAAAACTGTTCCGTTTCGAGGTATTTTGACAGGACAATAGCAGCGTCCCATACGACACAGCCCACGTCTCCTTTACTGCACTGATACATTCTCAATACAGACCCATCATTTTTCTCTATTTCTCTGACAAAATAATCTCCCGAGTCTTCGTCAGACGCCATGTTTTTTTCTTCCCTTCTTTGGTGTTTAACAACAGGGTGGAATCCATACTCGTGCATTACTGCCACCTGTAGTAAAACTCAAATAAACTCGTCCTTTCGGTTTGTATGTTTAAATCCATGGTTTAAATATAAGCACAAAGTTATAATGAAGCTATTCTTGTATGATAATTTTTGGCAAAAATTTGCTGAAAAATACTGTCTTATATAATGTGTATTGGTTTTAATGGTTATAAACTGTACTGGTTTTAATAGAAAATTTAGCTAAAGGTCTTTATGGTAAAGCCTATTTTTTTAGATGTATTATTTTATTCTAATTTGCGTGTTGGTGGCACATTAAAACCCTAAATCAGATTGAAATATTTTCCAAGGCACACGTGGAATCTGTTAGAACATCGTTTTTTAGCTGGGGTGGCTTTATACAGCTTTTGTTCGTCGCATAGCAGTTGGATATTTTTTCTTTAGCTTGTCATTTCCAATCCTCATTCTACATGTTATAACTTGCCCTCTCCTGTATTGTCACTATATCCTATGTTCCATAACTTTACTTTGGATTATGTACAGATATCTCCCTTTAACCTCCCTGACCCCATTGTGCTGTCATTTTTGATCTATCTTTTTACAAACTAGACTCTTCCCTTTGACTTTTTGATAGCTTAATTTTGACATCTCCTTTTTTACCTGTTTTGTCAGTCTGTCTATATTCTTTTTCTCATAAAGCTGATGGTTTACTCTTGACTCTGAACTCATAGGGGAAGATACAGAATTGCTGCATATTAGAAAGCATTCTTTGTTTTAGACTGACTTAGACTTGCACTTCCACTTATATTATTATTATTTATTCATTTATTATTATTATTATTTATTTTATTTTTTTTGCTAATAAGTCTCCTGTCCTTATTGATCCTAATCATGAAGTTAAGTGAAGTGAGTACTGTCAAGACACAAACATCAAAATGAGCAGCTATTGCTTCCAGTGCTCAATGAGCAATCAGGGCTTAGGTGCCTTGATCAAGTCAGCCCTCTTCTTTCTTAAAGCACTTATCTGTACAATGTCCACTTCATTAAATATATATATTTTTTGTTGGTGACCAATACAGTTGAAGTCAGAATTTTAAGCCCCCCTGTTTATTTTTTTCCCCAATGTCTGTTTAACATAGAGGTTTCTTCAACACATTATGTTCTAAACATAATAGTTTTAATAACTGATAATAACTGATTTATTTTATCTTTGCCATGATGACAGTAAATAATATTTGACTTGATATTTTTCAAGCCACTTCTATACAGCTTAAAGTGACATTTAAAGGCTAGGTTAACTAGGTTAATTAGGTTAGCTAGGTTAGGGTAATTAGGCTTGTCTTTGAGACGAATAGGCCTACATTTACATGATGTGCAATCGGGATTGTAACAGCTGTTAGTTAGTAATGCTCAAGTTGATACCTTTTGGGGATTCCTATACCGTGTTTAGTGGTTTTATAATGCCACTAGATGGCAGTGCGCACTCATTTATGCAGGCTTGAGTATGATTAAATTATTTCCATATTTAAGTAAACCATTCTATACTGTACAAATACTACTCAATTACTGAATGTTATCAAAATGTAGCTTTGACTAAAACTTTGGTTTCTTGCACAATGACCCGAGGTTGTGTTGTGTGTGCCAGATCATCCACCCCGAGACAGAAGTCACAACCTGCTCTTTAATGCTGTACATGTACACCATACTAATTTCTTTATACTTATGCATTTAAAAGACACTTTAATTTTTAAAGACACTTTAAAAACTAAAGTACAAAAACTGTCAGACAAACAGACAAAACTGTGTTTACCTTTACTAGGGCCAGAACGACGGGGGAGCGTTAAAAATCATTGCTCTCTAAAATTACTATTATGCTAAAATACATTTATAATGAAACATGTTATTTTGAAATAAAATTTCCTTCCTAAAGTGATAAAATGATTGGTGTTTAAGAGTGTTCCGTCATTTTGATTAGTGTTAAAAGGCACCTATGATGAAAATCATCTTTTGGGAGCTGTTTGGACAGAATTGTGTGTAGGTATAGTGTGTCTACAGTCATATTGGGGTCATATAAAGACAATAAGTCTCTTTTTTTTTAATTTCCTGAAATTAAAATAGGATCCAAATCCCTCCCATTTTGAGGCTTACAGCAACATGACGTAGGAGTGCAGTTTTTCCTGCTCACAAAATTGATTGACAGCCCGTATTAACATGCCTCCTTAGTAACAAATATAATCATATCAACAAGACAGGATGTGCACAAAGCAACTGGGATTAAAAGATCTGTTCAGCTCTCTGTGATCATCAATCATCATCAAATGTGATCAAGAATGAGTTTTACAATTTAAAATTTTTTTTTAAAAGAGTGCATGTTTGTAATGAATTACAGCGATTTTACCATCTTTCATCAGCACAGCCACATGTCAGTACATTTATAAAAGAAGATGCTTCAATCCCGGTTTGTGGATGTTAAATCCGGTTTATTTTGTACATTAACATAACAAATATCCATACAGCACTGGATATTAACGTGTATCCTGTCACATTTTCTGTGCAAAAACAGTGCAAAATTAAACACACACACTGTGTGTGCGTGTGTGTGTGCGTGTGTGTGTGTGCGTGTGTGTGCGTGTGTGTGTGTGTGTGTGTGTGTGTGTGCGTGCGTGCGTGCGTGCGTGCGTGTGTGTGTGTCTGCTGTGTGAAGGCTTGAATTAACTCCTCAAAGGAGTGACAAAAAAATGACTAGTCGGTTGGTCAGTCAGTAAGTGTTGACAGCGGCCTCTGGTGGATTTACTCAAGAACAGCAGAAAATTTGAGATCTGAAAAAGCGTACACAGCAGCCTCTGGAGGATTCGCAAAAACAAAAGCTGCAAAAAAACGTAGCTCCTGGCATGTACTGTATATGGCGCTCTCCAGAAATGTATATAGAGGTATGCAATCAGAATGAGCCTGTTTTGAAATATACAGTGGTTACTTGCAGTTGTCAGGTTGTTATTCCGTTAAATAAACTTGTATGGTTGCGCACACATAAACTGCTTTTTGTTGAGGTAATGTGGCCGCTCCTCATATTAGAATTAAAACTTGTGTTTTATTTTGTCCACATTTAATGATCTATTTATAAACCTGTAATTTGTGTGTTTTCTAATATGTAGGTCTAGTTTTATTTTTAATAAAATTATTTTATTTTCAAGATTTTTCACAGCACTGCCATCTGTATGTAGCATAATAGATCAAATGTATGTTGTTGTAACAGCGAGATGTTTGTTTTATGGCACGTTAAAGGTTAAGGAATGTACCATGTTATTTAGCTGGGAGTACAATATGCATTCATCTGATCGTATATATCAAAGCCCCTTCATCAGTTGAGGGCTGGGGCTGCATTCCAGTCCAATTTTTTATGCTCTTCACTCCATCTCATTCCCTCGAATGTATCCCATCGATTACATTAAGTAAGTGTCCACTATTGATGGAACATTTGAATGGGTTTAAATGGAATGCACACTTGAGCATATGGGAACAACACTGTTGTGATTTCACAATCGCATGGCATTTAGGGACAAGGTGCTGAAGTGGACATAGGAAGCTGACTTGCTTCCTTGGGATTGAAGATATGTCCAGCTCCCCTCGTACACTTGTTGAAGTAGGACACACTTGAAAATGGAGGCAGGGATTCCCCAGAGGGAACAAGGGAAAGGACCTTCTGGAGTGCGTTTCTAAAAGTGGAGTGGAATGCAGTGCAGTGCTGGCTCTGCCCCGCACCCTCTCCAAAAAACATCTCCATTCTACTCAGTAGTCTCTTGAATTTGCCTGTTGGAAAGAAAATAACTTTATATCCCAGAGCAATAAGATTTATATGTTTTTATCATATAATCATAATAATACTAATAACTAACTCTAAGTGTGTTTCATGCTTTGAGAAGACAGACAGGACGAAGGAGGCAGTTTCACCAGGATTCTTTGTGCAGGGCACGATCAGGTACTCCCCTGGCTCCAGTTTAAAGAATTTCATAACCTCTCTCAACCAAACTAAATCATCAGTCTTTGCAACGGGCTCTCTATCAGCAAAAAACTCCTTCGCAAACCTCTCGCTCTGATGTCTCATCTTAAAGAAAAAATATTGAAATGTGTCTGTGTATTAAAAAACAATGTACATCAATTTTTCTTGAATTGTAATTTGGATTAATTTCACTTTGTGATACTCCTAACATTTCTTTTGAGATTTATGCATTCCCTGCAGTATCCCATTAATGATCACCTTTCTACTTTTATTTCTCTTTTACAGATACCATTAGAGGCAAGTATCTTAATACAAACGTCGTTTAAAAACCGGTATAATCTACACTCAGGCTGCTATATTCTCACTTCAAAGTCTCTTAAATAAAAAGGAAAAAATCACTTTAAAAAGAACACATAATAATAGTATCAAAATCACTTTAGAAAGTATTAACACATACAGTAGCAATACAAATAGGAAAACAGTTGTTTTCAATCATCAAGCCCTTTAGTTCCACTCAAGAGGTCTCCATGACTTTTGTCATGGTTTGTGGGGCTCCTGAAAATAAAGTTACAAAAAGACAGGCAAATGCACTGAACATCCTTATATTAAGCAATGTGTTAACTTTATTCATTAGTCAAAATCATTTCAAGATTAAATACTGATTCAAATAGTATTAATAAAGCATTGAGAAAAAGGATAATGAGAAATGGACAAATGTTGATCCTTACTGGGATGGATTTATTTATAGTTAGTATTCTGTCATAATCAGCTCTCTCACAAAAGCATGGGAATGATAAAAACGTGTATATGTATATACAATGTAAAAAAAAATCTGTAATTTTACGGTTTATTTCCGGCAGCTGGGGTGAAACGTAAAATAACAGTCGATAAATTACAGAAATTTACTTTAAAATAACAGGTTGAATTACAGAAATTAAAATTTAAGGAAATTTCTGTAATTTAATGTCTGTTA
The DNA here is from genome assembly GCF_903798145.1 of Danio aesculapii. NCBI lineage: Eukaryota > Metazoa > Chordata > Actinopteri > Cypriniformes > Danionidae > Danio > Danio aesculapii. Next base: position 9,914,741 of record NC_079451.1, read on the forward strand.
TTTTATGGTAAATTTCTGTAATTTAACGGTCATTATTTTACGTTTCACCCCAGCTGCCAGAAATAAACCGTAAAATTACGTATATATATATATATATATATATATATATATATATATATATATATATATATATATATATATATATATATATATATCAAATAAGATCAAATTAAATCAAAATTATTATTTACTAAAATATATATATATATATATATATATATATATATATATATATGATTAAACTGAATACATACAGGGGTGCAACACGTGGTATTAATGAAACTAATGAATGGTGGGAAAATTGAAAAAAAGTATCACATGACAATAACAGATAGCACATGGACCACATGACAGGTAAACGAAAGGATCATGACATATTCAGCTGAAATCTAGTATCTAGTAAAATATGATGTCATCATGGCAAAGACAAAAGAAATACTGCAAGTTATTAAAAGAATAATTATTAATGTATTTGTTCACCCAAAATGAAAATTTACTCATCCTGAAGTGGTTAGTTTGAGTTGTGATATGAGTTTCCTTTTTTTAAATACAAAATCATATATTCCATTCTCAAATTAAAAAAAAATTCCATAGTTAAACACCATGGTTACAGGTTTTCAACATTTTTTCAAAATAACTTCATTTGTGTTCAATATAAGAATCTCAAGCAGGTTTGTGACCTGAAAGACAAGTAAATGATTTTTCAATTTTGGTTGAACTGTCTGTTTAATGTTGTTCAGTATTCATCAACTTTTTAAAAGTTGTGATACTCCTAACATTTCTTTTGAGATTTATGCATTCCCTGCAGTATCCCATTAATGATCACCTTTCTACTTTTATTTCTCTTTTACAGATACCATTAGAGGCAAGTATCTTAATACAAACGTCGTTTAAAAACCGGTATAATCTACACTCAGGCTGCTATATTCTCACTTCAAAGTCTCTTAAATAAAAAGGAAAAAATCACTTTAAAAAGAACACATAATAATAGTATCAAAATCACTTTAGAAAGTATTAACACATACAGTAGCAATACAAATAGGAAAACAGTTGTTTTCAATCATCAAGCCCTTTAGTTCCACTCAAGAGGTCTCCATGACTTTTGTCATGGTTTGTGGGGCTCCTGAAAATAAAGTTACAAAAAGACAGGCAAATGCACTGAACATCCTTATATTAAGCAATGTGTTAACTTTATTCATTAGTCAAAATCATTTCAAGACAATAACAGATAGCACATGGACCACATGACAGGTAAACGAAAGGATCATGACATATTCAGCTGAAATCTAGTATCTAGTAAAATATGATGTCATCATGGCAAAGACAAAAGAAATACTGCAAGTTATTAAAAGAATAATTATTAATGTATTTGTTCACCCAAAATGAAAATTTACTCATCCTGAAGTGGTTAGTTTGAGTTGTGATATGAGTTTCCTTTTTTTAAATACAAAATCATATATTCCATTCTCAAATTAAAAAAAAATTCCATAGTTAAACACCATGGTTACAGGTTTTCAACATTTTTTCAAAATAACTTCATTTGTGTTCAATATAAGAATCTCAAGCAGGTTTGTGACCTGAAAGACAAGTAAATGATTTTTCAATTTTGGTTGAACTGTCTGTTTAATGTTGTTCAGTATTCATCAACTTTTTAAAAGTTGTGATACTCCTAACATTTCTTTTGAGATTTATGCATTCCCTGCAGTATCCCATTAATGATCACCTTTCTACTTTTATTTCTCTTTTACAGATACCATTAGAGGCAAATCGTTCAGAGTTGTACGCATGCACCCATATGTAAATGTTTCCTAGTCTATCTGTGTTTTAACCAATCAGGTTAAATCCCTTATATGTATGACACAGTAAATGATGTTATGTGAGAGTATAATTGTTGTTGATTTGTGATTGTAAACTGTGCGGCTTACAAACTCTATGAGATTGTTGAAGTTGGCTTCTGCTGATGAAACTGCAAACTATCTTCAGTAAACTTTCTTTTGAATTGAATCTCTGACTCCGGCTGTTCATCTTCTGATAGACTGGTCATTCTTGGCTTCAAACTGTAAATAATCACTACATGGGCAAGTTCAGTTAATTAGCCAGGCCATTGGACAACAGTGATTTGTTCTGTAGTTCAAATATGACTATATAATTTCATAAGGGGGCTGATAATATTGACCTTAGAAGTTTAACTATTAAAAAAAAGAGAAATATAATGCTGTGAAACATGTGCTTGCTCTCTCACTTAGGAAATTTTTTAAAGGATTACAATTTCATAGGGGGGCTAACAATTTTATCTTCAACTGTATATTTTTTGCAGACTGTATTATCAAGTTTATTGTGAACGGACTCAAATACATGCCAATATTATAAAGTGCTATCTAAATCAAGTTTATATAATGCTTTGTCATATTAAGTGATATCTACATACTGCTTACAATTGGGTATATTTACGTACTGTGTGTAAATATGCATCACTCTGTTAGCCAATACTGACCTCAAAGACATAAAAGCCAATGTCATAATTTTCTTGGCTATTTCTGTTTCTCTTCTCATGGTTCTGCATCAGGGACACCAGTATATTTTCAGGGCGCTGCCCACTAGCACAATCCTCATTAAGCTCATCAATTGTCACCCGAAACTGAGGGTTCTTCCAGAAAGTCTCTGTAACACATTAAACAAGGCTTGTAATATTTATTTTTTTATTGCATATTTTTATTAACATTTTAACTACTAATCACAAAACACATTGAAACACACCAACAAACAATGCCCATTTTAACAATGCAAAGCTAAAGAAAAAAAATAAATAAATAAATAAAAAGAAAAATAATAATAATAATAATAATTAATTAAAAAACAGAATACGTATATACATGCCTAATAAAATCACAATAAATAAACAATAGCATAATAGCAATAATAAGAAGAAATAAATAAACAAACAATGAAAAAAATAATAAAAAAAAACATATAAAAATAAAATATTAATGAATTAAAATACTTAAATTCAATTATGACATACCATAACTTGAAATGCAGCTTAAAGAAACATCAATAAAATCTAAGTAATATTTGTTTTTAATGCATTATTTTACATTGTATCTGGCTTAGTTGTACTGTACATGCCTGATGTATACAGTGGCAATCAAAAAGAGAGAACAACCCACAATTTGCCCCATTTAAGTTGTCAAAACATTCATTCATACATTCATTTTCCTTCGACTTAGTCCCTTTATTCATCAGGGGTCGCCACAGCGGAGTGAACTGCCAACTTATCAAGCATATGTTTTACACAGCGGATGACCTTCCAGCTGCAACCCAGTACTGGGAAAGTAAAGGAATATTTTTAAAAATATATTTTTTATTAGTTACATATATTCTGAAGCACAGTTAAAAAATTAAATAAGACATTTGAAAAAAACACTGATCAAAATTAGAGAACCCTTTTACTAGCAGTTATAGGTGTTAATCTGCCCCAGGTGGTAATTTCTTCAATTATATGACAAAATTTAACTGACAACCAAACTTCCAGTTTTCACTGACTCTGCAACAGCCATATCAAGAACAGTTGGTCATTTCAAATATGAATATTTTAATATTACATATTTTAATCCCTTTATTGGAGTATTTTTATTTTATGAAACGTTAACTACATTACAAAACACAACATTTGACTTTTTACTTTTCTTTACTTTTAAGAAGTAATTTAATTTCATTTGAAGGGGAGAAATTGTCACCTGAAAATGTTCTGAATGAGTCTCCAGTAAATTATTAACTGATTCAAATGATCCATTCAGAGTGAATCTTCAGCAAATGATTCACTGATTCAAATGGACTGTTCAGAGTGAGTCTCCAGTAAATGATTCACCGATTAAAATGATCCATTTAGAGTGAGAAATTATTCAAATAATCTGTTCAAAGTGAGTCTATGGTAAGCAATTCACTGATTTTACAAATGGATCTGAATGTGGTTTCCCACAGTTTCACTTGAATTATCATGGATTATCTGTGTGCATGACAAGTTTTTATTAATTACATTTTTTGCAAAATAAACATTCACCATCAAGTAATTTTACTGGTTTTACTCAAGTAAATTAAAAAGTACTTATCAAGTAATGTTAAAAAGGAGATCTTTATATTCCTACCTCTGTAATTGTATTCAAACACCTGATTTGTGTACTTCGTCCAACACCGTTACTATGTCATAAACTCATTTAAGTCCCCAAAAAGGGTGATCATCCACAAAAGACAAATGTGCAAAAGGACATGAGCAATCTGTTCAACACTGCAGCTGCTCCTTAAGCAACATGCAATTCCCTGTCAACGTTCATTGTCCAATCAGTCAGAAGATTTATTGCAGGACAATAATACCCATCACGCAGCAAATCGGGAGGTTAAAAGCATTGAAGTTAAGAAGTGATAGCCCAGAGTCCTGACAAAAACCCAATTGAAAATCTCCAGAAGAGAAACTCGAAGTAACTCAAATCAAGGGTCTCTAAACTCTCAATAAATGTGTCTAAATGTGTAACCTCCAGATTTTTTAAGCTGCTTTCTCTAATTTTCATGGCTATATTTTCCACAAAATAAAAGGATTTTGTTGAAGTGCTATTGGTATTTTGTAAAATACTGTTCTGTAGACAGATTCTGAACAATGAAAATGGCATTATTTCTGAAAATAATCTTTATAAATTGCTATAAAGAGTAAATCTATTAAAAAACAAATCTGATCTCTACTGTATAGTGTATGACCAATAGGCTATTGTCATTTCCCCACACTGAAACTGATTGATTAGTAAGCGCTTTATGCGAAAGCACATGTGTTTGCATAGAATAGTACCTGTCTTAATGATGTCACCACCAGCTGTAAGGTGGTGTATGAATGTGTTGTGCAAGAATTTCTCTGCATTCCATCTGCCAAAATGCCGTTTGGAGGTCCAGTGGCAGTCAGAGGAACCATCCAGAAAATCAGGACAGAGACAGCAGATATCTATGCTTTCAAAAAGTCTGGTGAAGTCTTCCATTGACATCCTGCAGCAAAGATGTGCGTGATGTAGTACTTCGTAAATGAGGAAGTCTTTTTTTAATCAAGGGAGAGCTTACTGATCCCCAAAAAAATGTGACAAAGTCATGCTCACCAGAACTCCCCATCATTTAAAATTTCACGGCAACATTTGCGGGCCTCCTCACAAATTGTCTCCCACAAAGGTGACCTGCAAATGAATAAACAACACATGCGTACATTTAGTGTAAATTCTACTACTTTGTTAGTGAAATGCCATTATTTACAGCACTTACTCATCACTCCAGTCTCCTTGCCACTCTTCTTCACCCCATGGATTTAACAGTCGCACCAGCTGAACTGGGTTTTCCTCACTCATTAGCTGTTGAACAAATCCAGATATTTTAAAAGAGTATTAGATTTGGATTTAAAAAGGAGCCTAGTAACCTGGAACCTAGTACCTTAGCCCACTTTCCACAAAACTTGCCAAAAATTTACATTCAATTCACTGTGGTTTCCAGGTGAAATGAATATTTTTGGCAGTAAAATACTAACAACTTCACTTGATAAAAAGCTTAACAAATGACGTCAAAGACTTCAGTGTTTTTCCTGTGTGTTTACTCTCAGTTTAGGGCAGGGTTTAGTACAAGTTTTATTTCTGAACTACCATGACAAGTATAACCAACATGATAAAACTCATTACACAATTGTGTAGCCCAAAACGAGCACACAAAATACGCAAACAGACAGCCTTACCTCAAATACCCCTGTCACAGTGTAAGCATGGTCTGCAATTATGCCATGAAGTAACTCATTTTCTTCAGGTGAGCCCTGAAGACAACAACAACAAATGTAAGTATGTAATAACAGTTCATAGCTGGTCACATACAGCATATTTTATAAATTACTTTTTTTTATTATTATTAATTCCACACATTTAATTCTGAAAAAGCAAAAACAGTATGGTGATATACATATAAGATTGTACACACACACACACACACACACACACACACACACACACACACATATAGTCTTATGCAAAAGTTTAGCCACCCCTAATAATTTTCATAATTGCAAGCCATAACCTGCTGGCCTTTCAAATAAGCAAATTCATTTAGATATATTTTATACCCTAGGGAAAAAGCAACATTTCAGTTCTGACATAACACTTATTTAATAAACAGATGCAATGTAATTTAAGTCTTAACAAAAACAGACAGGAGCAAAATTTGGGCACGGCAATAGAATTTTGCAGAAATAACAGCCTGTAGACCAGGGGTAGGGAACCTATGGCTCGGGAGCCACATGTGGCTCTTTGACCAAAAATGTGTGGCTCTCCAGCTGTCTCCCTTCAATAAAAAATGAAAACTGTCACTAAAAATCATTTTCCTATTGAAAATACAACTAAAATTATGTTTTGATTGTATATTTTTACAGCAAAATGAATAAGAATAAGAATAAAAGGATGTTTTATCCAAAAGACGTGTGTGGCGCTGTGGATTAACTTGAATCGCGACACCAATAAAGGGCATGCAACTTACATTTCTATGGTAACCTTGCATGTAAATTCAAACAACATTCATAAGTGGGGAAGGCAAAAAGAAAGACATTTTATAAATTATTATTTCTTAATACATGGACTTGCTTAACATGTGATGCTTCATATGTATCCCCAATGGCTCTTTAAAAAATGCATTTGCCAAAAAAATCTAAAATGGCTCTTTGCCAAAAAAAGGTTCCCGACCCCTGCTGTAGATGCTTCTTATAGCCAAGGATAAGTGCCTGAGTTCTTGCTGAAATCATTTTAGACCATTCTTCATTGTGAAATTTATCCAGTTCAGTCAGGTTTAATGGGTGCAGAGTGTGAATAGTCCGATTCAAAATATTCCATTGATTTTTGATGATGTTCAAGTCTGGGGACTGGGATGGCCATTCTAGAACATTGTATCATGTCTGAGCATGAATTCCCTGGTAGATCTGGAAATGTGCTTTGGGTCATTGTCCTGCTGAAACATCCAACCATGCTGTAACTTCAGCCTCTTGACTGATTCCAGAACATTGTTCTTCAGAATCTGCTGATACTGGGTGGAATCCATGCCACCTTTAACTCTGACAAGGTTTCCAGTACCTGTGCTTGCCACACATGATGGACCCTCCACCATATTTTACCGTAGGAAGCATGTTCTTCTCCTGGAATGCTGTGTTCTTCTTCCATGTAAAGCGCCTATGGTTGTGGCATCTGTCCACAGTAAATTTGTCCAAAATGATTCAGGCTTTTCCAGTCTTTGCATACCTTGTTGGTAGAATGCAGAAAAGGCTTTTCTGCATCACCCTTTCATTGAGCTGTTCTTTGTGAAGAGTGCGCTAGACTGTAGAACTATGTACAATGACATTATTAGCAGCAAGATGTTTCTGCAACATTTTGGAGGTGGTCTGTGGTTTGTCTTTGACCATTCTAGTCATTCTTCGCCTTTGCTTTTATTTCACACATCTCAATACTGCTACACTATGTATTTCTGTCTGAAAAACATGACATTATGTAGCTTTCTGTAGAAACCGAATGGCATATTACTGCAATCTTCTCTAATAAAGAAAGAGCACATTATTATGTAGTCACAGAGGGGTGTCCACATTTTTGCATAAAACTGTAAATATATATATATATATATATATATATATATATATATATCATATTTCTATATGGGGCATGTATATTTTGTACAGTGATCACTTATGTTCATTCATTCATTCATTTTCTTTTCGGCCTAATTCCTTTATATAATCTGGGGTTGCCACAGCGGAATGAACCGACAACTTATCCAGCATATGTTTTATGCAGCGGATGCCCTTCCAGCTGCAACCCATCACTGGGAAACATCCATACACACCCATTCACACACACATACACTCTGTACAATTTCATTCATTCATTCATTTTCTTTTCTGCATAGTCCCTTTATTAATTTAGGGTAGCCACAACGGAATGAACCGCAAACTTATCCAGCACATGTTTTACGCAATGGATGCCCTTCCAGCTGCAACCCATCACCAGGAAACATCCATACACACTCATTCACACACATACAGTATGGGCAATTTGGCTTACCCAATTCACCTATACCACATGTCTTTGGACTTATGGGGGAAACCGGAGGAAACCCACACGAACAAGGAGAGAACATGTTTTTGCTGTGAGGCGAACGTGCTACCCATTGCACCACCACGTCGCCCACTTATATTCATTCTATTACATTTCTTTTAGAGAAGAAATGGAAAGATTAAGAGAGTTCTTTCCTACCTCTGTATTGGAACCGCAACCAATAAGTGTCTTTGATATAAATGCGCATTCCAGGACTTTCCACAAGTCAGCAGGAGCTGAATTCAGTGTATAATACATATGCGTCCCACCAGTGAAGTCCATTAGGGCCTCAGAAATGAAGCCAGCGTTCAAGTCAGCATAGGACCCACACACCCTGTAAAGACAAATTTGCTTTTAAACCTGTTGATGGATGATGAAAACTGAAGAGCATTGCTTCTTTCAAATAATACTTGGCATAAGCTTTCTCCAGTAAGGCAGGCCAAAACTCATTAGACGTTTTTGAACACACAAAAAGCAGTTCGTCATCAATAGTTGGAAGCTGGTCATCAATAACAACATCAATCCATTTTCCAAACCGCCAGAACTGTAAGACAAACAAACATGGTGGAAAATGCAATAGAAACCAAGCTAATTATTTTGAGCTCAGAAAATTGTAGTATGAGAAAATATAATGAAATATTGATCAGGTATTATAGTCACCCTGAAATGAAATATCCCAGTATAATCCTTGGTGAATGATTGTTCAGCTGGCAGGACCTGTTTCATGATGTCTTTCTCAAAGGTTAGAGCTCCGACTGAAGCCAAAAACCAACAGTTTCCTTTAAAAAAATTAATATTTACATAAAGAGAATAATGAGTCAACCGTAATATATATACAATTGAAGTCAGAATTATTAGACCCCTTTTTTTATATATTTCTGAAATGATATTTAACAGAGCAAGTAAGTTTTCACAGTATGTCTGACAATATTTTTTCTTCTGGCGAAAGTCTTATTTGTTTTATTCCGGCTAGAATAAAAGCAGTTTTTAATTTTTAATAAACATTTTAAGGTCAAAATTATTATCTACATTAAGCTATATTTTTTCGATGTTTTAAAAGATTGCCAATAATAATAAATCAATATTCAAAAATTTTTAGAAAATTGTAACATTTTGCATTGTTGGATTGCATTTGAAACATTTGATGGGACTGAAATTTAAAATGAAAATGACGTTTAAAAAAATTATATATATATATATTTCTTTTTTTTTTTTTTTTTTTGCTAAAATAAAGAACAAACTATGTTTGCAGTAAACATTAACAAGGTCATAGTCAGATATATTTAAAATAAGCAAGATTAAGCCAGTAAATCTAGCAAATATTGTTGTGTTGCTTTTGACCCACACGTGTGTTACTTTCATCCCTGCTGATTGGGTCAAAAGTAACAATGTGCAACTAGTGAAGTTATATTGGAGTTGTTCTACACTGATACAGAATAACACCTGATTTTGATAGACCACTGTTGTGAGTTAGTAACAACAGCAAAATATATTTCTGCTAAAAACATTATCTTTTAAAAAACAGACATTTGGAGCTAATCGCGAGACACGGTCCTGATAACAGCTAATATTTGGTAGCTCCATCAAGGGTTACATGCTGAATGTGCTGTTATAGCCTGGAAAGCAAATGTTGTCGGGGCTTCAAGAAAATCTCTTTGTTACTTTTGTCCCACAATACTTTTGTCACCACTCTCCTTTGTGTTTTGAGAATATTAATACATGACTGGAGCATTGTAAAACATTTTAATACTGTTCTTATGACAAAACAATATGCTTTATATAAAGTCTACAAAACTGGACGTTTAATAAACCTTACACAATAACGTTTCAATTTAACTTACTGAGAATGTTAGATAAATGTTCTTGGAACATTATTAGAATGTGAACGGGATGTTTTAATAATGTTATAAATAACATTCTCAGAACAGCGATATAACATGGGACTTTAACGGTATGAAAACATGTTTACAATATTAAAACTAAAAATAACGTTAAGGCTTTCCCAGAGATGCGTTGTGGCTGGAAGGGCATCCACTGCGTAAAAACGTGCTGGATAAGTTGGCGGTTCATTCCGCTGTGGCGCCCCCAGATTAATGAAGGGACTGGGCTGACAAGAAAATGAATAAATGAATGAATGAAAAAGGTTAATGCATTGTCAAAAAAAAAAAAAATTCATGACGTTTTGATTTAGTGGCTAATTCACATGAATTCTTACAATCTCATTCGCACAATTTAGTACAATTTGCTTATCCCCAATTACAGTCGGGTTTAAGGTGCCACGCCTCCTTTTTATAATCGTACAATTTCATATGACTGAACTCATACAAATTCATACGGATTAGCCACTAAACTGACAAAACATTCATTAATTTTCTTTTCGTCTTTGTTCCCTTAATTAATCAGGGGTTGCCACAGCAGAATGAATCGCCAACTTATCCAGCACATGTTCTACACAGCGAATGCCCTTCCGGCCGTAACCCAACACTGTAACCTTGTTAATTTTAACTGCAAACACATTTTGTCCTTTATTTTTGCAAAAATATATAATTAAACTGCATTTTCATTTTAAATTTTACTTCCATCAAATTTTTCAAAGGCAATCCAACAATGCAAGGTTTAAATTTTTTTATATTTTCTATTATTATTGGCAATATGCATTGATTTTTTTAAACATCTTAATTCAAATACTGCAAACTCTAATGTGGAAGTGAAAAATAAGGTTTGTCTATTAGCAGTGGGACATAAATAACAGTGTTACTTTCGTCCTCACAGGAACTCTTGCCATTTAAACCGGATTTACTTTTAAACTCAGATATTTTAAACTCAAGGATGTGTTGTTGCACTAAATAACCTGTAGATTGATCATAAGTGTGACTCATGAAAAGAGAAACAGAACTTGTAATAAGTAAAAAAAGCCACTGCAATAATTTACTTTTTGCACTTAAAAACAGAAATTTGGAGCTAACTGTGGGACACGGTCCCGAAATGACATGATATTTGGCAGCTCCATCAAGGATTACATGCTGAATGTGCTGTTATAACCTCAGCACATTCAGCATGTAATCAGTTTGTTACTTTCACCCCATGTTACTTTCGTCCCCGCTCTCATATGTGAACCCAATCCTACCTAATACACTCCCCTGTGCATAGTCAAACCTGGACACACCATCTACAATTAAGGTAGGGTCCGACACCAATTCCTGACAGGAAGAAAATGTGAAAAAAAGTTGAATGCCAAGGTAAATGTATATCTATAGTAAACTTTGTACATTATACATACAGATGGCCGCTTCCAGACAATCTGGGACATGTCCACCTCTGGAGGAATTTCATCAAACAGGCCAATGGAGCTGTTGTCTGGAGGGAACAACTCATCGCTGTACAGTATGTTTTCAGTCAGACACTTCTGGTGAAGCTCCTGGTACTTCTGATTCAAAAAGTTCAAAGGACTGGTGAGGGAATCCACTTCATTTTCATTTGGGTTGTGGTGGCAATCATTAGGAGGAGGCATTTTTATCACTCAGAACCTCCTTTTGCTGCATACCAAACAAATACAAACACATAAGTGTATCACCACCCCAGTGGACATGACATTTATGTGGAGTAACAAAAGTAACTTTAATGTGGGTACGCAAGGCTGTGGTGAATTCATGTCAATCTACCCAGCATTATCTCATTGAACAAGACCTAATTAAGCAGCAATTGGGATGGTGGCATGAAGAATAAGAACATTGAATATAGCTTTTGCCACAAATGAATCTGACACATATTGTTACCAAGCTCAAATTCGTAGTTCATTTAAATGGATTTTTTGATGAAACTTAACTGATCTGCAGACTCAAAATAATTAGCAGCAGGACGAGCTTTAGAGGCAGGGACAAGTTCACATTTATGCTATGTTCCTTGGATTTTTGTTAGGATTTTCTTGTTATCCTGTTTTTGTAGTTACAAAGTCACTGATTATGTTCACCTTTGCCTTGCTTAGTTCCTTGTTAGTTGTTACCCTGTGTGTTTGATGCTGTACAGTATTGCCATTTTACTGTAAATAGTATAAGAGTATATTTGCTCGTAGGACAAATAGAATCTAATCAGACCCTGTCAGAAAATAAATACACTGGATTTGTGAGAACAAAACAAGGCCTGTCTCTAATTCTAACTGATCAGCAGATGTATATGCCAAAGTGCACTGCAGCAAACTCTTGGGCTGCATGACAAAGCATCACTATTGCAAACCTATGTGTTTTTCTTTTCTGATGCAGTGTCCTATGACCAATGGGCAGGCCCAGGGTATTGGCAATATTTGTAATACAGAGATCTTTGGGAACCAATTAAGTATGGAAGGGAAAAATTAATATAATAAATGACCAATTGATATTTAGAAATGTTTTTATTATTATTTAAAGATAGGAAATACTCCACCCAGGCACATTTACATAATTTTATCATAACAAATGAAATTGAGACTGAGGTAAGTCTTTAATTCACAGTGGACATATATGTAAACATATAGCTTAAAAATAAATGTCCAAAATCAGCACAACTGTCCACTTTATTCTTCATTGCTCACATCAAAAAGATACTTCTGCTCAGTTGGGCAAAATCTTGTCTTTTCCATGTCATTTTCTGAAGCCTTCCCATCCCAGTACATCTGCCACAACAAATTCAAAACATAAAGGAACTTCTCAGCTCCCATAATGGCTCTTTTGTCCTTGCAGCTCACATTCTCTACCATTGGCACTCCACATACCAACAATGTACACTTAAATGAAGCCAAACGTCAAAGCACGGGTGATATGCAATCTGTGCACTTACTCCAATCAAATATCTTAGTTAGCTTCTATATCACAGGTTTATTTGCTGCACTTATAACATAACTATTTAAAAGAAATAAATTATAAAATTTTGTTCTCCCATCTTTATAATCCCCAAGCGACATTAATTGTTTTTTTTCTGTGAAAGCAGCTTTAATGTCTCAAATATGCAAATATGTCAGTCTGCTGTCTCTTATCAAAATCATAATCAAGGTAACGGATTATTATACAGATATATACCATTTAAGTAACAGACTCTTCACTTTTTTACTCTCAATATTCAGTTGTTTATGAATTGGCAACTTTTGGTCTCCACAGTGTGCATACATGTAAATGTGGCCCACAGACAAACACAGAGCACCTTTGATTCCCTTCCTCACAATGAGAGCTCTGTCTGAGCTGACTTGAACTACAGCCAGTGATATGTGAATTTCAGCACAACAATTAATATCATAATAATAAAATGAAAGATAAAAAAAAGGAATCTATAGATGCCATGAGAGTAGCCTACCACCACTGTACCATGAGTGTTGCAACTCTAACCTTATATTTTACTAATTATTTTAATTTATTTTTTGTTAATTGATGCTTAGATGTAAAAAAAAATTATTGAATCTACTTTGAGAGATTTTCTATTTACTTTCAATATGTCTGATACAGGGTTTGATAAATGTTAGTTGAGAAGGTTATTGTTGTGCTCTGGCTCCTTTAAGGGAGGCGCACCGGAAAGCAAGAGAGAAAGAGAAAAAAAATGTTATGTCGATGCTCCAGATTAAAGAAAAAGGAACGAATTATCTTTATTTAATTTATGATATACCCACGTTGGAGAGACTGGTGTGTAAAGAGCCAGAAATCTGGGTTACAGATCTATAGTTTTTTGGTACCGTTTTAATTACACCCCTCATATATATACAGCCTTGCATGCGTGTACCTTGCAGCTCTTGGCTTAGTGCCCATAGGTACCTGCCAACATGCCGATATGTTTTTAATATGATATTAATCTTTTGGCATAATAGACCTTATATTTATTTTGATATTTATATTCATGCATTATGTATAATGCATTATGCATATGTATAATGTGAAGAGTTTAGATGCAAAAACCTAAGTGCAATCTGAAAGTTTCTACTAATTCTCAGGTTCCTTTCTGGTAATTCATTAATTTCTCTTTTATGGCAAAGAATAGATTATTTTCATCGCTATTAACATAAAATAACTGAAAATAAACATAAGAGCGTGAAAAAAATGCTCTTTGTATTTATCAGGCGTTTTGAAGGCTAAGTTGCGTCAGCAATACAGTGAGTGAATGAACTGAATGGTTCAAACTGAATTGATCCATGGGGCTTAACAGTTATGTTGAACAGCGACTGAAAATACAGAACGTGTTCTGTAGACCGTTTACAATCTACTGCCAAGTAAAAACAAGCACAACAAAGACTGGTACAATTTAGCAATATTATCTAAATTTGCTAATAATTGTTGTTCTTTTATAGACTGAAAAAACTCTCGGTTCTGCACAACCTGCATAAGGTCTGGTAATAAAAATATAAATGAATACAATTTAAAAAATCGAAATAATCAAGCTCCAATACTTAAACTATGTCAATAATACATTACAGCTAATATTTCACTTAATAAGCCTCATTTCTATACTCTTGTGCCCAGCTATCAGCAAACGTACCTCTCTCTCTGCAGGGTCGAGCGCTCGGACAGACGCTGCACTGGTCAGCTTATTTTGATGGAACTAGCCTGCGTGATGACGTGCTTAAAAGCAAATCGTCATAATAGTAGGTACTACAAATTAGCACATACTTTCCCCATTAACCGGATAAGGGTGTTTTAAAATAATTTGCAAAGAATAGATTCAAAGAAATATAATATCACACTTATTATTTACAATTTAATACCAGCAGTTTTGAGGGACGGCTGTAGCAGTTTTTATTACAAAATGTACAGCACTTCTCTTCTCAGCACACTGAGGTGAGTACGCAAAACCCGTAAGTACACATTACATGCTGTAAATCTGATGTTGTATGATGATCTGGACTTCTTTGTGAATTTGTTTCTTGTTAAGTAAAACTTACCTGTTACATAAGTGAATTGTGCACAGGTTTCTAATCCCTTCTCGTAGCATTAAACCCTAAATAAAAAATTTGAATACAAATTAAATAAATGAAAATAATAATGAAAAAACTGACATTGTTAATAGTTAATTTAGTTAGCAACATTTAAGAAATACACAGTTGTAGTTTTAATTGAAGCACTTATAGTTCCTTAGTCTCGCTGTATTGTTTCTGTTCTCTGGGGGAAAAGCAAATTAACTAAACAGATCTAGGAGAAAGTAGATAATCTCTGATAATAAAACAACACTTAGGCAAACAATTTAAATCCTTTGATCTACAGTAAAACTATGCAACATCTTTATTCAAACAGCAGTGATGCTATTGATTTGTTCCTCTCATTCCTCCATGTATTATGGTGTGATTATTTGGGGAACGTTGGCGAGATTAATGACATCTAGATTTTTCCCATTTCAAATACAACTGTTTCAAAAGGGTTGAATTTTGAGTTTTGAAATGTGCATGTTGTTATTGTAAAGTAACCTCTTCTGTAGTCACAGTATGTGTAAAGAACATGTTGATCCTTCCTTTCACAAACCAAATATGCACAAGACTAACAAGGAGATTAACTAGACTAAACAAGCAACAGGTTGTTTAAAGGCAAAAACGATCATAGGCATTAGTTTTATTAAAAGCCCTGTCTATACCGAAAGTGTTATTTGGAATTGCTAAAACCACACAAGTGCTGATAAAGATCAGGGCAGGCTAACACGTGTACATCGTTGGCCTGATACTACAGATCAGGGGTAGGGAACCTATGGCTTTGACCAAAAATATGTGGCTCTCCAGCTGTCTCTCCTCAATAAGATTTTAAAGCTTAAAAAACTGTAACTGTCACTAGAAATCCTTTCGAAAATACAATTTTAATTCCTTTTTAATTAATTTTTACAGCAAAATTAATAAGAACTTACATTTTTATGGTCACCTCGTACAAGTAAATTCAAACAAGTAAAGAACCACCAGTAAATTCAAACAAGTAAATTCATTCAACAGAGTGGTGATGGCGAAAGAGAAAAATTCTATAAATTGTCCTTTCTTCATTTATGGACTTGCTCAACATGTGATGCTTTATATTTGTTTATTTTTGAGTTGTACAGGGAAATAAATGAAAAAAGGATATAAGATACACCCCAATGGCTCTTTAAAAAAATTAATTTACTAAAAAAATGTTCCCAACTTCTGCTGTAGATGTTTGGTTTAACAATTATTTTGTTCGTGGCCCTGCTATTTCTCACTGTTACTCAGTAATTACTCCTCATCTGTTAAATTGAGTTAGTCCTTTTTTGTAGGTTTTAAGTCCCACACTGTATGGAATTAAATGTGTTTGAGTACTTGCTGTTTTGTTGTAGATTTAACCTTTGTTTGTTTAACTGAATAAATATGGTTTCTGGAAGTTTTTGCATCTTCCCCTTCAGCATTCTTTGGACATTAAGTGGAAGATTTCAGGCTCTTTTAAACTCTTTCTTGCTTTGCTTCTCTTACAACACAATTCTAATGTTTTTTGGACCACTTATGGTTTTATGTTCAATACACTTAAATTGGTAAAACAACAATAATAATAATAACTTAATTAAGTTAACTTAATAGATTTGTGTTGGGACAACATGACAGAATTGTGTGGAACCCTGCCTATTTTTTTACAGTGTATGCTTGGACATATGCTTGGTCCAATCATTTGTTTTATTTCATGTTTTGTAACCATAATGAAAATACTTGTTCAAACACTAAGTTGTACAATTCTGAATTACATGCAGACTAATTTTAATTCAACACTGAACATTTAATTGAACCGCTACCTTTTGCAGTACAATGTAACCACATAATAGCAACAGTGCCAATATGTTTTTCTATTGTAAAGGAGCTATCATTTGTATGAGTGCTATAATAATGTATAATTCAGTAATCCTATACAGACTGATAGGAAAACTACCTACAAAGGCACCATTCCAATCTCTAATGATGCAAACCTACCTCATGGTAAAATAAAAAAGCATATAATGGATATATCTACTTTTAAAGTAAGTACTGTAATAGCACTGCAATAACAACTTGGTTTCTTGGGATAAAAAAATTATACAAAAAAGCACCCATAAACAGATGATACATACACTTACATTTGCTGTAAAATGTGATTATATAAAGAAACCTATTTAAAATATGCATCCACATATTCAGTTATAAGCATTAAAGCTCAAATACGCATAATAATGAATCCAGCTCAGTTGATTTTCCATGAACAGTCTGTGAACGGCTCTCATTAGGGATTGTTTCATCCTTTAATTTGCCTGTTGGAAAAATACATTTAGAGAACATAAGTTAATAAGAGACGGTAAAAATGACTGTGAATTGCTAAAGTAAAAATCCGTAATCAGTTTAACAGTGGGTTTCCTTAATATACTATACAGTTGGGGAAACAAGTATTGAACACGTCAACATTTCTAAAGGTGCCGTTGACTTGAATGTTTCACCAGATGTTGATAACAATCAAAGAAATTCATAGATGCAAAGAAAACAAATCTAATTAGGTTACTGATTAAGTTAAGTGTAATAAAATGAAACGATACAAGAATAAAGGGTTGAACACATGAAGAAAGTGAGGTGTAGAAAGGCAGTGAAAGTCCAGACAGCAGCTGAAATCTCTCAGTAGTTCTTTAGCAACCCTCTGCCCTTCGTCATTGTAATTTAATATTAGCTGCTTCAGTCAAACATCTACATTACCAGGATGATGAAGATTAAACCGGGTGGACATTTCAGCAAGACAATGACCCAAAACCAAGCCAAGGAAACTCTCAAATACTTTCAGAGAAAGAAAATAAAGCTGTAGAATGGCCCAGCCAATCACCTGACTTGAATCCAATTGAGAATTCAAAATAAAGCTCATATTTGACAGACGAGACCCACAGAACCCTCAAGATTTTTACACTTTGTTGAAGACTGTGAGAAACTCACACCTAAGCAATTCATGTTACTTCATTCTCCGTATGAGAGGCGTCCTTAGGTTGCCATCTCCAAAAAACACTTTTATATGAAGTATTAAATATGTTTTATTAGTTCAGTACTTTCTCCTTGTGTCATTTCATTGTTATTACTAATTTTTCAGAATTGAATTTTTTTATATATTTTTTTATTTTATGTTTGTTTTATTTGGGTTTTTACCAAAATCTGGTTTAATTCCATATAACAGCTCCTTTAGAAATATTCTTAGGAAAATTCCCAGGAAAAAAAAAACATGACATGTTGAATACTTTTTACCCCTACTGTATATACGGTTAATAACTTTAAATTTACTTTACCGGAATTCCATGCATTTTTGTTGACATTACTATTTTGTCTGTGTAGCAAAGGTATGATAATGTTCATACTGCTGAAATATATCAGAATCAGCATCAGAAAGAGCTGGTATGTTCACACATATGAGGAATTTGTTTTCGTGACAGAGCTTCTACAGTGCAACAGCATTACAGAGACAGGACAAAAAACAGATAATAAATATATTTTAAAAAAATAAATAGAAGTAAGTAGTGAGTGCAAATATACAGATTGACAAGTGTATGTACGTGTTTATTACTATATGCAACGTTATATGTGCAGCTGTTATGTGCAAATTGGCATGTAAAGTTTTTTGTTAAATAAGTGTATATGTGTATAAAAGTGTATGGCAAGTAGTGATGTTGGTTCCACAATTATTATCATCAAGTGTTCATGAGATGGATTGCCTGAGGGAAGAAACTGTTTCTGTGTCGGGCTGTTCTGGTGCGCAGTGCTCTGTAGCGTCGACCAGAAGGTAAAAGTTCAAAGAGGCAGTGTGCTGGGTGTGAGGGGTCCAGAGTGATTTTGGCAGCCCTTCTGCTCTAATCTAAATGTATAGTAGTTTACAGTACCATTAGCAGATTTTTTACAGTGCATATTAGTAGATCATGGATGTCTTTGATAATGAAAAGTGCTCAACATGACTTGACTTGACGCATGTCTGGTTTTGAGCTGTGAATTTTCCCTTGTAGCAGAGCCAGAGTATTTGAAATTGGGGACAGTTACTGTTAAAGAGATCAATTTAGGGTGTTTGTAAGGTGGAGAAGAGACATGTACACACATCTTTTGCCTTGTATCCTGTGTGTCTTTTTCTCATAATCATACTCCACACATCTGAGAAATGATCTTTAAATACAGGATGGTTTCACACAACTTTTATAAATTGTAGACTGCATACTTACTCAAAGTGCGCCTCATGCTTTGAGAAGACAGACAGGACGAAGGAGGCAGTTTCTCCAGGATCATCTGTGCATGGTACGATCAGGTACTCTCCTGCGTTCAGCCTGAAGAAATTCATCACCTCTCTGGAATATGAAAACACCTGTGCCACGAGTTTTCTGCGATTGAGATCCTTTCCAGACTCACTTTTCATCTAAATAAGATACATTTGTCACAAGTAGGACAGTAAGTTTTATAGATCAGATTTTAAACTAATTACATTGATACTAGTTGCACTTAAAGTGCTTTAATTAAACATCTGAAATAATAACAAATTATTCAAACGGCTCTAAGCGTTGTGTTTTTATTTTTGTTTTTTGTTTTTGAAAGAGAGAGAGAGAGAATAGTTTCATACACTGTGCGCTTTCAGATTTAAACCTCAGCTGGGTGTTTTCATTCACTTTGGTAATTTTCAACAAAAGAACAACATATTAAAACATCTTTAATATTTCCTAACACTTTTATTTGAAGTCCCCCTAAACAGTTTTTTCTTTTGATTCTCAGTAACTTTACAAGTACATATCAACTTACTCTATGAACCCTAATTCTATCCTAAGAGTAAACCAATACTCTACTCTACAATACTCTGTGGTGAGCATTAGGTCCAAATTTACTCACATTAAACACACTGTAAAAATGCTGGATTCCACACAATTCCTTCATGTTGTTCCAACAAAAATTAATTAAGTTAACATAATTGTTTTTAAGTAGTCCCCATAAAAACTCAAGAATCGTGTTGATTCAGTTCATTTTACATAAGTATTTTGAAGAAGCAGCAAAACATCTCTTTTTGTGACTGCAGAATGTCTAAAGTTCAGTTCAATTCAAGTTTATTTCTGTAGCGCTTTTCAAAGTTATTATCATTCCAAAACAGCTTTACAAAAAAGTGCACATTATTACCCAACCCAGGCTCATTGTGAAAATGTACTGCTATATACGTAAATTTCTGGAGATCACGAAATGCGTCCCAGGAGCTACATTTTTTGTTTTTTTTTTTTGCAGTTTTTGTTTTCGTGAATCCACCAGAGGCCGCGATGTACACTTTTTGAGATCTAAAATTTCTCTCGCAAGTGCCATTCACACTTGCTGTTCTCACATAAATTCACCAGTTGAGTGACCGATCAACTGACCCACCATTCTTCTTCCCTAAACCCAACCGATAGTGTTTTAAAAAGCACAAATTGACCCGCCCACACACTTCCCTAAACCCAACCGACAGTTATAAAAGGCAATCCAGAAAAAGAAAAAGCCCTCTGATTGTTACCACGTTAATATATTTTACCACATTCTCACCCTGTTATTTACTGGTTTATTTTATTTTTTGGCTTCTGTTTTGTTTTACCCGCTTTCTAGATCCGTTCTTCATTGGACTCGAACCCTGTCATGGTCAACTCCTCTCTGTGTCTCAAGTCCAATGACGTACACGGTAAGCCACTGGACAAACTGGTAATAGCAGGAAAGCTCTCCATACGGAGGTAAGCAGTCAGCTGGTAAGCACAAAAAGGAACAGTGTCATACTGCCCGCATTCGTTTTAAAGAAGAAATGCAGCCATACGTACATCTGGCTACATAATTTGCAATCTCACAAATGTATATAGGGCTACGTTTTCAAAATGAGCCTATGTTGTTATTACTACTTTACATTAAAGTCAAAATTAGAAAAGTTAATAGGCGAACATCTAATTAGAATGTAACCAAAGTCTTAAATGAGACCAATTAAATCCATTTGAAATCCAACAGGTATCACAATATTTGGCTCTCAATACGGACCTCAAAAACATAGAAGCCGAACAAGTTGTTTACTTGGCTCTTTCTGTGTCTCCTCTCGTGGTTCTGCATGAGAGACACCAGTATGTTTTCAGCATCCTTATGAGGACAGTCATTTATGAACTCCTCAATCCTCACCCGAAACTGAGGGTTGTTCCAGAATGTGTCTGCAGGACAGCAAAAGCATGGACTTTTTGTAGGTCAAACTATGTTTATCAATAGTCATAATAATTTAATGGCCACTTCAACAAATCTGAAATATCAGTTACAGCTGGAAAAACATTATTATTTGTTAAGATATTAATAAGACGTGGGTTTGAGGACAAAAAGTCAAAGACAAAACACATTTACACATGTAAGTCCATTAAGTGTGATTTTTGCTGCTTGTGCAACTTATTTAAAATGAGCTGAATCAACACAATTCTTGAGTTTTTTGGGGGAACAACTTAATTGTTTTATGTTCATTCACTTAAATTTCCTTATATATGTACATATAATATAAGAAAACTGTAAATTTTATGTATGTCACATATATTAAAAACCTATATCAAAACCTATATTAAAACATATATGTGTAGGCTCTCACTTATTTGCCATAGTTAAATTCTATAGCATGCCAATTACATGTGATACCAATTTCAAGTGTTAGCACATACATACGTTTTTTTGCATTTTTTTTTTTCTAAGTTATTGCCTTGATAATAGAAAATATGAGCTAGGCATTATGTATGACAGATGCCAAAGTGAGATATGAGCTATATAGGAGACATATTTTGTATGTACATATAGGGCTTATATGTGGATATAAAGAAGCGATACAGGAGACCTATATGGCCTGTATAATATCCACATATATGCACCTCAATTTTACCTATATGTGGCATTTATACGCATATATTCAACGTATCATATGTGCATACTGTATATACTGCATATAGGTTTCATATATGCGCATATATCCTCATATAGGTTCTTTCCATGTGGGATGAACACAATATTTGCACTTAATATTTTGACAGGTTTGCCTGTTCATTCAGTGGTAATATAATGGTAACTGAACTTGGCTTGCTGTCCTTGTAAGAGACTCAAACCAACTTCTGTCCTCAAAGGAAGCTCAGGGCTCGACTTGATTTTTTAGTTTTGAGCTTCTGAGGAGGGAGACTTGTGAAAAAATTGTAAATGGCCTCAAGAGGTCACTATGGGTATTTTAAGTCTTAGTCAGTTAACCCAGGTAAATGGCTTTGAGGAAAAATCCCCGGACCCTGTGTAATCATACCACCAAGCTAAGTGATATATTCCAGTGACACATGTAAGTTAATGCAAGCCCTGCAATCGCGATAATGTGCACTTGTTTGTTTTATGTTACATTGTCTCATGTTTACATTTGTGTGTACTGTTTAGCCAGGTGACCATCACTAAACTAAGAAGCAACACGTTTTAAAGCTAGCACCCCTGAGCGGAGTGAGGTGTGTCATTTATTTTACATGTTTCAAAAATAGAAAATCATAACGATGTAAACGTCTAAATGGTCAATTTCAGGAAACTGTTTTGTCTTGAAATTGTTAACTTAGCAAATTATTGTGTGTAGGTTAAATAAAGAGCGACGTGATGGCGCAGTAGGTAGTACTGTCGTCTCACAGCAAGAAGGTCGCTGTTTCGAGCCTAGGCTGGGTCAGTTGGCGTTTCTGTGTGGAGTTTGCATGTTCTCCCCACACATGTTCGTATGGGTTTCCTCCGAGTGCCCCAGTTTCTCCCACAGCCCAAAGACATGCGGTACAGGTGAATTGGGTAGGTTAAATTGTCCGTAGTGTATGAGTGTGTATGGATGTTTCCCAGATTTTTATTATTATTTCTTTTTGCAGTTTTTTTTTTCACCAGAGGCTGCTGTGTATGCTTTTTGAGATCTCAAATTTCTCTCACGAGTGCCATTCACGCCTGCTGTTCTCACGTAAATCCACCAGAGGCCGCCGTTGGCTGACTGATTGACTAACCGACCGATCCCCCTCAACCACCCTCTTCCCTAAACCCAACCGATAGTTCTTTAAAAAGCCTCGATGGACCAGCGCCCACCCACTTCCCTAAACCCAATCGATAGTGTTTTCAAAAGCAATCCAGAAAAAGATTAGCCCCCTGATTTTTACCATGTTATCAGATTTTACCATATTCTCACCCTATTTACTTTTATTTTACGTTTATTTTATTTTTTGGCTTCTGTTTTTGTCTTACCAGCCTTCTGAAACCATTCTTCACCGGACTCGTACCCCATCATTGCAGTCAACTTCTCTCTGCATCTCAAGTCTGCCGACATACTCTGCGAGCCACTGAACGAGCTGGCAACAGCGGGAAAGCCGTCCATACGGAGGTAAGCAGTCAGCTGCTAATGCGAAAAGGAACGGCGTCATACCGCCCCATAGCATTCATTTTAAAGACGAAATACAGCCTTGTGCACTTCTGGCTACATAATTCACAATCTCCAGAAATTTATTTATGCTTACGTTTTCAGAATGAGCCTATGTTGCATGTTTGAGAGGGTGTCCAATAGGGAGTACATTTTTATTTTGTGTGAACTATCCCTTTTACTATTTTCTGATCTTATATGTTCCATCTGTTTAATAATATTTCTAGTGACATGCTAAAATAATACTTCTAGATTTTTTTAAAAACTGGTGTAAACCTGCAACAAATACTGGGATTGTGCATTTCATGACCTTGTCAGAACTGCTTACTTGGACACAAGAGACAGAAGTTTATTCAAGGGAAGGAAATCAGAAATTACAACATTTGTATAACATAACCCTCTAAGGAATCACTTAGGACATTTGTTAAGATAAATTTCTTTATCTGACATTTCTAAGAATTTCATTAAGTGCAATTCTTGAAAAGTATTTCAGAAGATCTCAAATGCATTCTGAAGAAAATCTATTATTTCTTAGGAAGTACAGTAAACGTTTTTCCTCAGAAGTACAGCCAATAAGTATTTGACATGTGATTGAATAAATGGAGGCTCTTGCTGAAGACCCTGAAAGTAAAAAGCATCTCAAGAGTTTTTAATTTTTAGTTTTCTTTTAAGGAAAACACGAACATTTGCAATATTTATTTTTCAGGAACACAAAACACTAAGACAGCTGTTATATATCAGCTCTATATTCTTTCAGCTCTATATTGTTAGTTAAACCAGAATATACAGTACTGCATAAAATACTCAATTGACAACAAGTGCTCTATATTCACAAGGGTACAAACAAAAACAAAACAAAAATCTTTGTATGAAAATACTGAAACTTCACTGAATAACATCAGGTTAAAACACTCTGTTTTTCCAAATGAGTAAAGACTGGTTGTGCCCATGCATCTGGTTCATTGGACCTAAATTAATAAACATGTCTCAGCCCTGGTGTAGTATTGATATACTTAAAATTTGATTGCTTTGTTTCTTACATTTGGTTTTCTCTGTGATTTCAGTCTGCCCTATAGGAGCAGCAAGGAAAAGAAGGGTATAAATTTAGGTCGGACTGGAAGTCACCTCCAAATGGGCTGGTCAACTCCAAGTGGGCTGTACGTACTAAAGTTTTCATCTATTTTACGTCTTGTACATGAAACCAAGTCCAACATATTGTGTTTTTGAATGTCTACACCTATCCAAACCCCAAACCCAACCTCACAGTAGCCTGTTGTGTTTTAGTAATGTCTATTACACCTACACCAACCCTAAATCCAGCCAACAGGCAAATTACAACAAGAGCTAAATCAAATAAAAGCACCGATGGGAGTGAAAAGATCTGTGAGTAATCTACTAATAACACACTGAAAGATGCTTTTCATTGACACCAGTTGTAAGTAAAAATACCTTCTTTAAGCTTGTGTTGTTGCCAGTTGCATCTGGTCACTTCTGTTTCAAAAAGCTGCACATAAGCATAGCAAACGGACGACTGCTAAATAAAATAAGAACGTTCTGTGTCTACGTGACAGGATGTATCTTTCTACACCCCCAGGTGTCAGTATCTGTGTTGTCATTCCACAAAAGGAAACTAGAAGTAATGCTGCATACATTGTAACAGTAAACAAAGCAGTGCTTATGTACAAGTACTTTTCGCTCACCACAGAAAGATTCATTTGTCAAAACGATGGCCAAGGCGTGAGCGACATTAAACTGTTGCTTCCTGAGCACTGGCTGAGCCAAAGTGATGCAAATGCTAAAGTCAGAATCTAAATGACTCCGCCTGTCTTTGTGGATTTATTCAAGCTGAAGAAACGTTTTTGTTAATAAATATGTGTGGTCAGTGGCTGGGCAGGTCCTTTATATCTATATTTTAGTATAGTTTATTGTACTGTAAACATTACTGTAAAATGTACCAGATTTAGCCAAGAACGGCTATTTTTCATCTGTAGACCCCTTACAGAATGTTAAAAAGTCACACCTAAAATAGAAGCACAGCATAATAACATAGAATACACTGTCATATATAAAATACAATTTAAAAAGCAAAAAACAAAAACAGATTGATGGCAGCAGAAGAGGCCAAAAAGGCCAAAAACAAGCAGTACAAATAAGTGTCAAGAATACAGTACTAATGCTGACAATGCTGATTTGTCAATAACCAATTTTTAACATGAAACTGAAAAGAATGAAAAGTAAGTGATCTTCTAATTGTTGGTGGGATGGAGTTGCATTCCGTAGCAGCTTTCACTAAAAATACCGACTGACTGAATTTACTTTTTGTTGAGAGAATTAATACAAGCCCCTCTTTCACCACCTCTAGTAGTTCAGTGAGCAGTCGTTCTAACTTTCACAAACTGATTTAGAGGTGAAGTCGGGTTATGTAGGGTCTTAAACATTAAACAAATATGTACATATTTAATTAAATTTTTCCAACTTAGCAGGTTGTATTTCTTTAATATTGAACAATGGTGAAATTGAACTGATTTCTTATCAAGGGTTTTTAAGAATTGTTTGTATAATGATTCAAATGGTTTCAAAGTAGTAATGCTAGTTTGGGACCAAGTGGTTAAACAATAAGTGATATGAGAAATGATCATGGAGTGATAATAGATTAGGGCCGCCTCACATGACATCTGATCACGAATAGATCTAAAATTTGCTCAACTGAATCTGACCCAGTTACAAACCTTTTTAACCTGTGACTTAAATGATAGTTTTGAATCTATCAAAACACCAAGGTACTTGCACTCAGACTTGTAATCCTTCCCCTGATAGAAATACATCTGGTACTTCACTTCTTAGAAAAGAACATACACGCTGTTTGAGAGATGTTCAACTGTAAACAGCATTGTTCTAACCAGGCTGTAAGATGTACCAGCGATTCTGTGAGTTTGTTGGCAAATTGTAACCTACTACTATGAATAAACGTAACAGTGTCGTCCGCATACATTTGTATATTATTATTAGGACAAATGGATGGAAGATCATAGATATATAAAGTAAAAAGTAAAGGGCCCAAAGTAGATCATTGTGGAACACCTGTGGATATGCCTAAAGGGGCAGATTTGTAATTCTGTATATTAACAGTGTGCGACCAGACAGGTATGATTCTATTCATTTTAAAGTTTGTGGGGAGAAGTTAAAACCTGCTAATTTGGACATGAGAATTTTATGATTTAAGCCTGGTTTATACTTCTGCGTCAAGTGATCGGTGTGACCCACGGCAAAAGCCTTGAGCGTAGCCGTGCATTTACACTTCTTCGCACCTCCGAAACGCTAGCTGGCAGTAGACGTTTATGTTTCTCTGTGTCGAGTTTCTTCGCTGGAGTTTTGTTTTTTCTGAACGCTTCCTTAATGTACAAGAGGCTCAAATTCGTTCATTTTAAGGCGGCAAACGGCGGACGTGCAACAACTTTAATCATAAGGTAAACACAAACAACAGTCTCCATCCGGAGCTCCTTCACGGGACTCTACACATGTAAACACTTGCTGCATCACGCTCGCGCGGTAAAGTCTAGATCGGATACGCGGCCGGCCGGAAGTGCGATATGCACATTAATATAGCTGCATTTTTTATGACACTGTATAACACTAATTAATATTTTTACGTTACTTTGACGGTCGGGTTTAGGGTTGGGGTGGGGGTAGGCGTTAAAAAAATACAATTTATTTGGTGATTTTTTTCATTTTTTTTTTTTTTTAAATTTTATTAAAGATTTTCAAATAGTACAAACAACAAGGACAATCAGACAAACAAACAAACCATACCCAAGTGCTGCAAATCAAATAAATATTTACAAATGTAAGTTTAAAATAGGAAAATAATAATAAATGAATAATATTGTCAAAACAAAACAGAAGAAGCCAGAACTCTTTTAAAATACAAATTTTAGAGTTTATGTAGAAAGGATTGGAGAGGTCTCCTGAATTTGTCCTGTTTGTGGTTGAGGTCAAAAAAAATTTCCAAAGAAAGGCTGACAACTGAGAAATCCACATGGAAATAGTTGGAGTTTGAGAAGTAAACCATTTTAATAATATACATTTCTTAGCCAGAAATGAAAGAGTTGTAAACACAGGTTTGAGCTCTGAGTCAATCAACTTCTTTTGGAATATCATTCAACAAAAAAAGTGAGGGGGAGAAAATAAAACGTTTTCCAATTATCTCCTGGATTGCAGAATGGACCCCTCTCCAAAATGATTGGATGTAAACACAGGACCAGAATACATGAAAAAAAAATGCCCTTACAAGTTTTGCACTTAAAACAGAGATCGGAACAGGCTGGAAACATTTTATGCAGACGAACAGGTGTAAAATAAATTCTGTGGAAAAACTTAAAATTTTGTGAATGTATGGAAATTGAGGTACATTTTGTAAAGATACCATCACAGATCTTGGACCAATCTTCAGGGTCAAACAGAACTCCTAGGTCCTGTTTTCATAGTGGTTTCAAGGAATCATAAACTGAGGAATCAGAGTAAACTAATAAGGCACAGAATTTAGAAATAAACCCTTTAAAAGAACTTACTGACAGCATGGTTTCTTCAATTCCGTTTTAAATTATCGGAACTGGGTTTTACTTTGGTGCTTTATAAAATTTCGAATTTGAAGATATTTAAAAAAAAAACTCTTTAGAGGGAATATTAAACATTCCTGAAAAGTCAGACAAGCCCTTAGAACTCCAGTCCCGCAATCCGATGCTTCTAATCTGAGTGGGGAAGTCTGGGTTCAAAGCCAAAGGGGAATGGATGGATATAATTTGGCGGATATTCAAATGTTTTTTCACATCATTCCAAACCAGTAATGTATTATAGACAATTATATTGTCAGTGAGAGAAATTACATGATTTATATTATTTATGAACCACAGGGAATCTAATCGTCTTGGATGGCAAAATTAATATTCAAAATCAATCCACAGAGCGTCCTGCCTTTTCATAACCCAGCTTGTTATGATTTTGAGTTGAGCAGCCCAATAATAAAGCTGGAGATTAGGTAAGGAGAGACCCCCAAGATCTTTTGGTTCACAAAGTTTAGAAAGACAGACTCTCTGCTGCTTATTATTTCAAATATACAGAGATATGCAAGAACTCAATGTTTTAGAAAATGATGAAGCTAAATAGCATGGAAGATTTTGAAAAAGGTAATTTAGTCGAGGAAGTATTTTCATTTTGATGACATTAACTCTCCCGAGAAGGGAAATTGGCAAAGGAGTCCACTTTTCTAAGTCTTGGAGACTTAATTAAAGGAGAAACTTTTTTTTTCAAACAAATTATTCAAATCAGGAGTGAGAAAAATGCCCAAGTATTTAAATCCTTTTTAGAAACCTCAAAGGGAAATTGTATTGGAGGGTTGTGGAGGTAGTTAAAGGACATAGAAACAAACTTTCTGATGTTAAATTTGTAACCTGACACAGTGCTGAACAAAGCTAAGGAAACCAGAACTGCAGGAGTAGAGATCTGTAAATTCTCTAAATATAAGAGGATGTCATCTGCATACTGGGAGATGACATGTTTTTCCCCCTTAATTATAATTCCAGATATATCAGGATTAGTCCTGATAAACTCTGCTAGAGGTTCAATAAATAATGTGAACAACAAGGGTGATAGGGGACAACCCTGTCTGCAATCTCTGCGTACTGGAAAACCTTCAGAAATCAAACCATTTGTATTGACAGAGGCAACAGAATCTGCATAGAGATACTTAGTAACATTAATAAAATTAGTACTTAGTCCAAATTTTTCCAAAATTGCAAACAAGAAAGGCCACTCTACATGGTCAAAAGCCTTTTCAGCATCCAGAGATCGTATCATTGATGTCTTTTTCTGTGTATGAAAATAATGTATAACATTAAGAGTGCGACGTACATTATCTGATCCATGCCTGGATTTCACAAAGTCTACTTGATCAGGATTTATAACCTTAGGAAGGATAGATTCCAGTCTGCGAGCCAAAGCATTTGCCATTATCTTATAGTCAACATTAAGGAGACTGATAGGCCCATATGATGAGCAATCTAGAGGGTTTTTATCTTTTTTATGAAGTAAACTGATTGTAAACATGTCTCCATGATGGAGGGATTTCACCTTTCCAGATATTATTGGTCACAGGCATAAAAATTGGATAAATGTTACGTCAGAACTTTTTGAAAAACTCCAATGGGAAACCATCCGGACCAGGGCACTTCCTGTTCGGCATTGACTGAATTGCGGCCCAAACCTCTTCTACTGAAAACGGGGCATTTAGGATAGATCGATCTTCCTCAGAGCATAAAGATAATGTAAACGCACTAAAATACTTCTTGGTGGCTTGCTCACGTCTGGGATAGGGACCAGCGTGCGATGGGCGCGTTCAATCTCCAGTGGAGAAAAGTCAGCAGGTAATCCGACTAAAGTTGAAATGGAAGTCTGCGAGAATAGAGGAACCTTCTGCTCTCTCTGGGAGATTGACGATCTTTAAATTCTTCCGACGTCCGCGGTTCTCCAGGTCGTCAACCTTCAGCTGTAGTATATCCACTTTCTTTTGCATAGCTCATATTTGAGCTTCATGGTTATTGTG
Organism: Danio aesculapii; assembly: GCF_903798145.1. Classification (NCBI taxonomy): domain Eukaryota; kingdom Metazoa; phylum Chordata; class Actinopteri; order Cypriniformes; family Danionidae; genus Danio; species Danio aesculapii. Next base: position 9,944,824 of record NC_079451.1, read on the forward strand.
ACTGTCCTCGGTAGTTGAAATCCGAGATTTTCCTCTTCTGTTGCCCGATTGGATTAATTGAAGAGAGAAAGCTCAACCGACGCAATAGATGTCTTAATGTCACCCAAAGCACTGTCTATCGTGTTCAAACGTGCTCCAACAGATTCATCCATGTTATTAACAAGGGTGGCTACAGATTTAATTTCAATTAAAATCTGATCCATGGTTGTCATGCGGGTGGCCTCCGGGCTGTCGGTTTCACCTTGTTGATCATCAGTGGAGTACGCAGTCGGCCGAGCTGTCGCTTTCTTTTTCCTTGGATGAGCCAGACAACGAAAATATAGGAAAATCTTTGTCGTGAGAAGGTTTAGGCATACTCGAGATATAAATTAACTAAATAATTACAATTGCTATGAGAAAAAAAACAAACTTTTAACTGTAGTTGGGCAGGGAGCGAAGTCTCAAGCATCCATCTTGCTCGGGGTCACGTGATCACCCTCTTTATTGGTAATTTAATATATAGCAAAATTAGTACCCGGTAGAACAACTGTTTTTACATTACTGTGACGGTTGGGTTTAGGGTTGGGGTGGGGGTAGACATTAATAAAATATAAGAAATTTGAAATTTAATAAATAATAAAAATAGTTCTCTTTAACTTCTGGCCGCATCGATATCCGATCTAGCAACAACCCTCTCGCGCGGCTCTCACCTCCGCCCACACTCGTCAGCGCTACCAAGCTGACCAATCACAGAGCTTCCGCTACGCATACAAGTTACATTTTTGCCGAGGGCTATGCGTCCACACTTAGGCTGCGCCGTAGCATATGCGTGCGCTTGTCGCAGAAGTATAAATCAGCCTTTACAGTATCAAATTGGTTTTGTCACTTCAGTTTTTGTTTTCACATTATGATTTGTAGGTGAACAGCAAATCAGACATCTCTTTCAACCAGACTGCTGACTCAGATTCCACATGCCAAATCAAGCAACTTATTTTTAACGTAAGCCCAATGCGAGCAAAAGTGTGGAACACACCGAACATTGTGGAAAACACTCAGCTTGCTAAGACCTCTTTGGACCACCAAACTAAGGAGTTCCGAGACAAGTGGGCTAGGAGAACTGAAGCCTCTGGACTAGAGACCATTATACTAGTCACTTACTTGGGACTCCCAAATTGTACAGCATTGGGATTACCAAATTAGCTAGAGCTGGGACCAGTGGATTTGGGACCAACAGATTAGAAGTCACTGAGAGCATGTAGGACCACCAGACTTGGGACCAATGTATTAAAAGTGGCTGAGCCCATTATGAGCACGACAGAGCAACATAGGCTCATTCTGAAAATGTAGCCCTATATATATTTCTGGAAATTGCAAATTATATAGCTACGAATGGCTGCATTTCATCTTTAAAATGAACACTACAGGGCGGTGTGACACCGATCCTTTTTGCTCTACCAAATGACTGCTTATCTCCATATGGATGGCTTTCCCACTGTTACCAGTTTGTCCAGTGGCTCACCGTGTCTGTCGGCGAACTTGAGACGAAAAGAAGAGCTGACCGTGACGATGGGGATCGAGTCTGACAAAAAATGGTTCCAGAAGGCAGGTAAGATAAAAACAGAAACCAAAAATTAAAATGAACAAGTAAATAACAGGGTGAGAATATGGTCAAATCTGAAAATGTGGTAAAAATCAGAGGGCTTTACTTTTTCTGGATTGCTTTTCAAAACACTGTCAGTTGGGTTTAGGGAAGTGGTTGGGCTGGTCGATTGACCCTTCGCTAAGCCCCGACCTCCTTAGTTACTGTTGCTACGTCTGTCAAGCTTTCATGCCTAGCACATCTATTACAGTGTGTATACGCTGGTGTCAGACATTCCCAGCCATGTAATTAGTCATTTTTGGCAAACAGGTGAGATATCCGAGAAAGCCAGACAAAAAGGACTGCAGTATACATTACAGGGGTATATTCATGACATAATAGCAACCGATTATAAATTCATATAATTGAAGCTAGCTTAGCCTAGCCGCCTCATACGCTAGCCATTCAACAGCTTAGTTCATGCACAGCAGGAGAGGTGAAATTTAAAAATAATCTAATAATAACTAATTAAATCGTGATTTCTCTATTTATAGCCAAAAAGCCTGATAAACTATTTAGCAATGAAATATAGCGTTACTAACCGACGAGGAAACACGCATGGACAGTGCTTCTACATAATTCACAGAAAGAACAGGCAGAAAGGGGAAGCTTCAGTTTTATCACTGAATGTGAGTCTCGAAAACAAAACCAACTTAACTTTGCTCCTTTAGCGCCCCTCACAGAGTTTGATCCACGCTGACATTTCTCCTCTTGGGTTTTAGGTTTTGAAAAGGGAAAAAATTCCACCACCCTGTCCAAACTTTAAGGATACTGTTTGTCAGATTTGCACAATCCATATGCACAATGCTTTAGCCTGTTTCCAGCGCTCAAAAGCTTGACAGAGCCCTGCGTGTAGCTACGGTTGCTAAGCCACGATTGGTGGGTGGCGGTTTCTGGGTGTGGCTTAGCGAAGGGTCAATTGGTGCTTTTTAAAACACTATTGATTGGATTTAGGGAAGGGGTGGGTGTGGGGTTTGGTCTGTCAGTCAGTCGACAGCGGCCTTACGGTGGATTTATGCGAGAACACCAGGTACAAATGGCACTTGCAAGAGAAATTTGAGATGTCAAAAAAGCGTTCTGTACATAGCGGCCTCTGGTGGATTCGTGAAAACAAAAACTGCCAAAAAATACCTCCTGGGACGTATTTGCCGCTCTCCAGAAATGTATATAGGGCTACATTTTCAGAATGAGCCTGGGTTGCAACAGAGTAGGGAGACTTGGAACAAAAGCACAAGAAGTCCCTTAGACTATGTGGGACCCTCAGATTAGGGAGTGCAGGGTTTGGTCAATGATGAGGGATCTGAACTTAAAGCATTCTGTCTAGGTCTCTAGTATTATTATATTAGCCTTTCTCAGAATCACATGCATTTTTATGCCACCTGTTGTAACTATTGGTTGAACTATTGTGCAATTGTCTACTTCTTCTATAATACTTTCAAAGAGAGTAACCAGTCCAGCTCAGCAGACACCCCTGATCTCACTAAGAAAGTCACCCAAATTCCTTTGCACTGGTACAAATTAGGGTTGCACCAACCTAAGCACGATTCCCCTTGGTGTATGTGTGTGTATACGAGAGAGTGTGCATGGGTGTTTGCCAGTGCTGGGTGGCAGCTGGAAGGGCATCCGCCACATAAATCATATGCCAGAGTAATTGCCGGTTCATTCTGCTGTGGTGACCCTTGATAAATCAGAGACTAAGCTGAAGGAAAGCGGGTAACTGCAGTATATGTATTAGTTTTCTCCACCCAAACTTATTTTTTGTTTAAGATTTATATCTAATTGTATTATAGTTGTTACACAAAGAAGAAAAGAAACACTGATAATAAGTCTTATTCATTATTAAATACACAACTGCTTCGAGGGTTTTGCCCACATTTCTGTTGGAATGAATACTTGGACATAAGGTCACAGGGTAACAGACTGTAGTTGGGTGATTGTTAATAGAAGGATCTTTACTTGCAGGGACTGAGAGGTGTGGAGAGTGACTTGGGGGGCACACACATCAATCTACTAGAGTATATTTGCTGGATGGAATCTATAAACCAGGTAGAGTTTATATTATTTTATCATAACTTTGAGACTGAGAAATCTCTGAGGTGTAAAAGGTGAGGTACTTGTGTGTGTGCTATAAGCAATAGTACACCTAAAATTGAAAATTAACCCATAATTTACTCTCCCTCAAGCCATCCTTGTGTAATATAACTTTCTTCTTTCAGATGAACGCAGTCGAAGTAATTTTAAATTTTATCTTGGCCCTGCCATAAGAATTTTGGACAGTCGTTTTTGTTTTGAAGCTTCCTAAAGTGTACAAATCTATAATAAAACCCATATGCGTGTTTTGATATCAGAAATATTTTTACATTCTTAATTATAAACTTGCAATTTGAGACCAATGTTAGATGCCAATTTGATCTCGTTTTGACTTCCGTGGTAGTTTACATGCATTGTAGGGATACAAAATCCAGTGCAAATGTAAGCTTTTAGATTGCTAAATCTTTTCTTATTTTAATAATACTTTTTGTGTCATTAGTTATTTTTTTTTTTATCAAAAGGGCATCAATGCCTGGATGTCAAATGGGCGTCAAAGTTTTGACATCAAATCAATTTGCATTGAAGTGCCTTTTTATGGCATTTTTACATCAAGGTGTCTGCTGGGATGCTTTAGTTTACACCAACAGGGACTCCAGGTGTTTACAGCAAGAAACGTTATTAAAACAAATAGTGAAGTAAAAAACCAACATAGGTTAATTCTGAAAATGTAGCCCTGTAAACATTTCTGGAGATCATGAATTATGTAGCCAGAAGCATGTATGGCTGCATTTCATCTTTAAAACGGACACTAGGGGGTGGTATGATGCTGTTCCTTTTCACACCTACCAGCTGACTGCTTACCTCCATATAGACGGCTTTCCCGCAGTTACCAGTTTGCCCAGTAGGTCACAGCATACGTTAGAGGACTTGAGACGCAGCGAGGAATTAACTGTGACTACGGGGTTCGAGGGTGGTAAAATCTGAAAACGTGGTAATGGGGGCTTTTCTGGATTGATTTTCAAAATGCTGTCAATTGGGTTTAGAGAAGTGGGGGTGCTGGTAAATTGGTGCTTTTGAAAACACTATTGGTTGGGTTTAGGGAAGGAAGAGGGTGGGTCAATCAATCAATCAGTTGATAGCGGACTCTGGTGGATTTATGCAAGTAGAGCAGGCACGAATGGCACTCGCGAGAGAAATTTGAGATCTGGTGAATTTACTAAAACAAAAACTGCAAAAAAAAAAACATACCTCCTGGGTCATATTTTGCTCTTTCCAGAAATGTATATGGGGGTACGTAATCAGAATGAGCCTGGGATGAAAAAACTTCATTCAAATTCATGTGAATTTTCAAGTATTAAATAAAAGGAAAGAAAGAAAGACAAGCATTTTAATTCTTAGAGAGATAAAAGTACAAAAAAGAAAAGTTTACAACCACTGCAACTATAATTTTACAAAGTAATTCAACAACAAAATATGAAAATATGAAATTGTCCAAAACGCTGCTCTTTAACACTGCTTTTGTTGACAAACTCCCTGGCAAGCAGACATTTCTTCACGAGTACATGGTGAGTCCTATCCACTAAAACACAAATAAACAGAAACATGTTGTATAAACAGAAACATAATATTAATAATAATAAAATGTGCACATCAGAATTACCTCACTCTCATCAAGACTTATCTTCCCATTTTCACAGAGTTTCTGAAATATGCCTAAATGATGAAAGGAATAAAGGCTTTGAATTTTGTACAGTACAAAATATAATAAATTAATGAATAAATAGTTCAAGAAGTTTCAGGAGCATGAAGAGATTGAACTGAATTTTGTTTATCGGTGTGGGTGATACATCTAACTTTGGTGATACATCTCTTCTAACTGGTGATACATCTATTTGTGATTGTGTAATTTTATTTTACACTCCTGAACACCAAACTGCATTGCAGCAGCTGCACTCACTGGCCATGCAGTTCAAACGCATGACAAGGCATATGAATCCCTCCAGAGAGATCTGTTCAGAAGCACCACCGTACCGCACCACCATGAGATTCAGGATGTCTTCATTTAGATGTAGGCCTAGGATAAAACAACCATGACAAACAATACTATACAACATGCACATATATGCACTATTATATTGTATTTATATAGTCAACAGCCAAGTTATTAGTTACACTAGTTCAACTGCTTGATAATGCAAATATATCATCAGCCTAGTAAATTACAGCAACTCTATTGTATTTATGTTGATGTGGTAATCTGCTTTAGTTCAAACTGAGCATCAGAATAGGGGGAAAGGGGGATTTAAAGGAACAGTACTCCCAAAAATAAAATTTTGTTCACGATTTACTCATGCTTAAATGGTTTCAAGTAGTTTCTTTCTTCTGTTAAACAAAATAAAAACTGAAAATGGTTACTATTTACTACCATAGTAGTTGTTTTTCCTACTGTGGAAGTCAACAGTTACACGTTTTCAGCTTTCTTCAAAATAACTTAAAGAAAGAAACTTAAAGTTTTGAAACCACTTGAAACCACTTGGAGTATTTCAGTGAAAAGAATGAAAATGCCTAGTTGTTGCCAAAGGTCATAGAGAAGAATAGACAAACTGGTTCAAGTTGTTAGAAAGGAAACATTAAGTTAAATAACCACAGCTGAGGTCTGCAGAAGAGCATCACTGAACATACATTATGTCAAACCTTGAAACAGATGAGCTACAGTAGCAGAAGAAAAAACACTGGAGACACTCCTGTCAGCTGATAACAGCGAACTAATAAATAGAAGACTGATATACACTCACTGGCCACTTTTGGCTCGTTTCCACTGACTGGTACGGTATGGTACGGTTCGGTTTGCTACGGGTCACTTTTATCAGGCTTGCGTTTCCACTAACAAGGGTACGCTTTTGGTGGGCGTGGTGTATGACAGAAAGTTTTAGTCGACGTCATTCTCGCTCGAGGAAATGTCTACAATAAAGCTGTAGGGGTCATTCACATATCATATGAAAAGCACTTCTCACAAAACAGACGCTTCATACACAAATACTTGTGTAGAAATGTTTATTACTAACTTTTCAATGAACATGAGTTGATTATAACTGCAGATCAATGACAATGCGAAACTGTAACATCTGTAATTATATTAAATAACTAAATAAATGAACATATATAAACACATACAGCCCCTTACAGTCTCCAATATGTTACCAACTACAGAAGAACTACATATAGCAGACATTTCGTCAGTATTTAGGTTCAAAACAACACAAAATATAGCCTACAGTCAGTGAAAACCTCTCATCGGTGTATGTAATCTTCAGCAGCACATGTAGCCTCTTTTAGAGAGTAATTCCGTCATTCCCAGTTCATATTAGTCCAAAAGGTGAAGATAATAAGTTAGTTATACATGTCATTTTGTTCATGTTTGCTGAAAAATAATGTGCTCGTTTTTTTCCGGCTTCTCCTTTGTTTCTTCACGCTTCACTCTCGCGTTTGTCAGTGTCTGACAGGATCGGGTTTCAAAAGCACGTCAATAATCAAGCGCAGGTTATTATCATCAGCTCAAGAAGTTTGTTATTTCAGATATAATGTTAGACGCGCGTTAGCGCTAGCAAGAAAGCGAAACCACACGCGCCTCAGACTGCCTCGTAAAAAACTACGGGGCACAAGGTAAATCTGCTCTTTTTCTTGACTTTGTGGCTGTTCATCCAGACGACGACAAGGTTTGTTTGAGCCCAGATCGACCATGGCTCGTTATTATATGTATAAATAATTCCGCTGTAATCTCTCGCTGTGTATTTCAAACATGGCGGGTTTTTTGTTTTCATTCTGGCTTGTTGCGTAAGCGAATGACGTATCTCTGTAAACCAATAGTGTTCAAGTGCGCGTGTGGCTCCGCCTTTTGGTACCCTTTCTCGTGTTTGGTACCCTTTCCAAAGGGTGCCGAAAAAGTGGTACAGTACGGTTCGGTACTCCTTTTGACAGTGGAAACGGCCATAAAAGCGTACCGAACCGAACGTTACCGTACCACTCAGTGGAAACGGGCCATTTATTAGGTACACCTTACTAGTACCGGGTTGGACCCCCTTTTGCCTTCAGAACTGCCTTAATCAATCATGGCAAAGATTCAACAAGGTACTGGAAATATTTCTCAGAGATTTTTGGTCCATATTGACATGATAGCGTCACTTAATGACATGGCGCGTTATCCTGCTGGTAGTAGCCATCAGAAGATGGGTAAACTGTGGTTATAAAGGAATGGACATGGTCAGCAACAATACTTGGGTAGGCTGTGGCATTGACACGATCCTCAATTAGTACAAATGGGCCCAAAGTGTGCCAAGAAAAATCCCCCACACCATTACACCACCACCACCAGCCTGAACCATTGATACAAGGCAGAATGGATCCAGGCTTTCATGTTGTGTTGTGTGTTCAGAGATGCTCTTCTTTATACCTCAGTTGTAACGAGTGGTTATTTGAGTTACTGTTGCCTTTCTATCAGCATGAACGAGTCTGGTCACTCTCCTCTGGCCTCAACAAGACATTTGCGCCCACAGAACTGCCCCTCACTGGATATTTTCTCTTTTTTGGACCATTCTCTGTAAACCCTAAAAATGGTTGTGCATGAAAATCCCAGTAGATCAGCAGTTTCTGAAATACTCAGACCAGCCCATATGGCACCAACAACCCTGCCATGTTCAAAGTAACTTACAGTTTTCTCAGTCACTTCGGTGCATTTCTCACAACACTATTTACATTTGCACAACAATTAATGCATTTCTCAAAACAATTAGTACAAACTGTAAAACCTAGTTGATAACATGCAAAAGCGTGTCACTTGCTCAAAATGGATAGCTCATTCCTCAAAAGCAAGTATTCATGTCAATGAAAGCGTCAGTGGCAGGACTGTTCATCTGGATGACACTATTGTTTATGAACAAGATTGTCAAATGGCTTTGTCATGTTTTCATTATGACTCTGTACTTTTTTTTCAATGCAAAAAAGTCAGATTTTGGTGACACTTCCTGACAATACTCAAGACAGCGCTATATACTTTTTGCACAGCCATTTGAAAACTACAGTAAAGTTAGACATCACTGCATTTAGTGAGGTATCTGAGTACAAGACAATTAAAATATGTGTGTCACATTTGTACTGCATTTGCTCTTTGCGATTCTAATTTATTCACAGCATTGAGCAAAAGAGTAAATACACCTTTATTTACAACAAACAAACTCCCTTTGGGTAAAGCTGTGCACAACTGTAAACAATATTGCAGTACATATTGGAACTGAACCTACAACATACACAGGTCTGTAAATCATTCATGAAATTGTTCAATTTAGAAGACATTTTCAGAAAAAAAAAGATTTCAAAAGTTTTATAAAATTAGCTTGACAGATTTTGACAACTAGTTCAGCATTTTTGAGGACTATTAGTTTTATATGGAATGACTATTCAGCATTCACAAGTTTAGTACATTTTGACTGACATGACATAAGCAAATGATAATATTATAAAACACCAGGAAGTTGTATGAAAGCAATTGATGCGTGTCCAAAAACATTTGCAATTTGTTGAAAGGAATGAGAAACTGCTACTATGATGTGCACAAATGACTAATTGTTTTGAGAAATGCATTAATTGTTGTGCAATTGTAAATACTGTTGTGAGAAATGCACCAAAGCGACTGAGAAAAGCTGTAAATCACCTTTCTTCCCCATTCTGATGCTCGGTTTGAACTGCAGCAGATTGTCTCGACCATGACTGCATGCCCAAAGGCATTGAAATGTTGTGATTGGCTGATTAGAAATTTGCATTAATAAGCAGTTGGACTGGTGTACCTAATAAAGTGGCCGGTCAGTGTACTTACACTACTAATATTAAAATTATTAAAATTCAACAATGTTTACCACAGTAAAGCATAAACTATATAAGCCTTAACCTGTTTTCTCTAATGCATTTTTAAGTTCATTCAAAGAAAGAACGCCATCTTTGGAAGAGTCCATGCTGTAGAAGATGTCCTGTAAAAATACATTTAAAAGGTAATAATAATAAATATTTGTCTAGATAGATAGACAGACAGACAGACAGACAGACAGACAGACAGACAGACAGATCGATCACTAAAATCCACAAACCCTGTATGTTGTAATCCGGTTCCACAAACGATCAAATTCTGATGCTTGAAGTCTTCCAGTAACACATAACTGGTTATTGGTACTGTCAGGGAATATTTCTTGAGCTAAAGCTGGTTTTTTAACAGCATGACTGCAAATACAAATTATGTTTTACAAGCAGAAAGGATACATCTGACATGGCAATTATACTTCTACAGGAGTCCAGGCCAAATCCTTCAGCATTTTTTCTTCCTAAAAGATGATCAGGTACAAATGAGACATGTGTGAGAATTCAGGTACATTTATCGCAATTATCAGTATTTCATCAAAAACAAATATTCACCTCTAAGCAGATTATCATGAAGAAGCTGCTGAAGTTTCTCAGCATCCACAATTTTGTACTGTTTCCAATGAAGGCATTTGAGAGATATTTTGATATTTTGTTAAATTTTTAGATCACATTTCTTTTTTGATCATACGTTAGGTTTCATATTTACCTGATCAGAATATTGTCGAAACAGAAATTTCGTTTTTGATCCTTCATCCTCCTTTTCTGTGTAACCGGACTGAAAGTGAGAAAAGAATGACCAGAAATGAGAAATCTGTAGTATTACAATCTACTCTTTACAATTTCAAAATTTTGTAGCAGCTCTTTTTGTAATTTTAAATTAATCGTATTAATAATATTTTAAATGTTTTTTTTTTTTTGCTAATTTTATTTTATTTTTATTTACAAATAAATTAGAAAATATATAACAGTATTATAGATTATTAAAGTTCACCAGCCAATAGACTAAGGTGTTTATCTAATATGCTGTAATTATACAAACTTTGTAAAATTAACTTTCATCTTTAAAGAAACATTTAACAAAGTAATTCTAATTTCCCTCTGACAAACTACAAGGGAAAACTTTGTAAAGTTACTGTAATTACAACAAAATATGCAATATTACTATTATTACCTCAGAGACTCCAATAAGATCCACAAGAAAATCTTTCTCTGTCCTTTCAGTGTCCTTTCTAAATAAAAAATAAACATATTTAAAAAAACAACCTTTGTAATAAAGCACATTACAAAGAAACATTTCAATATATATTAGCTCTAGGCTGATTTACAGGAGGAGAATTTTTATCTTATTTCAAATAAATACTAATTTAAAGAAATATTAAAATTAAGTCAGTTTACTCCCTTATGATCTTCTAATGGCATGCACCCTTATTTTTATTCAGGACCACAAAAGAATACGCAATTTTATCACAGAAAGATTCCAAAAAACACATTTATATTCCAAATGTTCAGAGGATAAATGATAAGGTTTGGCAAAAAAATGAAAAAAATAAATAAATAAATAAAAACAAAAGTCACTTCTGCTTGACCAAGAAAAGTTGTTTACATTCAGATTACATTGAAGCATAGAATACATTGAATATGTCATGTGAATTGAATATACATTGAATGTGTCATGTGGGCTCTATTTTAACAATCTAAGCACAAAGTCTAAAGCGTATGGTACAAAAGCATGTTGTGTCCGAATCCACTTTTTTTAAGGATGAAAAAATTCAGCTCTGTGCCATGGCGCATAGTCTATCAGGGTTGTACTTATTCCCTTAATGAGTTATGGGTGTGTTTTGAGCATAACCTGCGTTAAATTAATCATCTCACATTCCCTTTAACAGTCAGTTGTGGCGCATTTGCCATTTACAGGGTGGAGTTTGTAAGTGTAAAAGAGAGAGAATTTGATTTTATTGCCATTTCAGCTTTTCTGGCTATGTCATGGCAAAAAAAAAAAACAGATCAAGTTTACCACATTTTATAAATAGCACTTTTGTATAATTATAGAAATATTCTAACAATTAAAAGTCATTAACTGCAATAAATAATACAAGGTAAAATACATAAATGATGATAATAATAATGATAATATATAAGATAAAAATCTAAAACAGATTTTTAAAAATTTACTTTTGATAAAAAATTGTACAATTTTAGAAGGATTCACATTTAAAAATATTTCATTTAAAGTCTCTCCAGATAACAATTAATAACAGGGCGTTCCCCAAGTATATGTTTACCAGTTTGGTTTCTGTTGCAATGTTGACATTTTGGGGGTTCTTGTCCTTTGAGTAAATGTTCATGTGTGAGTCATGTCCTGAGCTAAAACATTAATTGGATTTTTCTTATTATTTCTGGCTGCTCTTCAAAACGTTTATTTTGTGAGCACTGATCCCATTCTGTTTGCCATTTGTTAAGAATGTTGCCTTTTAATAGTGGCTTTAAATTCGAAGTTGGGATTTTGCACTCCTTTAGCTTTCCTGCTAGGGCGGTTTTGACAGCTTTGTTTGCTTTTTCATTTCCAAATAGTCCAGCATGTCCTGGGATCTAGCAGAATACTGTTATAAAATTTTCTCTGTGGTTCATTTTGTAAGTGAAAAAACTGAATGCTTCACTAGCGAGAAAACAGTTAAACAGACCATCTGCTGCACGAGGATAAAGAACGCTCCGGTTACTAAAGTAACCCTCATTTCCCAAGGGGTGAACGGAAATGCTATGTGGAAACTTCCACTATAGGGGATTTCATCAGAATCCAATCATCTGAAAGAGTATATAAACGGGCCAAGGAAATGCCAATGAGTTGGCAGCGTCAGCCTGCACATCTGGCGCTACTTACAATCAATCTTGTAATAGAAGCAATGCGCGTGCCAAGCTAAGGCATCCTTTTCTAGCTGAAGAGCCTTTCACTCCCAACAGCAAAGGGACAATCATTGTGGCGAAGGAACATAGCATTTGCGTTCCCCCCCTCTGGGAACAAGGGTTACCTTAGTAACCGGAGCATTCCCCTTCAGGTGGGAAACTTTAATGCTATTTGGAAACTTCCTCTATGGGGAAATCTATGAAAAACGCCACGATGATTGAACCTTACCTTGCCCCTGATGAGAGGTTAACTTATCCTACTTATAAGAAGTTCAACAGATTAGTGTTTTTCGGGGGTCGTAAAATGCATCTAGATAATTCTAGGAATTTAATGCAACAGTACATTGGGAAACCGTGCAGTCCCGATATGGAGGACGCTGCAGAGGCTACCTACTGCCCAAGTGGGGAGACCTGGTGGCGAGAAGCCATGAACTAGCCATGAGAAGGGGGAGTACTCATATGGGAAGACACAAGCCCGCCTAGCAGGGGGGACTACACCGTGGCTGAGTGAGCATATGGGATCGCCAGTGGGGATCACACATAGCAGGCACCTATACCTAGAACATGGGCTGACCAGCGGGCATGCCAACAACGTAACTGGGCAACACCTGACTCCTGTTACAACACCTTAACCAAATTTTCTCCACCAAGGTTTCTTAACACCTTGAGGAAACCGGCTCCACTCGCAAATTATAAAATGTTGCAAATGTGTTAGGTGTCGCCCAGCCAGCAGCTCTACAGATGTCTGTTAGAGAGGCGGCGCGTGCATGCACCCAAGAGGATGCGATGCTCTGAGTGGACTGCGCTCTAACTCCTGGGGGACATGGCTCGCCCTGGCTCTGGAAAGCGAGGAAGATGGCATCCACTATCCAGTGGGCCAACCTCTGATTCGATACGCCACTACCCCTCTGCCAACCACCATAACAGACAAAGAGCTGCTCAGAGGATCTAAAGCTCCGAGTGTGTCCACATAAACTTTCATAGCGTGAACAGTCCTGAAACGGTGTGGTAGGAACCTTAAGCACATATCCAGGCAGGATTCTCAGGACAACATGAGAGAAGGCCGGCCCGAAGTCTAGGCACGAGTCACTGACCGAAAATGCCTCCAGCTTTCCAACCCTCTTAATCGATGCCAACGTGACCAGCAGAGCTGTCTTCGAGGACAGAAATCTCAAGGAGATTCTCTCAAAGGGATCTGTCAGGAAGGGGCCATCGCGAGGAGGGAGAGTTCCCTAGAGTTCCCTAGGTGCAACTAGCAAGACCTGCTCCTCATTCTCCCTTACCCGAAGCCCACCCATATCAGCTGGACAGACTCGGGATGGAGTCTCCATTCTCCTGGATGTAGAGGCTACCATGAGAGCGCATCGGCTGCATGGTTGAACTCGCCTGAAATATGAACGGCGCGCAACAATTTCACCCATGTGTGACTCCAGAGGAGCAGACGGCGAGCGAGCTGAGACATGCGGCGAGAGTATATACCCCCCATTCGGTTGATATGCGTCACCGTCGCCGTCAATCCTGACCAGCACGTGTTGTCCCTCTAGCACCGGTAAAAGTCAGCGCAAGAGCAAGAAACACTGCCAAAAGCTTCAGGCAATTGATATGCCAATGCAGCTGGGTTGCTTTCCACAGGCCCGCGGCTGCATGCACGCAACATATGGCCCCCCCAGCCCATGCTGGAAGCATCTGTTAAAACAACAATATGTCTAGACGCCTGTCTTAGAGGCACTCTGGCCTGTACGAACGCGGGGTCGCTCCAAGCTCGCAGTTCAGCATCAACTCGAGAAAAAAGATGCTCTGAGCGGGGGCAAGTTTGCTCCTTTCTTGGTTGACCTGAAACCCCAATAGGTCGAGGTGCTGGAGCACCGGGTCCTTGTGCATAATCAAATGCTCCCGTGAATGGGCTAAAATCAGCCAATCGTCAAGATAATTGAGTATGCGGATGCCCACGAGCTGAAAGGGCGCTAGGGCACCCTCCGCAAGCTTGGTGAAAACCTGCGGAAACATATAGAGAGATCGAAGGGGAGGACTTTGTACTGCCAGGGTCTGCCTTCAAACCGCAGGTATTGCTGCAAACCAATCCTGAGGACGAACGCACAGGAGGATGCGCTTCTGCGTAAGAATTATAAATGGCAGCTTGTGAAGACAGCGGGTCAAAACATGCAGATCTAGGATTGGCCGTAGTCCCCCGTTCTTTTTGGGTATGATGAAGTACGGGCTGTAAAACCCGCTTTCCATCTAGGCTGGAGGGACCGACTCGAATGCATCCTTCGCCAGGAGGACAGTAATCTCCTCTCGCAAGACAGGGGCAGACACAGCGCTGACCCTGGTAAAATACACACCCGTGAACTTGGGGTGCTGTTGCACGAATTGAATCACTTAGCTGAGTCTGATCGTGTGAATGAGCCACCACAATGGGCTGGCCCGCACTAACCAGGCAGGCAGAGCCCTCACTAATGGCTTCATCCGTACGATCGCTGACGCACCAGTGGTGGGGCAGCGCGGAGTGGCAGCGCTGATCCGGGGAGCGCTGAAGAAGTGAGACCGTACTCCCACACTTCGCGAGCCACTGCGAAGTGCACCGATCCTGCGAGCTGGAAGGCATAACGTCCCAGACTGGCAGTGTTTGGGCTGTTACATCTGGGGAAGGGGAAAAGTGCTCTTTCATTGAAATTTTGGTGGCACTGAAAAATGCCGTTAGTTGTGGCGCGAGTTAAGAAAGTGGACTTTGTCAACATCACGCATATCTGCCAGGTTTAGCCGGAGGTGGCGCTCCTGCACCACTAATGTGGCCATCATCCATCCTTTCATGCGGCGCTCATGAAACAGGCCTGGGTCGGACCCACCCGCTGACCCAGAAAATCCCCCATAGTGGAAGTTTCCACATACCATTGAAGTTCCCCTCCCGAAGGGGAATGAGCCTCCTCCATTCGGCATCTTTACTTTCTCTTTCGCTTCACTTTTACTCTTTACTCCCTTACTTTCGTGGATAAGGAAACAGTGTTGTATGCATTCCACTGAAGAAATCCATTAGCCTACATAATTAATTTCATTTGTTAAGTACAGATTTGTTTCAAAACTATTTCTAAATTCAGTTATAATTTCCAGCAAATTAATTATTGAACAATAATAACCAAGTGTGGTCAAAAAACTGAGTTATATTCAAACACACGTCCTATTCTTATGTCCCATATAGTGATGCATACGTCTCCGAAACCTGACAGCTGGACAAATCTAAACTTGTTTTTATTAAAAGAAATGTAAATATGCATATAATAAATAATGCTGTTACTAATAACAACATTATACAAATGCAAACTGTCATGAAAAAACTGGTCCAGCCGGCACATGAACCAGCGACATTCTTGCTGTGAGGCAATAGTGTTAACCACTGAGCCACTGTGCTGCCCAATATTATAATATATAACACATAATTTATAATAAACATAAATGCCAAATGTTTTAATGGTGAACCTACTGTATCTGAATGTCATTCTTGCAGAGGATGGACAGGATGAAATCTGCGTTCTTATTAGGCAAGTAAGTGGACGGGACAATGAGATACTCTCCTGGCTCCAGCCTGAAGAACTTCATCACCTGTCTTGCATCCTGAAAGTCCCCGCTTGTTACCACAGGCTTTCTACTGAAAAAGCTTGATCTTAACTTTCCCTCAGATTTCATCTAAGTGAGATTAAACAAAAACTTTGTTAAAATGCAAATGTAAAATCAATTAGTTCCAAAACAGACAACAGACCACTGACGTATTAGAAAAAAAAAAAAAAAAAAAAAAAAAAAATCACACTTTAAAATAAGATTTCATTAGTCAATGTATTTGTTAAATGAACTAATTATGAACATGTACAGCATTCATTAATCATAGTTCAACATTTACTAATGCATCATTGAAATCCAAATTCTTGTGGAGTCTACAGTGCATCCGGAAAGTATTCAGAACGCTTCACTTTTTCAACATTTTTTTATGTTACAGCCTTATTCCAAAATGGATTGAATTCATTCATTTCCTTAAAATTTTACACACAATACCCCATAATGACAATGTGAATGTGACAATGTGATTTTTTTGAAATTGTTGCAAACTTATTAAAAATAAAAAACCTGAAAAATCACTTGTACATAAGTATTCACGGCTTTTGCTCAATACTTTGTTGATGCACCTTTGGCAGCAATTGCAGACTCAAGTCATTTTGAATATGATGCCACAATCTTGGCACACCTGTCTTTGGGAATTTTTGCCCATTCCTCTTTACAATACCTCTCAAGCTCTATCAGGTTGTATGGGAAGTGACAGTGTACAGCCATTTTCAGATCTTTCCAGAGATGTTTAATAGGATTTAGGTCTGGGATCTGGCTGGGTCAGTCAAGGACATTCAATGATTTTGGCGGTATGCTTTGGGTCATTGGGTCACTCCAAAGAGTTCAATTTTAGTCTCATCAGATCAGAGAATTTTGTTTCTTATGGTCTGATAGTCCTTCACATGCCTTTTGGCAAATTCCAGGTGGGGAGTGGCTTCAGTCTGGCCTGATTGGTGGATTTCTGCACAGATGGTTGTCCTTCTGTAAGGTTCTCCTCTCTAAACAGAAGAATGCTGGAGCCCACACAGAGTGACCATCGGGTTATTGATCTCCTTCCTGACTAAGGCCCTTCTCCCCGATCACTCAGCTTAGATGACCGGCCAGGTCTATAGGAAGAGTCCTGGTGGTTCCAAACATCTTCCACTTACGGATGATGGAGGCCACTGTGCTCATTGGAACTTTCAGAGCAGCAGAAATTTTTCTGTAACCTTCCCCAGCCTTGTACCTCGACACAATCCTGTCTCGGCGGTCTGCAGACAATTGCTCTGGCTTCATGCTTGGTTTGTGCTTTGACATGCACTGTCAACCCTGGGACCTTATATAGACAGGTGTATGCCTTTTCAAAATCATGTCCAATCAACTGAATTTACCACAGGTGAACTCCAATTAAGCTGCTGAAACATCTCAGGAATGATTAGTAGAAACAGAATGTACCTGAGCTCAACTTAGAGCTTCACAGCAAAGGCTGTGAATACTTCTGTGCATGTGATTTTTCAGCTTTTTTATTTTTAATAAATTTGCAACAATTTCAAAAAATCTTTTTTTCAGATCGTCATTATGGGCTATTGTGTGCAGAGTTTTCCGGCTGCACTGTTTACATAGTTTTTTCTTTTAAATTGCAAATATTTGGAGTTGGTTTTTCTTCTTTTGCACTGCTTGATTTTTTTATTTGCAGTTCTTTATTTTTGTTAGCAAATTAAAATTTTATTTCTCATAAATTAATTTTGAAATTAATTTACATTAATTTATTTTTTTTTTCACTCAATCCTTTTTTGTTTGCAGAACTTTTTTTATTTTGCAAGTATATATGGCCCTAGATTGACTCCATAGAATTCATGCTAGTTAACATTAGTTATTGGACTGTCAGTTAACAAACTAACAATGAACAACTGTATTTTCATTAGCTATTTTCTACTAGCATAAACAAATACTCTTATAAATGCATTGTTCATTGTTGTTAGTGAACACATTAACTAACATTAACCAATTCAACCTTATTGTAAGGTGTGAACAAAATAATCCACACCTAAGAAAGCATAGTGGCCATTACACTTCAGGTGTGCATTATTTTCTAATAATTCAATAAACCTGAAAAGAATATTCTGCGTATACAGTACCATGGATACCACACCTAAAGCATTGTTCATGAAGTTGTATTTCACTGCTCCTGTGTGTAGTACGAGTTGCTTATGGATCTCTGCCAAGCCTTTTGTTTGTTTTTGATTGATTTTTGACATTAGTTTGACATTCATTAATGACAGTGATATGAAACTAATGCTGTCAAGACCTGCCTGGGACTACTTCAGCTGTATGTTTACCTAAAAACAACTGCACTCCTTAAAATGTGCATTAGCCAATCAGGATCAAGCATTCAGCAACGTCATAGTATAAACCAAAATAATGTGATTTTATAATAACTGCTTTCAAGGGGTGGTCCACTATGATATCATATTTTAAACTTTAGTTGATGTGTAATGTAGCTGTATGATCATAAACAACATCTCTGGATGTAATACACTTAAAGCTCAATATAGGAGGAGACATTGGCATCTCTTAATAATTAGCCTCATTATTTATTCATTTATATGATTTATATATGATATTAGAATCTGTGTTAGCTTTTGTAACTGTTTTTATGTTAATTTAGAATAGAATATGTAATGTTCTCAAAAATATTTGCAAATGAAACATTGGCACTGTACGTGCCAATTACATATATTTAAATTAAAACGGAAAGTGAGTGCATGTTTTTGTCAACTAATATTGGATTTTTTTTTAATGCGTGTGTGTAAAACAAAATAATTTGCACAAAGAAATTTTGGGATTCTTCTCTAAAGAAGTTGTTACCACCCCGTTTAGAGCATCATTATGGGCGTTTTATGTTATAACTAATGTGGTTCAAACGATGGATCTGCGACAGAGAAACTGGGTTTTGGGAAACACTCGTCACTACATCGTTCTTTTCCCAAACGATGCATCATACGATGATAGATCAGCCACGAGTTACGCCATTGTTTGGGAAACACACTCCTGACTGACTGTTTACACAGTGCAAAAGCTTGTGCTTGTAGGGGCGTGATGTGTAGCCGATACGCGAATTACAGGGCTTTATGTTAGCTGACCAATCAGAGCCTCTTGAGGGCAGGCTTTTCAGAGGAACTAGGAAATATGACAGTCGTTTTCATGTTAGCAGAATAGCTGTATATAATCAAAGTAATATATATGAAAAAATAACTTGATTTTCTACAAATGAAGCATGAACACACATTGCTTTGCATCAAACATAACCAAGCCTAAAAATACACTCTGGATCACCCCTTTAATACATTGTGAAATTCTTATTAATTCACTTTAAACACACTTTTTTTTCTTATGTTATAAATACAATAATAAGAGTTTATTTGAACTCACCTCTGGTGGAACCTGAAAAGGTTGAAAAATAAAAACCAAGGTTACACCAAAAGCACAAACGCTGTTCGATATTTTATTGCTTTTGTGCTTTTGTTAAAACTGACCGCAAACACGCAGAAGCCGATGCCGTGGTGTTCAGCCAGACGTCTGTTCCTCTTGTCAGGTTTCTGTATGAGGGACACCAGAACATTGTTTTGGCTCTGCTCACACGTCTTGTCCATCTCATTAATACTCAGCCAGAACTGGGGGTTGGTGCAGAAGGTGTCTGCAATTACAGAAAAGAGCTGTCAGAAGCAGAATTACATTGATGACTATTAATTAGAACCTGTTTGTAATTTTCTCACTCTATAGGAGATTTTTTTAATGATCCTTGATTATTCAAAAAGTGTAAAATCAACCATTACAGGCACTTTGAAAACATTTAAACAGGCAAAACCAAGCAGAAGCTTGTGGCTCCTGATGATGCATTGAGGTCCTGGTGAACCATTTACTGAGGGTGTGTATTACACAGTGCTTGACAAACTTTTTTTGATCACCAGCCACTGTGGCTAGTAGTTTTCTAACATTACTAGCCACTCACCATTTTCACTTGCCACAATTTTGTTGTTAGGAAAATATATTTTATATGCATAAATTTGACTGGCATGCTATAATTACTTGATTTAAAGTAGGTGTTATGTCCACATGCCTTTATAATTATTATTATTATTTTTTTTTTCCATTTCACATGACTTTTTAGGGCTAAACACTAAGGACTTAGTGACACTAAAGCCACACCAAACGAATAATTTCCTTGCCACAAATAAAAAAAAAAAATGTGTAAAAACAAACTAAATAGCTAAGTATACATGCACTTTTTATTCAACGAAAATGTTCTTAAAAAACAATTGACGTTTAAAAAAAATCTAAAACTATAAACAATGGTTTGTCCAGACTAAAGGTCCCAGATCATCGGGTAACTATAGATAAAATGGACAGGTAACCTCCCATTAAAACAATGTTGTTGTTAAGGATGATTATTAAACAATATTAACAAAAATAACTAAGCAAAAGAAAGCATGAGAAAAGCACTCTGTGTGTGATAGTGAACGGATGATCACGGGCACATGGTTAACATTAGACCCATTAATAATCTGTTCAAAGAATGGTAAAAGCGAAAGCGGCAACAGCGGCTGCATAAAAAATATCTGGAGATCTCTTGAAAGCAGCAGGACTGTGAGTGCAAGAGCACCGCTTTCCCACCCCCCCCCCATCTTTTTCAAAGAGAAATGATGGCACTAGTTGTTTCCAGGCATGCACGGTTGTTTTGCGCAAGGTAACAGGAGCTTTTAACCACTCGCACATTTCACAGCAGATGTGCTTTGCTCACAACGTCAGTGAGTGAGGATCGCCTGTGTCTCACTGTGCGCCTGATCATCCTCTCATTCGGTATTTACCTGCTTTCTTTTGCTTGCCCGAACACATATCAATCGTGCTGCTTCTCGATTCTAAGATCACTTTTGCATTCACAAACAATCTTAAACTAAAATCTTTAAGGATGAGGCAGCTCTGGCAATTTAAAAATTATTTTCAACCACCCAAAGTAGCTAGTGGGAGCAGCTGTCTAACCCACCACAGCTGAAATCTACCCGCATTTGGCAGGCTGGCGGGTGTTCAGGTCAAGCCCTGGTATTACAGGTAATAATCTTGTAAATATTGATTAATTTCTCCTTCAGACACTGTTTTGCTTCATTAGACCTCAATGTATCATAATTGGCAACTTAATTTTGTTTTGCCTGCATGTGCTGTATTAATGTGCTGATAGCCAAAGGAAAGAAAATTACCTTTATCTTGCAAGTCATAAAGTGAGAAGGTCTTTTTTTTTTTTTTTGCAGAATTAACCCTTTAAAATTTATAAAAGGCCAGCCCAGGCTCGAGTGACCTCAGACTACAACTACTACTACAATTTTTGACGTAAAATTAATTGCTCTGGGTACATTTGTTGCATGTTTTAGATGGCCAATCCATTAGAGCGTGCTGTTTACTTTTTTCTTATACAAGTCCACGAGAACGAGGCTTGTTGTACAGATCCCCATACAAACCACTGACTGAAACCTGACCAATAGTGTATTCAAAACCAAATGTAAGAGAAAATTGCACTGTAATCACATAGTTTTACCTTGACTTTACATTGTTTAAATCTCTTTTGTGGATCTGTGCTTCACCAAACTCAAACCAGAACAAAGTAAGCTACAGTACAGAGCAAACTGACCATTCCAGAAAAGTTGTCCATATATAGATTGATAGGTAAGACAATACCATCAACCCTTCCATTTTTTTCCTGGGATTCTCCCGTAATTTACAGTTCTCCCGTAATTTACTTGGTGGGTTTTCTTTTAGTTCTATCCTGCTATCAGCCCGTAAAAGTATTTTCCCGTACTTTTCCCATATTTTTAATCTATATATGAAGGATAGCATTAAACATTATTTGCAAACCATACCGCAATACCACCAGGGGACAGCCCTTGCTCTTAAATGTGAATCTGTTCTGTGCTTTCATTTTATTTAGACATAAAAACACTAAAATATATATGAAAACAGCGGTATTGCCTTCCTTTCCATTACAGGCGCTGTTGCCACTATGCAATCCTAAAAACAGTCAGTTTATGTAGCGATGCGTGACTGTCAGATGTCAGATAGTGATCAATTGAGACCGTTTCCCAAACGGATCCTGTATACGCAATTTGAAGCGGAGCGAAAGTGAAAACTCTGGGTTTTGGGTGCATGTTTGAACAGACATATACACATAATAATATTAATAATAAAACATCTAAACATGTCGATCTTGGTGGGTTTTCTTTTAAACACAACAAATTTTGTCCTAAATAAACAAAGTTTTTAAAGTCAAACCTCTGTTGAAAAATCTAAATGAGAGATTCATTCGCTGCTCTTTAACCAGAATGTTTAAATTATACAGTGAAGAAAAGGTTAATAAGATTTTGTCATATTGGAATGATTTTGAGATATTGAACTTCAAAGTTTTTGTATTCCATATAGCAAACAGTATGTGTGTAATGTTTGTTTTTTTTTTAAATAAAAAGTTTTAAAATTTAAACAACTCATTAAAAAATAATATAAAAAAATGAATGTTGACAGGTATGGGGAAGACAAACATATTTGATTACAAATCGTAGACATAATTTTATATTGTGGTATTTATTTGGTGTAGAACTGCACAAAAATGTCACAAATATCATTAGTGTGAAAAGGAACTAAAGTTGTTTGCATAATACTGCCCTCTAGTGTTCATTTAACCTAGAAACTGCAGTCAGATGTATGTTTAAGTACGTTTCTCCAATGAGGTCTGTGTTGCAAAAAGCACCTGGGTGGTTCATGCAGCCTCCAGCTGTGCTTCCAGTAACCCAGCTGCCATTGTGGGACTTGGAGGTCCACTTGCATGCAGACTTTCCTTCCAGAAAATCAGGACAGGTACAACAGATGTCCATGTTGTCAAATGTTCCAAGGAAATCTTTCATTGACATCCTGTAATCAAATAAACAAACAAATCCTGAAGTTTTTTGTGTGTTTTACAGCAAATATTAGCAAGTTACAGTTAATGCTCACCAGAACTCTCCATTATCAGATACGAGAAGCTGTTTGCGGTTCTCATCGTCGACTGTGTTCCATAAAGGTGAACTGGAGGAATGATGTAAATAAAATTACTAGAATAAAGCACAAGTTTGATTGTGCAATAATTTTAATGAAATACGTTTTTGTTTGTTAGGGACTGTTTGTCCCATTTATTTACTTTTAGCAAGACTAAACTTGGCAACCGTTGGTAAGCTGTTATTAATTTTAAGATATCGTTCACACATAAATGAAACATCATTTAGGAACATAGTAGGAACAAAACATATTACTTCAGTTTATCTTCATTTGTATTCAATAGAAAAAAAGAAACTCAAACAGGTTTAATCAAATGGAGATTGAGTAAATGACAGAATTTTCATTTTTGGGTAAACTATACATTTATGATGCTACTTTTGCATGATGTAAAGAATTTCCAAATCAAACTAAAAAGATATGTAGATAATATACACTAATATACAGTAATATAGATAAGTGAAAAGAGTTACTTGTCACTCCAGTCTCCTTTCCACTCACTGTCTCCCCATGGGTTGAACAATCTCACTAGCTGAACAGGATTTCTACCACTCATGACCTGTTTAGCATGATATTAAACACACTGTAAAAAAAATTAGCTGGATTCCACATCATTTCTTTATGTTGTCCCAACACAGATCAATTAAGTGGACTTAATCGTTTTTACAAATTTAAGTGGCTTGAACATAAATCAATTATGTTTTCCCCCAAAAAACTTTAATTAAAATGCCCTTATATTTATTGTTGTGATTGTTTATGTAAAGCACTTTGAATTACCATTGTGTATAAAATGTGCTATAGTATGAATAAACTTGCCTTGCAGTGTCATGGACTAGATAAAATGATTGAGGTAAAGTTTGTTTTGTTTTCGCACATTTGTTCAGTGACATCTCCATACGATGTTTACTATGGTATTTTGAATATTCGGACTGAAATCACCTGTAAGCGTGACTTCAAAACAACATTAATAATAAAAATAATAATAATGTTTATTTGTATAGCACTTTTCCTACATACATGCAACTCAAAGCGCTTCACAAACAAGCATTGTAAAATAAACCAAAAAAAAAGTATAAACAAATAAAGCAAAATAAACAACAAATATATACTCAGATAAAAGCATAAATGTACACCCGTATATGCATACATCTACTCAATCACACACACAATAGTCCTTACATACTTGCACACACCATACATGCATATATACATAAACCTACACAATATACATATATATACATAAAATGCATACACTTCACAAACTATTATATTCATACTCAATTTTAAAAAGGTGCATCTTAACACGCTTTTTAAAAACATGAATGCTAGGGGATTCAACCGAGCATGACAGAACGCGCTTACAGATCAGTCGCTCTCTGAGTCAGAGACCTAAACACGACCTCTTTGCTTACTGCATACCAAGCGGAGCTGCAAGACGAGGTGTCTGCCACTCCAGGCCAGGCACAGTGGGACGAGATCTGTATTATCACAGATCTCTCTTTTCGTCTCAGAGGTGTGCGGTCAAGGCTGTTGGCAAAGCTATGGCCACAATGGTGATTCAGGAGAGGGGGCGCTGGCTTAATTTGGCTAACCTCTCTGACTCTGAGAAGGAAACCATCCTGGATGCACCGGTCGTCCCAGAGGGCATTTTTTGAAGTGGCTCTAGTACGGATGTGGCTTACATAAATCGACAAGGGGGTCTCAGATCACTCCGCTTGCACATGTTGGCATGCAAACTGATTTAGTGGAGCAATGCCAATCTTTCTTCACTGAGAGCAACGCATATACAGGGCATCATGAATCAGGGAGTGGATCTACTGTTCAGAGGAATTCCCCTTTGCAGGGAATGGAAATTAAACACGGAAGTGGTCGATCAAATTTGGGGCTTGTACAGCAAAGCGAAGATGGACCTGTTCGCATCTCAGGACAATGCCCAGTGCTCACTGTTTTTCTCCCTGAAACATCAGAGGGCACCTCTGGGGATAGATGCGCTGGCGCACAAATGGTCCCGCGCTCTCCTTTATGCGTTCCCTCCGATTGCATTAATATCCCCAACCCTTTGCAGGGTGAGGGAGAAGGGACTAAAGATGATATTAATAGCTCTGAGATGGATGGCAGAGATCATACATATGCTATACAGGGAGCCATGGGCCCTTCCGCTCCCCAGGGACCTGCTGTCACAGTCAAGAGGGGAGATTTTTCATCCTCACCCAGAGCGACTGGCACTGTGGGCTTGGCCAGTGAGTGGTTCAATCTGAATTCAACTGGTTTATCTGACAGTGTTATCAGAACAATACAAAATGCAAGAGCTGTGTCTACTAGGTCTCTTTACGAGTGTAAATGGGGAGTGTTTGCACGCTGGTGCGCAGTCAAACATGAAATCCCTTTTCAGTGTTCTGTAGCCGCTATCTTATTATTTCTGCAAGATCTGATAGATCAGGGAAAGGCTTTTTCTACCCTTAAGGTATTCCTGGCTGCTATATTAGCCTGTCACATAAGTTTTAATAATAAAACTGTGGGACAGCACCCGTTAGTATGCTGCTTTATGAAGAGCGTGCGCCGCACATTACCAGTTTCTAAACCTATCACTCCTTCATGGGCTCTGGTATTAGTGCTTGATGCTCTTTCTACGTCGCAATTTGAACCACTTGACAAAGCTGATTTTAAGATATTGTCGTTTAAGACAACACTTCTGTTAGCTTTGGCCTCGGCGAAATGAGTGAGATTCACGCATTTTCTGTGCATTCAGCATGTATGCAATTCATGTCTGGAAATGCTGGAGTAATCTTGAAACCAAATCTGCATTTGTGCCCAAAATAGTAAACTCTATTACTCCGCTCAAGCCTAGGGCATTCTATCCACCACCATTTGCTTGTTACACTGTCAGAACCAAAGGGTTCAGAGAGAGTGATCAGCTGTTTGTGTCATGGGCGATTGCAAAACAGCGGTCGTCTCACTGGATAGTCAAGGTGATTTTCCTGGCGTATACCAGTAAGGGAGTTATGCCCACTTCCAGTTTACGCGCTCACTCAACAAGGGGGATGTCGACTTTGTGGGCCCTTTTCAAAGGGGTAATGATGCAGGACATCTGTGAAGCAGCGAGCTGGTCCTCGCAGCACACTTTTACAAGGTTCTATAAATTAGATGTTACAGCTCAAACCGTAGCGCATGCGGTTTTGAGTGTAGGATCGTGAATGTTAATTTAGCCCCTTATATTTAATATATTAGTTGGCGGGGAACTTCAAGACAGGCAATCTGGCAATACGGGAGTTAGGATATCCCATAGTGAGACACCGAAACGTATGCTTAAAAGAGAACGTTAGATAACTTGTGTAACCCCGGTTCTCTGATCGCATTTAGTGAGGTGTCTCACCAGATAACCCTCCTTGCTGTGCGAAGCGAGGAAGAGGTGTGCTTGTTTTGAATGTCGTCATGAAGTTACGTCCCCCCTCTTACACTCGGAGGGGGAGCCACTCCCAGGCGCAAACGTCACGTCTGCCAGCCAATTGGGGCTGGTATAATGAAATTATACTTCTGAGGAATACACGGAAGGGGCGTATCACATAGTGGGACATCTCACTTAATGATATCAGAGAACCGGGGTTACGCAAGTAACCTAAAGGTATATGCACAGCTAGTGTTTCTTCCCATACTGATAAACTTCCGGTGAACGGTGAATATGTCTTTTTTCAATTTCATAAGGTTCCTTTTACAGCATCTATGTTGTAATGTAATTAAAATATAATTAGTTGAACAGACTTCAGCGTTCATTTAGTTGTCAAAGTGTAAATTAGATTAAAAGTCTTTTACACGCATGCGCCCATCAGGATCAGTAGGCTTGTGCAAAAACACCATCGAAAATACTGGCTCTTGGTATGCCATTAAATACTAAACTCTTATTATTACTTCTATGGCACCTTTAATGCCTCTACAACTTGCGTCATGATGAAAACAGTCCAAATAGGTGATAGTAAATACAATTTCATATTTCCTGCATGGATATTACAGGCATTGGCCACAAAAGGCAGAATTAAAATATTTTTACCCACCCTGTATTATATTCAATATAAAGCTGCCATTATAATTTAAGAAGAGAATTCTTTGCAAAGGAATTTTGTTTAAAACCACTCTGATACTTTTCTACACAGCCTTCAAAATAATTTCAATTCAATTCAGTTCACCTTTATTTGTATAGCGCCTATACAATGTAGATTGTGTCAAAGCAGCTTCACATAAAAGATCATAGTAAATTGGAACAGTGTAGTTCAGTTTTTACTATTTAAATTGAGTTCAGTTTAGCTCAGTTCAGTGCGGTTTAAAATCACTACTGAGAGTCCAAATTGATGTTTTTTCACTTCTGCCTTATCAAAACCAACTCTAAGAAACATTCAAATCAAGTATAAACACGCATACGGTGGGTGTGTATCAAATTGGCTGCATACCCCCAAGACATTATCTTTGTCCCTTGTGTTTAACTGATATTATTTTTATACATGCTGAAACATGTTTTTTGTGCAATCTTACCTGGTAGACCTTTGTCACAGTGTAAGCGTGGCCCAGAACTATGCCATTTGGTAACCGCTCCTCATTCTGATGAAGTGGAAACATGAACAGCACAATGAAAAGCCTGGCAGTGTGAAATTATTCACATAACTGTTTCTTTTAAATGTGCAGCAATCCTACCTACACCACTATAACAAGTGTCTAGTTCAATCCTTGTGTCAGTTTCAGTGTTTTTATAGTTGTTGTTTTTTTGGGCCGAAAGATACATTGTGTTCAAAAGTAGGGGTCTAGACCGTTTAGATAAAATGTCTAAAACTGAATTTCACTCCCCCCAAAGATCATTCTGTCATTATTTTCTCCTTCTCTTTTTCCAAACCTGTTTGAGTTTGTTTTGTTGAACATATAAGAAGATATATTGGAAAATGTTGGAAACCAGGCTGCAAGGTGGCTTAGTGGTTAGCACTGTCGCCTCACAGCAAGAACTGGCTGGGCCAGTTGGCATATCTGTGTGGAGTTTGCATGTTCTTCTCCAGGTGCTCCGGTTTCCCCCACAGTCCAAAGACATGAGCTTTAGGTGAATTGGATGAACTAAATTGGCCGTAGTGTATGTTTGTGAATTCAAGAGTGTATGGGTGTTTCCCAGTATTGAGGTGCAGCTGGAAGTGCATCCGCTGTGTAAAACATATGCTGGAATAGTTGGTGATTCATTCTACTTTGGCAACCCCTGATAAATAAAGGACTAAGCTGAAGGGAAATGAATGAATGAATGTTAGAAACCAGCCTTTGACTACGTAGCATTTGTTTTTCCTATACTATGGTTGTCAATAAGTACTGAATTCCAACATTTTTCAAAATAGCTTCTTTTGTGTTCAACATAAAAAAGCTCAAATGACCACATCTGTAAGATATAATCTCTTATGGCTTACCCCCGGTGGGCTTTCACAGCCCATAAGGACCTCTGACTGGGAAGCACGGTACATTATCTCCCACAAATCAGTCGGAGCCGATTTCAGATCATAGTGCATATGAACCCCGCCAGTGAAGTCCAGCAGGGCCTCAGACACTCGGCCGGTGTGCATGTCCGCATAGGAGCCACATACCCTGCAACAGTCATTCTAGCTCTAAGTTGTTTCGACGCAGTCAAACAGATATACATTTTTACTCCACATGAATTACAACCATGCTTGTATTAAAAACAACAGCGTTATTGCTTACATATGCTTGAGGTTGTATTTCATATCTTTAATGATATAACAGCACTTACTTGGCATATGCTTTCTCCAGCAAGGCTGGCCAGAACTCATTATATGTTTTAGATTTGACAAAGATCAGCTGGCGATTAATTGTTGGCAGCTTGTCGTCAATCACAACATCGAACCATTTTCCAAAGCGCCAGAACTATAAATTTATAACAGCAGAAGTGTGAGTAAACAGTTATTTCAGGTTCAGAACACAAATAAATAATTTATGAGATGGCACACATAAGAAAGGAACTCACCCTGAAGTGAAATAAACCAGTGTAATTTTGTCTGAGTGACTGTCCATCTGGAACAACCTTTTGTAGTAATTTGTTTTGAAATGTTAAGGCACCAACAGAGGCCAGAAACCAACAGTTTCCTGAGGAACAACAACAATTGACACAGTGAAGTTGATACTTGTTATCTGACCTTTTAAAAAAAATTGTATTCTTTAATATTGAAGGCATTTATTTTTGTTCTTAGCAAATTTGAGCGCTAATATAGCCAAAAGAGGCAGTCATCACTGCACAAAATGCTTTTCTTAATTAGATTTTTGTCTTGTTTCTAGTTTAAATATCTAAAAACTCTTAAATCAAGAAGCGTTTTCTAGACGAGCAAACCATATTGTCTTGTTTTAAGAAATAATGTGTCAAAATGAAGTCAGTTTTTAATTAAAACAAGATAAATAATCTGCCAATGGGGTAAGCCAAATAATCGTATGTCAAAAGGAAAAACTAGATTATTTTGCTCATCCAATTGGCAAATTATTTAGCTTCTTTTCAGGAAAAACACACTTAATTTGAGCATATTATAGCTTAAAACAAGACAATATGTTTTGCTCGTCTAGAGAAATGCTTCTTGATTTGAGAATATTTAGATATTTGGACTAGAAACAAGACAGCAATTCTAAAGTAAGAAAAGATTTTTTTTTTGCTTTTGAGTCCAAACACAAAAGACTCGAACCAGTGGACACACTGAAGTAATTGCCATGCATCTTTTTAAATAACATCTTAAAAATGTGGTAATGCCAGCTTCAGCTCTCCTTCCTTCGTTCTAAACGCTCTCAGAAACTTGTGCTCCAGTGGTGTCTGCCATTGCTAAGCAGCAGGATCATCATAAGTGAGGGAGGACTGGAGGGGATCCAACATGGTGGCTACTGCACGATGCTTACAGTACATTGTTTTGGATCATTATAGGCTCAAATCCCCATTTTACACGGCAAAAAATTCTTTCTTATTTCGATTGTTTTGCATTGTTTCTAGTCTGAATAACAAAATATTCCTAAATCAAGAAGCATTTTCTAGAAAAGCAAAACGTATTGTCTTGTTTTAAGAAATAATATGCCCAATTTAAGTGATTTTTTCCTAAAACAAGCAAAATAATCTGCCAATGGGGTAAGAAAAATAATCTTATTTTAAATTGAAAACATGATTATTTTTCCTATCCAATTGGCAGACTTTTTTGCTTGTTTTAGGAAGAAAATCACTTAAATTGGGCATATTATTTCTTTAAACGACAATATTTTTTACTTGTCTTGAAAATGCTTCGTGATTTAAGAATTTGTAGATATGTAGACTAAAAATAAGATAAAACCACTAGGTAAGAAAATAATTTTTGCAGTGTAGTTTACATTCCTCCCATTACGCCTACTCATATGCCTTCTCCTTGGCCCTAGAAACTCAGTGTGAAGGAGTAGGGAAGAAAATACTACTCTAAGCATTAGGACATCACTACTACACACACACATCATCATCATGCGCAAGTTATTCCAGAAGACACAAGTATAGTAATGTTTATCAGATTTTTCATTCTGAAAGTTATTTTGCGCTGCATTTGGACTTTAGAAAACATTGCTAGTTTTCAGCTTGAAAGCATATGATACTTCATATGAGGCATCCCTGTTATGACTAGTGGATCATGTTGCAAGAAGCACAGTTATGCCAGTGGTTCTCAATTACAGTCCTTTATGGCTGCATTCGAAATCGTACACTTTTATACTATATAGTATGCTAAAAAAAAATATGTTAGCCGAATAGTATGTTTGAATTTAAACAATTTGAAAAATAGTCTGTGAGAAGTACCTGGATGACCTACTTCCTGCAAGATTCTGAAATGCGCGGTTGTAGCTAGATCAGATATGGTTGCGGCTGGATGTTAACGAAAATATTTATATTATTTATAAAATTTCCCATTAATTGTATTTTATTTATGTCTACCCCCACCCCAACCCTAAACCAACCATCACAGTAAGGTAAAAACAGTAGTTGTACTGACTATTATTTAAGATATCTATTAAATTACCCAATAAATTGGATTCTCTAATGTCTACCATTACCCTAACTCTAAACCCAACTGTCACAGTACTGTAAAAATATTCATTATTGTTAGACAGTGTCATAAGAATGCTGCTATATTAATGTGCATTTCGCACTTCCGGCCAGCCGCGTATCCGATTTAGACTTTACCAAAGTGAGCATTTGATGCATGCTATGCTATACCATGATGCCCCGCTGGAGAATTTATGAATGGAAGTGAAGCAATGCAACTAACGCAGGTAGGTCATGTGATGATGACAAAATGGCGGATGAGTTCCATTCATAGGCTGTGTCCGAAATAGTCTACTACTCAGTAGGTAATTCTTTTGAATTTAAACGTACTACTCGACGTAAAAAAAGTATGTTCTATACAGTATGAATGTGACCAGTATGAATGGAATTTGGACGTACTACATCCACAATTTTGTCATCATCACGTGTCCTACCTGCGTCAGTTGCGTCACTTCACTCCCATACTTGAATAGCGAAGCGTGCATTAGATGCACACTTCAGAATCTCGCCGAAAGTACTATGTCATCCGGGTACTTCTCGCCAGTGGCGCCGCTAGGGGAGGGGGGCGAATCGGACGAATCTAAGTGCCCACACATTTTGGGGGCCCCATAGAGACATTATCAAGGGCCCGCTCTTCACTTGTCAGAGGGCCCATGGCGGATGCAGCCATTCTGTATAGAATGTACTTTTCTAACAGTTGAGTAGTACATTCAAATGCAGCACCTAATGAGCACCTAATTCACCTAATTCAAATGAGTAGTAGGCGATTTTGGACGTAGCCTATGTCTTCCTTGCGTAATACACATGATTCTGATCATCAACTCATTACCGGAGAGATCCATGAACTGATCCTTGCCTGTCAAATAAGAGAGACATATAAAATGTGCAGGGTGGGAGGGGGGCCCGAGGAACGGAATTGAGAACCACTGCCTTATGCCAATAAACCAAAAGAAATTCGAGACACTTAAACACACAATAAGGAGGGCTAAGGGGAAGGGATAAAAAGTAGAAATGAATAGATCCCTGAATATAATCTTTAATATTTTGACTGATTGGCCCACTATTGGGGGAAAAAGATCAATACTGACTTTAAATACTGCATTTCTACAAAGTAGCTAAACATTAGTGTGATACAGCTAGATGGCAGGTCAAGTAAACTGCTAATACAGGCTGCATCTTTAAGTGCTTAAACAACAAAATTATGGTAACCCAGACATACCTATAAACCCTTGGGCATAGTCGAACCTGGATACTGTATCTACAACAAATTCAGCAGCTTCTGGATACAATTTCTGAAATCAAACAAGAAAAAACATCAGTATTTGGCATTTGGTCGACTGATGCATTCTGTGTAATTACTATAATTATTGGTCAAATTCTCTTTTCCAGTTTTCCTAATGAGAGCAAGATTTTTATTCATATGTAATCCATCTTTATTAATATAGTTTAAAAGTTTTAATTAGTAAATTGACTAATTAACCAATTGACTTTAAATTAAAAATATATATCTTCGACAAAACTGCATATTTTATTAATTTACATAAGCTTATATTCAGATCACACACACACAAAAAACACTTTAAGGCAGTGTTTCTCAACCATGTTCCTGGAGGACCACCGGCTCTGCCCATTCTCCATGTCTCTCATTAGCAGAGACTGAAAGACCTGTAATGGGTATGACAGATCAAGGAGACATCCAAAACATGCATTGTTGGTAGTCCTCCAGGAACATGGTTGAGAAACACTGCTTTAAGCTATTTAATTACACACCGTTGGTCTAATCCACTCCACTCGGGCCATGACTTCAGGTTTCAGCAGCCCTTCACCAATAGAACGAAGGTCTGGTGGGAAAAACTCATCAACAAATCTCTGCCTTGTCTTGAGACAGTAGTCTTGTAGGAACTTGTAGTCTTGGTCCATGAACTTCAATGGATTTGTGTCAGAGCCCATGCCGCCCTTCATGTTACGATCATTCATGACCTTCAGGCACATGCCATGAGGAACCGCTGGAGGAGGCATTTTTAAATCTGACTATTAAAAAAAGGAAAAGCAATTACATATTACATAGCTTGAAATAGTCACATCATATTCATCCAATCCAGAATCTTCATTTTTAGATCATATACACTGCAAAAAGTGCTTGTTTTTTTGACAAATCTCACTTAATTTTGGCAGATTGTTTCTTAAAACAAGACTATATTTTTTGCTTGTCTTGAAAATGCTTCTTGATTAAAAAATCTTTAGATATTTAGACAGGAATCAAGACAAAAAATCTAAGAAAGGCATGGTTGCAGCCTGACATGTCAATGCATCACACCATCTCACACTTCATTGATCACTATTCTACATACTAAACATGTTTTGCAGCTTTATTTATCAGTACAATTGTTCACATTTTTAAATAACCCTGAACATTAGACTTTTTCTATAGTAACTCTTACAGTTTTGCTTCTCGAAACTCTCATATAAACAACAATAAAAGCATTTTATTGATTTATGTTCAGTGTCACGCTCAACTGGTTATGCTAGTTCTTAGATACAAAACAAATATGCACTATTAGACAAGCAGAACATGTATACTGTATGTAGAAACAAAATACCTACCTTTAAATACAAGATCGGGAAATTTCACCCAAATGAGTTGTCGTCTTCTCTGTCTATGACTGGCTTTTGCACACTTTTGCCCTACTTCAGGCTTTAAAAATGCGGGCAGAAGCCCCGCCCAACACCAAAACACACCTAATGTGTGTATAAACAAAGAAGTGATTGACAGAAGCTCATCCGTGTTAAAAGAGAGAGTGAGTAGAGTGTGTTGTGTGACTTATGTTTACCAGTGCTGAAACTATTGCTTCAAAAACACTGTTAAAACAATAGGCAAGGCAAGTTTTATAGCACATTTCATACACAATGGCAATTCAAAGTATAAGAAAATAAAAACAAATAATAAAAATGGTTAAAAACAGATTAAAATATGTTAAGACAGGTTATAAAAGAAAAAAAAGATATAATAGTGCTATTTGTCAGACAAAGGACAGTGCTCATTCAGTAAAGGCACAGCTAAACAGATGTGTTTTCAGTATTGAATTGAATATGCCTAATGTTGGAGCACATCTGATCATTTCTGGAAGCTGTTTCCAGCAGCGAGGGGCATAGTTGCTGAAGGCCGATTCACCCTGCTTTGAATGAACTCTTGGGATTTCTAGTTTATATGATCCTAAAGATCTGAGTGATCTGTTAGGTTTGGTTTGTGTTAGGTTTGTTATACACAAGTAATAATACTTTAAAATTTATTCTGAATGTTACTGGGAGCCAGTGTAAAGACCTGAGGATAGGCGTGATGTGCTCTGATTTCCTGTTTCTGGTCAGAATCCTGGCTGCAGCATTCTGGATGAGCTGTAATTGTCTGACTGACACAGACCGCAGGTTAAGTGCCCCTGTTGCAGCAGGTTCCGGCAGCAACCTAGCTTTCCCAAGTGGCCTCCCATCCAGCTGCTGACCAGGCGCAGCCCTGCTTAGCTTCAGTGGGCAACCATGTAAGAGTGGCAGAGAGCTAGCTACTAGCTATTACTCTAGAATGAGAGGAAAAGTTAATAATTTTCTGTCTGTCTTAGCACATGATGTAACTACATAAGAGTCAAGCTTTAAATGGGAAAATTATCAAGACATTTTTTGGGAAGATGCTAATGGTCTAATCCAATTCAGTGACTTATGCTAAGCCAAGCTAAAAGTGCTCCCACCAGATCCGGAGGTCAGCTGAATGGATTAAAACAATGGTAAAACTCAACTGTTTAACTACAGGGGACTTGTAAAAAAGCCTTATCCAAAAGAAAGTGGAGTTATTCTTAAACCTTTGACATTACATTAAACAATTTGACAGGAAAAAATTGACAAGTTAAATTCACATTTGTCATATAGGGCCAAATGTTGCTCCATTTCACAGCAGTCAAACTGTTGTCGTTTCTTTCAAGACACACTATAAAATGGATGAAAATTATGTATGTGCTACATCTGTTTATTCTAGCTCTTTTTTTTTTACAGTAGAGTTTATGTAAGGCCTCCAAAAAAGCCTTTGGTGCAGCAGAAACCAGATAATCCTGTCTGGACTTGATTTGAGTTAGCTATCATGTAGAGTTTTAGCATTATTATGATCACGAATTACAGTTTTTATTAGTTGTAATGAATATATACTTATCAATATGATTAATATATGTTTGATATATTTATGATGACAACCATGAAAAAAAAGCATCAGAGCACTTTTAACTTGGCCTGAAGTAACTTGAGTGCGTGATAAGTTAATGCTTGTGACAGGTAGAACTGCTTAGGTATTTAAATCCATGTGTCAGAACTGTGCATGCAAATAAAAACCAGTCAAGTCAGATCAAGTGCTGTCATTGTATAAAAAGATGAGTAGTTTGACAGTGCCAAGCATTAAGAATTTATAATGGCTGTGAAACTGCAAATGTTGTTTTTGGAACGTACTTGTGCTACTCCATTACAAGCTGTTGATACAATGTTGAATGTTACAAAGTTATCAGTCAATAATGGACTAGTTGTTCTAAAGACGTAAGGTAAAGTGTAGGTGCAGGTAAAGTGTATGTGCATTTTACATCCTAGATGGGTCGTAACATGAAATTGGAGACTCGTCCTATGTTTTTACTTTTTTACTGAGACTCCCAAAATGTTCACAGATAAAGCAGAACCATTCAAGCGTTATTCAATTAATCCTTTGCCTGGGGCTTTTACTTTGTGTAGGATGGAAAGAAACTGGTTGTGTAATGACATCAAACGTTCAATTAGATTAATTTACAAATCGCACCCACACATGAATAATTTGATAAGCGCAGTAAAGATGATCTGTTGTTGTTTGCAGATTTCCTTATTACTCGTAATCAGTGGTGTAAAGTAACACATTACAAATACTCAAATTACTGTAATTGTAGTCTTTCTCAGGAATTGTCATTTTACTAAGCAGTTTTTAAAATGTGTACTTTTACTTTCCCTTGAGTACATTTTTAGTGCAGTATTGCTATTTTTACTCCACTACTTTCCTTCAACCTGCAGTCACTACTTTATTATATCTTATCTATCTATGCGGATAAGAAAAATCAGTCCTGTGATTCCTGTCCAATCAAATCACACATAGAAGGTAAATCGCATCATAATGAACTACCTCAAGACATGGGCGATTTATAATTGCAGCAAACTGTTTGGAAGCAATAAAAGTGTCCAAGATGTCCAAAATCGTTACACGCATTGACCCAGACTGTTTAGATGCAGGACACTGATGAGAAGATAAGGAATGTTTACTATATGATGACCAAAATGGCGTCATGACGTCAGATTTACATTGTGCCCTGACGTCGTGGGCACATTGCATTTTGTTTGGAAATGAAAATTGATATCAGAACTCAACGTAAGGCCAACTTCAATGTCCAACTTCCAACTTAAAATCAACCAAATGTCAATGTCTAATGATGTTACAGCTTGACGTTGTGTGGACGTTACTACTATGACGTCTATCAGACATTGGGTTTTGGTTGTCATACCTGATGAATTAATGTCAGTATTTTGTCAATTGACGTCGTTATTGGACATCAAAATAACACTGTCCTTAGACACTGGCTAGACATTGAATTCTGGTCACTTGACGTCACAACCTAAATCTAATCAAATATTAACATCTTATGATGTTGTGTGCCTGCTGGGCAATAACTGAATACAGTACTGAATGTTACATTTACATGCATCCACAAATTAGATGTAAATGCATCAGCTTTTTACAGCGTGATACTCACTACACACTGCTCTTGAGTACTTTTGAAAGGTCTACTTTTTACTCATGCGTTGAGTAATATTTACAGCAGATACTTTTACTCTACTTGCCCTACATTTTTAGGAAAGTAATGGTACTAGTACTTTAGTATAATTTTTCTGTACTCTTTCCACCACTGCTCGTAATACACTGAAAAGTGTGATTAAAGAGGTGTTGCGCACTTAGCTCTTAAAACAAAAGATATTACCGGAAACAGGTGTGTTTATGGGTGTTGCATCTAGTTTGGAGATACCGGAAGGTTTGGGAGCTGTGGAGATGGAACTCAAATCTGATGGAGCTGTTCGCATGGATCCCGTTGCCCTGTCTTCCCGTAGATGAAAAGTTGTTGGCAGTCCATTTGAAGAAGTTAGAGCTTGAACTGTCACCAGAAATATCAAAGTCAACTGCTGAAGATCCCGGACGAGCCCCAAATTTTATGTTACGCCCCATCTAGGGATAAGTACGTAACGTAAAAAGGAAGACGGCACACATAATGCTGCTTAGAAAATAGAGATTTTATTTATACAGTGATTTTCTCATAACCAAAATTTGTCTTTCTCAACTTCAGGAGCTGACCAGGTCAAAATAATAAAACAACTTCCCTATTTCCAGCAAAAGACAGGAAAATACACTTTATTACCTAACTCCCTTGTCCACAAAAACAATCACTGAAAAAGAAGGTACAAAAGAAAATGGCGTCAAGCTCCCTACTTACTATTAGAGATGGCTGACGTGAAACTGACATTTCGACACAGTGTCAAGATCCCGAAACGCAAGTGTTTCGAAACACTGCACCGAGCATTGTCCGAAACATCGGTCATTTCCGAAGCGTTTGAGACCTGGCAAACTGCGTTTGACTGACAGAGTTGGAAAAAACCTCTCATCTCATATAGCCTAGTGGGATGTGCATGTTCACAGAGTAACTGCGCTGCAAATGGCCGAGTTATGATGTTAATATTTTATGACCAAAACAAGACATTTATTCACAAAGTGTTTGTTCGGATGTTAGACCAATGTTAAAACCAAACACGTTACAACAGAGCATTTAAAAACTAGCATCTATAGCTGCATCACCCTGGATTTGAACCCATTACCTCAGCATTTGAAGCCTCAACTCTACAATGTGGTGTATAATTCCTCAATTTTTTCTGTCTTTGCTGAAGCTGAAGCTTTGCTGAATTCATAAAAATAACCACTAGGTGTCACTGTAGAATCATGTTTCGAAACATTTTGAAGCTTCGACACATTTGCTTCGACTGTTTCAGTGTTTAATGAAGCCTCGCTTTGCCCACCACTACTCACTATGTACAAATATTTACAATCAGCGAACAAATCCAAAATGGTCATAACAGCAGAGTAGTCAGTTAACAGGCAGAGGTCAGATTTTTAGTGTAACAGAGCGAGAGCTAATGCACTAAATACTGTGACAGATTTTCCTCAGATGAATACACAAACTCTAGTTCAATAAGTCTTACTAACACACAATTTCATTCTATGAAATTTAACACATCACTACCAACCACAAGTGAGCTCAAAACAGCTAAACAGGAACTGACGAGGAAATAATTTATAGACAGCTTTAGGAGTCAGAGGAGCAGAGCAGGAGCAGAGACAGGACCAAGTCAAGGAGCAATTAGCTGCTTCTGTTGGGGAATTCATTGCGTCTTGTTGAATTTCTGATGAATGTATGAATTTCTGATGAATGTATTACTCTCATTTATATGCTTATTAGAGTGATTTAAGTATTATTATTATTTGAGTGATTTCAGTATTGTTATAATTATTATCTATTGTATTATTACCCATACCTGTGGCATTATTATCAAGTATGTGTGCTTGGGTAAATAAAAAAGTCACCCTGTATAAATGCAGTCAGAGTTTAGAGAAATTAGAGGAGCAGCATTAATGTCACAATGAGAGTAGATTTATGGAAGCAAGACCATAAGGACACCTGCGTTCTGTTCTGTAACTCATTATCATACACATCTGCACACTCAAGACATGCGCCCCCGCTTAGTTGTAATGACTTTTAAAAATATGAGTACCTATGAACTTCAGCTGAACTTAGTAGATAGTGAACAAAATATATTGTTGAGCATTGTTTTTTGGCGTCAACACTTTTGAAACAGGAAGGAAAGACATTAATTGGACATGGATAAGACCCCTGAAAGACCCTGAGATTCTATTGGTGGTGGACACCTGAGAGATTTAAAATCCCATTAGCGGAGAAGCTAATGGAGGTGTGTAATGTGTAAATTTGGGTGGAGTATTAAGACAAAGAAGTGTATTTAAACTGTGAGCTAGCCTATACTCATCAGACACTCAAACAACCTGTCTGATGCTGTAACAATAAACTGCTTTGCCTAAAGACTTCGGAGATCTAAGACTTTGGCATTTTTTGAAAACTTTGACTTAGAGACTTAGAATATTTCGCAGACCGGAATCTTTTTTCCACAACACTTCCTGCAGAGAAAACAATTACAAAAAACACCTCCCAAAACTAAAAAGAGCAGAATTCATATATAAAGGGACATAACAGTGCAGTAAATTGAAGACAGCTCGAAGTCATTGTTCAAGAAATGAAAATGAATCATTTTCAGGACATTCTGCAGCAATATAGATAAAAATTCAACAGATGATAATGTGAAGCTAACACAATGTGACAGCCCATTATTTTATTTATATATATGTAAGTGTAAAATTTAGTTAAAAACACAAACCATCACATTCACATCTTTTATTAGCAAACTTCTTCAGGATTTTAAAACTAGGTCACTTGTACTACTAAAGACGCTTACACCCCTATTTGAAAATGAATATTTTTACCCATTTCTCATTGAATGTAGACCTTACAGTTGAAGTCAGAATGATTACCCCCCCTTTGAATTTTTTTTCTTTTTTTTTTATATTTCCCAAATGATGTTTAACAGAGCAAGGAAATTTTCACAGTATGTCTGATAATATTTTTTTTCTGCTGGAGAAAGTCTTATTTGTTTTATTTAGACTAGAATAAAAGCTGTTTTTAGTTTTTTTTTTAAACATTTTAAGGTCAAAATTATTGGCCCCTTTAAGCTATATTTTTTTGATAGTCTACAGAACAAACCATTTTTATACAATAACTTGTCTAATTACCCTAACCTGCCTAGTTAACCTAAATAACCTAGTTAAACCTTTAAGCTGTATAGAAGTGTCTTGAAAAAATATCTAGTAAAATATTATTTTCTGTCATCATGGCAAAGATAAAATAAATCAGTTATTAGAAATGAGTTATTAAAACTGTTATGTTTAGAAATGTGTTGAAAAAAATCTCTCCGTTAAACAGAAAATGGGGGGGGGGGAGTAAATGGGGGCTAATAATTCAGGGTGGCTAATAATTCTGACTTCCATTGTATATTTTGAATTATATTCAATAATATTATTTTATATTATATATAATATCTTATTATTTATAGAGTTTGGTCACTTAACATTTTTAATAATAGAAACATAATACATTTAAAATAAAAAAATATATAAAATAACATAAATTACAAACTAAAAAATTGCAACTAAAGTTAATATTTTTATGTTTCTCTTGATTAATTCACATTATTTTAACATTCAACAACTCTGTTAACAAACAGAGCACTTCTGTGAGGTAGCTTGAACAATCAAGTAATAAATAACATCAATTCTTCACTTTTGGACTTTAGTACAACAGTAAATATAACAAAATCTAATATAAAAACAAATAGCATTTCAACTTAAAATACCCCACAGGCAATCTCACAGTTTGCTATGGCAATGTTGTCATCATCAACTTTATAACACCTCCAAACTGCAGACATACTCACGCTTTCCGCTTCAAGATGAATCTGTACTTTGCAGGCCTTTAACCAATAGCGTCTCTGTAACAAAGTGATGTCATGTCATGCCGCACATGTTGCTGTTTCTGTGTGAAACCAAGAAAGAGGTCTAACTTTGTACCATGTGACAATGGAGGTGAGGCTCTATTAAAGAAAGATCAAAATAACAATGAGTGGTAATCCAATATTGTTTCAAAATACAGGCAAAGGTCGGGGCAGGAAGAACACAATCAGAAATTCAGTACAGTCCAAAAGCATAACATAACAGGGGGAAATAAACACAGGAACAAGGAAACCAACAAGCAGCAACACTGGGAAATATCTATAACACGAAACAAGACTGAGCAATTAGTGAAGTTGTCAATGAGACTTTTAAGATCTCCAGACATTTTGTATAACAAATAAAATTAGAGAGGTATCATTTAAAATTGTTCATCGTATTTAACCTGTAAAACAGGTAATTGCTACATTTTGTAAAGATGTTGATTTAAAATGTGTTTTCTGTAATGATAAAGAAGAGAGTATTGTTCATTTATTATTTTATGATTGTATTTATACACGATTAATTTGGTGTGATTCAAAGAAAAAGATGTTTTTTATGAGAATGCTGTTGATTTCAAAATTTGGTATATTGTTAATTTGCTTATTATATATGGAAAAAAAATGTATTCATAAATGTAAATAGGCAGTGAAAAAATCTATTTTACTGTGTGTACGATAAAAGAAACAAGAAATATCAAAGCAAA
Organism: Danio aesculapii; assembly: GCF_903798145.1. Classification (NCBI taxonomy): domain Eukaryota; kingdom Metazoa; phylum Chordata; class Actinopteri; order Cypriniformes; family Danionidae; genus Danio; species Danio aesculapii. Next base: position 9,986,402 of record NC_079451.1, read on the forward strand.
AATAACTTAATTATCTTACAGTCTTAAATCTTGTCTTTGAAAAATTGTAATTATTTTATATTTCTTTTTATAATGTATTTATTTTGATGTCAATTTAACGCTATGTCATTGCCCTTGTATGTTCTGTGTGTGTCTGTAATGTCTTGCAGGTGTGAATCTAATCAGAGTCTGGGTTATCTGTATCAGGTGTGTGTGTGTGTGTAATGAGTGCAAGGGATTGTGGGTGGTGTAGTTCGGGTAGCTGGAGTACTAAATATACACTAATTTCTGACAGCAAGTAAATAACCAAATCTCTTAATATTACCATCACTAGACAAATAATTGGAAAACATGAACGATAAATTTCGAATTCATACAAATTTACAATTAAGTTACCAATAATTATAATTATTGAATTTTAGGGGTGGCACGGTGGCTCGGTGGTTAGCTGGGTCAGTTGGCATATCATTGTGAGTTTGCATGTTCTCCCCGTGTTGGTGTGAGTTTCCCCTACAGTCCAAAGACATGCGCTATAGGTGACCTGAATAAACCAAATTGGCCGTAGTGTATGTGTGTGAATAAGTGTGCATGGATGTTTCCCAGTACTGGGTTGTAGCTGGAAGGCCATCCTCTGTGTAAAACATATGCTGGATAAGTTGACGGTTCATTCCACTGTAGCGACCCTAATGAATGAAGGGACTAAGCCGAAAAAGAACATGAAAAGGTGGGGGGCGTTTGCGCCCTCTATGGACGCGCCGGCCCTGGCTACATATTATCTTAGTATAACCATAAGTTTGTTGCAGCATTTATATTGTACGCCTATAGCTTCTTCAATGTTTATTTCATTTCAATAAATAAACAAGATTAGCATTTCCTCGTATGTACCAGCAAAATTTCGCTAGATTCCATCGTTGATTTTAATTTTATAATAAAATGCACGTTAATTTCACTGAACTTGAGGCGTCATGACAGCAGTTGTCCACCAGAGGTCACTGACACTAAACTAGTGAATTTGAATAAACAGTGTGATATCGACATGATACTAAATGAACAATAATGTGGTTACACTTTATTTTACAATATTTTATGTTCCATTTAACCCTAAACCTAACCCTAATCATACAGTACATCATATGTATAACCATCATAATAAATGTTACTCTGTACTTAAATATATAGTTACAACGTAAACATAATACTGTAAAATAAAGTGTCACCAGCTTTCATAATCATCCATCTTCTAATGGATGTTTCCTTCACATTGTGCTTTTTGACCTGCATTACAGAAATGCATCAATTTACAAAAAAATAATGATTATTTATATATATATATATATATATATATATATATATATATATATATATATATATATATATATATATATATATATATATATATATATATATATTAAGAATAGAATAATAATTTTTAATACAATAGAAAATTCTATATACTTTATTTTAATGCACTTGTATTTTCATGTCTCTGAAGTCCTGAATTTCTGGTCTTCGTTAATCTTTGGATAGTTTCTGAATTATTTACTTCTGAATTTTTTTTTAATATGAAGAATTTAAATAAGTGTATGCATATATATCCAGTTCAATGTTTCATTCAACAAATAGGTGCAACACTGTAAAAACCAAAGTTGACTTAAAATTTTAAGGCAACAAACTTCAGGACATTTTTGAATTTTCTCAACTTAAATCAAGTCAATTGCAGTAATTGGGTTGAAAGTTGAGTCAGCTCAAAAAATGTCCTGAAGTCTGTTGCAATAAAATTTTAAGACGAGTCACCTTTGGGGGGTTTTAACAGTGCAGCAGCCTGATGCAAAACTACATGAAGGGGTCAACTTAAAATTAAAAGAATAAACAGAGATAACAGATAAATATAAACTCCAAAAAAGGTAGAAAACTGTCTGTTTACAAAAGTACAATCTGCGCTCATGAGTCAACTTAATGTTTTTTTGTCCACTTAACTTATTACGTTGTAAAAGACAGACATTTGGGGAATATTTGGACATATACTAACATTATTTATTTAAATTTATATTATTCTATTTTATTTTTGTGTATGTTTTAAAGCAGGGGTGCCCAAACTTTTTCACATGAAGGGACAAAATATCATTGAGAGCTATTTTACATCAATGTTGCCATGGGTAAAGTCCCTTTTTCACAATATTAAAAAAAAACAGAAAACGTGACTTTAAATGGTATTAACTAATGCAGTGTAATTGTTTTAATTATAACTTACTACAATAAAAACATAAACAATCACATTTATAATAGTGGATATATATGCTGAATACACTAGTCAAGCAGAAACTACCTGTGCCTTCATTTGCTCACTGATGTCTCTGCATTGTCTTCTGTACGTCAGATGACACTATGTACATTTAAGAAAAAAACTGATTCATTTAAAATGTCTTTTTTTAATATATTTTGTTTTATTTAACATTAATAAGATATTTAACAAAAACCATACAATACCAATAAAAAGATAAAAAATTGTACAGAATAATTGACATTGACAAATAAAAAAGGAGGGATTGTCTCAGTTACCAAATATATATACTGTGCACACGACATAGCATAAATGTATAATAAAACGATGACAATATTCACGTTGGCGGCGCAGTAGGTAGTGTTGTCGCCTCACAGCAAGAAGGTCACTGGTTCGAGCCTCTGCTGGGTCAGTTGACATTTTTGTGTGGAGTTTGCATGTTCTCCCTGTGTTGGCGTGGGTTTCCTCCGGGTGCTCTGGTTTCCCCCACAGTCCAAAGACATGCGGTACAAGTGAATTGGGCATGCTAAATTGTCCGTAGTGTATGAGTGTGAATGAGTGTGTATGGATGTTTCCCAGAGATGGGTTGCAGCTGGAAGGGCATCCGCTGCGTAAAACATGTGCTGGATAAGTTGGTGGTTCATTCCACAGTGGCGACCCCAGATTAATAAAGGGACTAAGCCGAAAAGAAAATGAATGAATGAAAATTCACGTTTTTACAAAGTCAGTGTCATGAATATGTAGGTTAGAGATGAAAATTGACTGAAGAATGACTTAAGTCTTAAGATAGGTCCTTGTGCGATTTCAGCTTTTTTCTGTGAAGTTTCAAGACATAGCTGTTCCATTTGAATGCCATAAAGCAGCTCATTCAACCATCTCTTATAACATCTTATAACAGGGAGCCTTTGGAAATTTCCAATTAAGTAAGATCATCTTTTCAGCTGTAATCATGCCAACCATCAGGGCTTGCTGTTGTGTTAATAGAAAGGGGTCCATTATATTAGAAAATCCAAAAATTGCCAAATGTTGGATATTGCTTCCATAAGCACTGGAAAGCGATTTAAAAATGCTGGACCAAAACTCATAAAGAACAGGACAAAACCAAAATAAATGTCCCAAAGTGTCACACATATGTCGCATTTAGGAGATACAGAGGGAAATATTTTACTTAATATAGTTTTAGAAATGAAGGCGATTTAAAACTTTAAATTGGATTAATTTAAGTTTGTTTAATACATTTAAATGAAACATTTCATTTAAGTTAGTTAATTTTAGGATAACAATAACAACAAACAAACAAAATGTTACATTAGATTATAAATGACAGTTTCTTAACCATCCCCGTTATTCTCCCTCTCTTCTCAGATGGCATGGTGGGCCAAATCAAAAGTTACCATGGGCCAGCTTTGGCCCACGGACCATAGTTTGGGCATCTCTGTTTTAAAGGGTTTTATATATGCATTTTAATTAGGTTTACTTCATTTTATTAAGTTCCATAATGTATCATCATCCATGTCACAATTTAACCACTCACATGCAAACCTTGTTAATGCGGTAAAAAAAAAGTTAATGTTTTTCGCTTATGTTACAACTCTCTACATAAAATAGGGGAAAGAGCCCAGTTTCTGATGACTAAAAAAAGTCACTTCTATCATACAAGGGTCTAAAGGGCCCACCGGAAGGATGTCTTAGGTCATTTCCCCCAATTCAAATACAGGAGCTGCCCTGCTCAACACAAACACAGGATATGATCCTTGGCTTGATTTATCAGCAACAAGCAGACAATAGACACAATAGCAAGACATGCTATGTGTTTGTTTCCATGTAAAATATAGACAAGAATATAGACTAGCCTTTTGTGGTAAAACGTTTCGCATTGGTTAAACTTACAAACTCAAGTTCACCTTTAAAATATGAGTCAACTTGACTTCACTTAAGATGTTGAGTTTCACAATATATTTAACTCTAATAAGAATCTCTCTAATTGAGTTTAACCAATGTGAAACGTTTTACAGTCTATATTTGGGGTTACTTTGACATTTTATGTCATTTAAAGTGATGCATGATATTAAACATGACACATACTGTATATGTGTTTTATTTCTATTTTTCAAGCAGTCCTATTGTGTTGTGTTTCGTATCTGACAAATGCTTTGTTGTTTCAACCCATATTTGAGTAAAACGTGGACAAACCCAACCATTTGGTAAAGAAAAATGTACTTTTGTTTCATATTTGTTTTTACTGCTAAATAAAGAGCCATTTACATGGACAATAATGGTGGAGAATCAATATTTTTAAATCAAATCAGATTTGTGAAATATTCATTCATTTTCTTTAGTCCCTTTATTCATCAGGGTTCACCACAGCGGAATGAACCGCCAAATTATCATATGTTTTTCACAGCGGATGCACTTCCAGGTGCAACCCAGTGCCGGGAAACATCCACACACACTCTTTCACACACACACTCATACATCACAGCCAATTTAGTTTATTCAATTCACCTATAGCGCATGTTTTTGAACTATGGGGGGAAAAACCCACACCAACATGGGGAGAACATGCAAACTTCGCATAGATATGCCAACTGACCCAGTCGGGACTCGAATTAGCAACATTCTTGCTGTGAAATCACAGTGCTAACCACTAAGCCACCTTGAGAATAAATTCATAAGATCCTATTTCACAACTGTTCTCTTTCTCTGAAATCATAATTTATGAAAATGTCATTCACTTGTCAGATTTATTGACAAAAAAAATTGTGTGTGTGCCTATAAGCTTAATTCTGGCAGTATATTCTACATCAGAAACCGATGTCATAATATTTATATCTTACTAATCGAGTGTAGATGATAGCTACTCTGATTAATCTACTCTTTAAAAAGCTCTAACAAAATCTAAATGGGTCTAAATCTAAAACTGGACTTCTGCTATTAAGCTGACATGGGTTGATACATCTGGGATAGTCAAAACAATAAGAAGCCTGACCAGTTGTTTTTTGTTTGGCGGCAGGAACTTGCCCTAAGAAGAGACAACGAAGCCCACTGCTCACAATGATTTCCGTTCAAGGTTATTCACTAAACAGGATGCATCAGTGTGAGTGTTGTTTTTGGTGCCTGGAATGCCTACGGACGAATGCTTCTCCATTCTCTGAGATAAACTGGATATTTTCGTCTTAAAGTGAGTAGTATGAAAGTGACGGGATGATGCGGGTGCTGATTCTGATGTTCTCCTCTTTTTTAATCGTCGGCGGGAGCAGTCGAGTGAGCACTACCTGCACAGCCGAGGCTTGCCTTACATTGCATTTGGAGAAGGAACAATTTGAAAGGGCTTCCAAAAACTGTATCGACAATGGAGGCAAACTGGTCACCATGAGAAATGAGGATGAACTCCAGAGCGTTAAATCTGCGTTTTTAGCTGCGGCGGCTGAGGATGGCGAGAGAGAGCGCGTCTTTGGCTCCAAACTTTGGATCGGACTTTCCTTGCAGAAAAAGCGCTGCACTGACTCCACGGAGGAGCTGCACGGCTTCAGGTGGACTTCAGAGCCAGAGGATTCCCAATATTCCTACTGGAAGAAGAAACCTTTGAGGACGTGCACGGAAAAAAGATGCGTGTCCATTTCGCTGGCGGATGATTTCAGATGGACAGACGGCTCGTGTCGAGACCGCGCGTTTTACATGTGCAAATTTCTTTCCAAAGGCATGTGCAGACCTATAGTGCTGGAAGAACGGAGTGAAGTCAAATACAACCTTCCGTTCTTATCAGAACCGCTCACTTTTAATGAACGGATGGTGATGATACCACATGGGACATGGGCTGAAGTACAGTGCGTCGGGTCGGAGATTCCTATTATATCATTTTGCAGCAACCAAGATGGTCCGTTTGACTGGACAAATTCTGAGCGTTTTTGCACAGCGGATAAAAGAAGTTGCGAGCTTAAAAACGGAGGCTGTGACCACCTTTGCTCGGTGACCGCAGAAGGAGGTGTTCGTTGTGAATGTCGTGAAGGTTATCACCTGATGTATGATAAAGTTAGCTGTGCTGCCAAAGACAGCTGCGAAAATTCACCTTGTGAGTTCAAGTGTGTACCGACAGTTACTGGTTACTCCTGCGCATGCGCGGAGGGCTTTCGTTTGGCTGGAGACAACATCAGTTGCGTCGATATCAATGAATGTCGTGAAGATATCTGCGGTGAACACAGGTGTCACAACACGCCTGGAAGTTATCATTGTGACTGTCATGTTGGTTTCAGGCTCGTTGCTGGCAAATGTGAAGACGTGGACGAGTGCACTGAACCCAGATGTGAGCAGGGCTGTCTGAATTCACAGGGCTCGTTCTCTTGCTACTGCCACGCAGGTTTCATTTCATTATCTGACGATAGAGGGATTTGTATTGATGTCGACGAATGTATTCTTGGTAAACCATGTGAAGACATTTGCACCAACACTATTGGTAGTTTTGAGTGTTCCTGCAGGGAACACTTCACTTTGGCTTATAATGGCATCAGCTGTGTCCCGAACCCCACAGAGAAACCACAAATTTCTCCAGGTCATAGAGAATCAATCATAACCAACTTGACTCGGTTACCTGACGGATTTGGACTGACAACAGTAAACCCTGCTTCACTTAACAAGACAAACCCTAAAACAGACTCTATTAAATCAAGAACTTTCCTCGGAAGTTCTTGGATTTTGGTTTGTGTCTTGGGTTCTGCGGTTCCATTGATTGTGCTCATTGTGATCACATCGGCTTTTGTCATCTACCGATGGAAACGTTCAAGGAGAAACATATTGAAAAATGCCACAGCTGACAACTACTGCTGGGTTTCATCTGGGTTGGACAACGAGCGGAAAAAGAGCAACACGAGTAATTACAGGCTAAATAACGGCCAAATACGAGCATAGATGCAGATATTTGAGTATTGTATGCACAAAGTTTGATTCAGTGCACTGGAACAAGTTAAACTGTGTCTTTCATTCAAAGTACATTTTTGTATTGGATTACCCTGCTGAAAAAAAACTGATTAAACTAGCATAAGCTGGTTTTAGCTGGTTGACCAGCCTAGTTTTAGAGGGGTTTTAGCCAATTCCAGCCTGGTCTTAGCTGGTCAGGCTGGAAAATGACCAGCTAAAACCAACTTGACCAGCCTGATCTAAGCTGGACATACACCGTTAAAAGTGAAAACTAATTTAAAGCTAAATTACTTTGACTTGTTACAATTAAATGAATTAAGTTTGACAAATGTGATTTATGACAGTTTTCAGTGATGAGTTAAGTTAGTTTTTTTAGGTGTAACAAGTTTTAGTAATTAATTAAGGCAAGTACAAGTATTGTTCACTTGTACTTGCCACAAAACATAAAAATATTATATTAGCATGGGAAGGAAATTATTTATACTGTAGTAAAAGTATTATTATTTTTTTATTACATTAACATACTGTAAATTACTAAAACTTGTTAAACCTAAAGAACTAAATGATTTTTTTACTGAAAACTGTCATAAGTTAGGTTTGTCAAACTTAATTCATTTAATTGTAACAAGTCAAAGTAATTAGTTTAAGTTTTGACTGGTTTTGGCTGGCTTTGACTGGTTTCCAGTCTGGCTAGGCTGATTTTAGCTGGTCATTTTCCAGCCTGACCAGCTAAAACTGTGATGGAAATGGCTGAAACCAGCTTGGAAATGGCCAAAACCCCTCTAAAACCAGGCTGGTTGACCAGCTTAAACCAGCCTAACGGCCTAGGCTGGTTTAAGCTGTTTTTTAGCAGGGTAAGGGAAAAAAGGTTTCTTGCCTTAATCTGTTTTATTTAATTTGCCTTAAAGCAAAAAATCAACCCCCTAGAAAAATTAAAAGCATTAGGTTTTCTCAAAAAGTAGTATTTTCACTTTAAACCAGCAGGTTACATGTCATCTGACTACAGAAAAAAAGCTTTAGGCCCACTGCTATTCAGTTATGTATTTCTAATGTGGAAAGTATAAATTTACTTGAATTTAGGTTTTAAGTTGAACCAAAGTAATTCAATTAATTCATGGTCTCTAAAACTACATTTAAGTCAATGTATTTTTTTTTTTCTCTTTGGGTCGGGTAAATAGTTTGATTAATATTAAAATATAGTTTAAACCAAATCAAAACGATAATGAGGGAAAATTATAAATTTAGCTTCAACAAATTACTGTTTTTTTAAGTTGGTCCAAAGCAAAGCTATACTTTTTTGTAAGGGTAAAAAGGGTGTATCCAAAATAAACATTGATGTAGAAGAGATCTACATTCTACCAAAGTAAAAAATAGAAGGAAAAAATACAGTCTACATAGTAACAATATTTTTACTTTCTGTGAATGCAATTCTTTTCTTAAAAACAATATATATATTTGATTTAGATTAAATAAAATTTTAAGGGTTAAACCAAAGTCACATTATACTTCAACCATTATACTTCAACATAACTACTAAACTACAAATACATTTTTTAAGTTGGTTCAAAGTATAATTGTTTTCAGTGTGGCTCATACACACCTGGCTGTAGGCACAAAGTTTGATTCAGTGTTACACACTTGTCTGTATTACACAGTTCAGACTTGTTAAAATAATTTTGTGCATTTTGTTTATCAAATTTGTAATTCTAGAATTATCATTTATCATCCATTACATGTTGCATAAATAAGTAAACATAACAAAACCACATTACAATGAATGTAAGTAAACGTTTTTACCATTTGTCTTATTAAGTGCAATTCCTGTGATTACTGTTCTTTGTTTCTTAATTGTGATAGCCTATAATTTCACAAGATATTGAGAGTTTTATTTGGACACAACTTTGTATTTCTCTCTACCAATAATAATGGATTTTGTTCACATTGTCTTTTATCCAAGAGATGTATGTACTTATGATAAATAGCTGTCAAAAATGAATCTATCCTGAGACATTATTGGAGTAAAAGCACAAAATTCAACTCCCCTTTGCTTTGCACACTTTATTCACAAACGTGACTTAATGTAAATGTGTTATCATTTTTTTTTATTTGATTTACACAATATGTGCTATTGGTTTTTTAAAAATCTCTGTACATTTTTGTAGCCTAAATAAAGCTTCATACAAGTGTTTCCATTGTTGTTTAAAACATTTCTGTAATTAAGTACATGGTATTAATAATCTACTGTATAACTGGGCTATTCATGTCAGACTAATCATTTCCTTGAAGAACTTCAACTGGTTTTGTTAAAACTACACTTAACTGGTTAAAACCTTATAGGCTTCTGAATAAATAAATTAATTAATTAATTAATTAAATAAAGTTCTCTATTTGGGCCAATCATATTAATGAGTCATTTTCTTCAACTTTATGGGAGTATGTGCAGTATTCTACCTCCATCCCGTTAAAAAAAAGCCTGTGACCTGTTACTATGGAATATCTCTCCAGTCACTCAGGCGGGGTTTCCTTCCTATGTTTACCTTTATCTCTGGAATGGGTTTTCAAAATGGGCATTCAGACCACCAAATCTCTGTGCAGCTTACAAGTTAGTATCTTGAAGTCAAATTAGGATGGATACTTGTAAACAAACGATTTTTTTCGCCGTGTTAATTTTGTTTTGTGCTGGATTGGCACACGGCTGTGCTTGCTCAAAGAATCTGAAACACTGTGCAAACATCTTCCAAATGCCGGTGGACTTCCAAACGGCTCAAGAGAATTGCAAACAGCGAGGCGGCCGACTCTCTACCCTAGCAAACTCATCGGAGGAAGTTATCGGATATTTGGTTGGTAACACGATCGGACATTTTTGGGTAGGATTACACCCTACTCAGAGCAAGTGTTTTAATGGAACGAGTAATACAGCCATGGAGTTCACCAACTCGGAGACCGGACTATCGTGCGTTCCCCTGTGCGTGTCTGTGTCCAACGACCGGCAGCGGACAGTGAGATCGTGCAACGAAATAATGGATGGATATTATTGTGAAGACTCTCAAGGGGATTTTTGCAGAGATAACGCAGTCATCGTGGACAACGCGCAGTGTATGTTTGCGCCCTGTGAACACAAATGCACTGCTTTGAAAAAAAATGCATACAAGTGTTCATGTAAGGAAGGATTCCGTCCCAACGCGCGAGATCCACGACGCTGCGATTTATATTGCGCAGCAAAAGTGTGTGACGCGTTGTGTATGAGAAGCGGATCGGCCTGTTGGTGCCCGGATGGTTTTGTTAAAAGCGACCAAAAGTGCGAAGATATTGATGAATGTGAATCAAATCATGGCTGCGCACAAATGTGCGAAAATACCATAGGAAGTTATAAATGTGCTTGCTATGACCCTTACGTAGTCGTTAACAAAACTGATTGCACTCTCGGTCCTATTCCATTTAATAGTCCAGTAGGCCCGTTCACAACCCCATCGCCTAATTTTATAGCGCAGGGAGTCCTGTCGACTCCTGGAAAATATATTGGGCTGATAATATTTCTAGTTGTGGCTGTTTCTTCTGTATTAGTACTTGTGCAGTATTTACGCAGCCGCAAAGCAACTGTACAGGAAAGCAACCCACCACCATATGACGAGTGTTGACATGAAAAAGAGCTTACAGAAATGGTAATCCATAATATTAAAAAGGTCTGCACATTTCAAGTGACGCTGCTCCTTTAGGATTTTGTGTGCAAGAAGTTGGGAAATGTACTTTTTCCTCTGTTTGATCTCCACATTTATCATCACAATATGATGTTCTTATGATTTAAAGTTGTTTATTTTTTACAGCAAATGAACTGTGAGATGTTAGACATGTGAAAGTAAAACTTACATCATAGAGAGTTTATATAGTATGCCCTTTGATAAGAAGTAATCTTCTCTAATCTTTCTCTAAGTTCATTTAGTATGTGTATTTTCATTGGTATCTCTATATTTTTGTATATTATCGGTTAACCTGAATTTTAACTGAACACTTGTATCTTATAAATGCATAAGATAAATACATTTTTGACTTGCTAAAGATCACCTGGTATGGTAATGAATGGGGTAAACCTTGTTAAAGGAATGCTTTGGAATCTTTAAAAAGCACATTTAAGGTTAAAATCTGACAAAACACAAGTGTTTTGGCTTACGACTGTAGTGTTTTTGTATATACAGTTGACGAATTATTATATTTATTCATATAATTATTGTATATACAGTTCGGAATTATTAGCCCTCCTGAATTATTAGCATCCTGTATTTTTTCCCCCAATTTCTGTTTAAGGAAGAGAAGATTTCTTTAACACATTTCTAAACAGAATAGTTTTAATAACTCATTTCTAATAATATATGACAGTACATAATATTTTACTAGATATTTTTCAAGATAATAGTATTCAACTTAAAGTGATATTTAATGGCTTATAGGTTATTTGGGCAGGTTAGGGTAATTAAGTTATTGTATAACGATGGTTTTTTTCTGTGCACAAGCAAGAAAATATTGCGTAAGAAGGCTAATAATATTGACCTTAAAATTATAACATATAAACATAAAAACTGCTTTTATTCTAGCCAAAATAAAACAAATTTCCTTTCTCCAGAAGAAAAAATATTGTAGAATATTATAGAAAAGTCACATAATTGTGACTTCACTTATTTTTCAAACTACAGTTTTTTTTAATCCATTTTTTACATAAAAGATCTTTTGAAGTATGTCAATCACTAGACAGATGACGTTTCCTCTCACTTCCATAATAAGGGGAAAACACAATGTAAGTCAGTTGCTACTCTCAACTATTTAGTCAACTTATTTAAAAAAAAAATGTTCAATAATAATTTTTTTAAAATCATTCAGTTTTGAAGAAGTGGAGTGTTATTAAATGACAATTTTTATTTTTGGGGGTGAACTATCACTTTAATTATTCCTACAAATCTACCAGTGTACTAGACATGCATTCAGAATTATTATTAAATTTTACACTACCATTATTGTTCTTACAGTACAGTTTGGCAGTAAAATCAGACATTTTTAATGAACAGATTTAATCAAGAGTAAACAATCATTTATTTTCCTTTAGCTTAGTCTCTATTTCAGTGGTCTCCACAATGCAATGACCAGCCAACTATTCCATCATATGTTTTACACAGCAGAAGCCCTTCCAGCTGCAACCCAGTACTGGGAAACATCCATACACACTCATTCATACACTCATGCACTACGGACAATTTATTTCAACTACAGTATAGTTCAATTCACTTATACCGCATGTCTTTGGATTGTGGGGGAAACCGGAGCACCCAGAGGAAACCTATGCCAACACAGGGAGAATATGCAAACTCCACGCAGAAATGCCAACTGGTGCAGATGGAACCCAAACTAGTGACCTTCTTGCTGTGAGGCAACAGTGCTTACCACTGAGCCACTGTGCTGCCCCAAAAGAGTAAACACAACAAATCAAATAATACTTACTGCTTTATATTTTATATCCAACATATCTTTCTCCAAAAATGTGTATGTAAGGAAGTAATAATTTCTTTTATTAAGTCAATTAAAGGGACAGTTTATCAAAAATGAAAAATTACCCTAGTGTGTTTTTTTCCTGTGTTGAACACAATAGAAGACCTTTTGAAAAATGTTGGAAACTGACAACCATTGACATCCAAAGCAGAACCATCCATTCACTTTCTTTTTAGCTTAGTCCCCTTATTTATCAGGGGTCGCCACAGCAAATGAACCACCAACTTATAAATCATATGTTTTATGCAAAGGATGCCCTTCCAGCCGCAACTCAGTAATGGGAAACATCCATACCCACTTATTCACACACATACACTATGGCCAATTTAGTTTATTCATTTCACCTATACCGCCTGTCTTTGGACTGTGCTACGCAAACACGGGGAGAATATGCAAACTCCACACAGAAACAAAAAAAAAAAAACGCCAAATTCCAATGCTCTCCATCATTCTTCAAAATATCTTCTTTGTGTTCAACTGAACAAAAAAACAAACAAGTGGATGAGCAAATGATAGAATTTTCATTTGAGTCACTTTTACGTCAGAGAATTGTAAAAAAAAGTAGACAACTGCTATCTTATTTTAAAGTTAAGAACAATTATTAATAGCTCACTTGAAGCTTTTTCCTGACGTTTTTTCTGTGCTTCCTTTTGGCAGCTACACCTCTGACAGTTGTTTCTGTTACTCATAATACTCCACGCAGGTACTTTGACCTGTATTATAATTCATCTACTCATCACGAGATAGCCTACTTACACCACAACAGGCGGGCTCATTTTGCTTTCGATAACCTAGTGAAGCGCGGACAACAGCTGAAGAACTGTTGTTATACTATTAATTGTTAAATAACTGACCATCTCGACAGCCCACTGAAGGAGAAAGTCCGGTGCAACTGAATTTCCATGTACGGCATCAGTGGTAGGTGACAATAAAATAAATAAATAAATAAATCATGTGCGAAGAACAACTATTTTTAATTTGGCAGTAGCCTACAGCGTCATTAGACTAGATTTCAACCGGGTAAGGTAGAGCAGTGACGCATATGACGCATTTTTCATCATCATCCTGATCATCGTACATTAACACTGCATCGTTATGTTTCACGAGCCTCCTCCTGATCCGCCGAAGACAATTGAATAATGCATAATAATGCGTGGCGGACATGCGATGCGCGCGTTCCCGAAAAGACTATTCTGGTATTTACCAATTGATATGGGGATTTACTGGTCATCATGTACTGCGCGTCGGCGAGGAGATTCTGCAGGGCTGAAAATCCGTGATGCAATCCCTATAGATTTCATATTTTCACGCTTTACCTAGCTTGTTTTGTCGTTGTCATCGTCATTTCAGAGCATTGTGACCCGATGAATTTTATTCAGTGAAAGATGTTTCATCATGCTGATAAAGAAGGCAAGAAATCTGCGTTTGGACATCCTGTCTGCGGGCAGATTATTCTCTCCATCATCCTCCTCCGCCCTCCTTTACTGGTCACCGCCTTCCCGGTTAACACAGTAGGTAAGAAATCTGCGATGGGGATATATAAGAGAGAGCATTTGTGAACACGATGATGAGGATATTTGTGAATACTTAATGATGGGACACTGAAATTAGCGAATGATTATCATTCTCATTTAGATGTTAATCTGTTATGCTATGATAGGAGTCATTAAATGCCATGGCGAAGCTGCTTTTTCTGTTTATTCTGCATATTGAATAACCTTTGGTCATGACAAAGCAGAATAATCAAAACAAGAAACAAACATTCTCGTAAAACTCCAGACAGCATCATATCGGGCCCTAAACTGGTGATACTGTAATAACATTTTATGAAGGTGACATTTATGTAACGCAAATAAAAATCTCAGCTGAAAAGTGTTTTCTCGTGTAGAAGTAAAAGGATGTGTTAATAGAGTGATGTTGGAGAGTGTCTTTACAGGAAAGAGTTGTAACAGTTTCACCCTGCATAAATTAGTGCGGGTGTCATCACTATCATAAGTTCCTCCTGAGTAACACTTTATTCTAAGGTGTCCTATTTTACAAATGTTACATGTGTTTATCCCATTAATTACAATTAATTATACATAATTACATGCAAATAACCCTAAACCTAAAATACTAACATTGTAATAAGGACACCTTAAAATAAAAATGTGACAAGTTCATGTATTCAATGAAGAAAATATACATTTCTACATTTAATGTTTGACAAATGATTAAACTCGTATAAACTGAGTAAACCATCACCACACTGTCTAAAAAGTAGTACTGGTAATTTTTGTCTAATATAAAGGTTTACTACATTAACCCCAAAACACAACACAATGCAGTGTAAAAGAAAAAATAAATTAATAAATATTTACAAAATTTTGTAACCCATTTTCTTTTACACTAAACAGACCTAAAGACCTGTCTGTGTTTTTTACACTAAACAAAAATGTTTTAAGCCTAAAGGTGCCAAATAAGTATGTCTAAAAATTGTTTGAAATTTTATAACAATATTTCCTGTCTGTTTTCTACGTAAACTTTACAAATAATTTGTAGATTAGTGTTTTGAAAACTATTATATTAGTGTTTTATCAATATAAATTATTATATAAATCAGGGCAGCACAATATTGGACAAATATGACATTGTGATATTTTTTTCTCTGTGATATCACCTTATTTGTGATATACAGTTGAAGTCAGAATTAATAGCCCCCGTTTATTTTTTTCCCTAATTTCTGTTTAATGGAGAGAAGATTTTTTTTTCAACAAATTTCTAAACATAATAGTTTTAATAACTCATTTCTAACAACTGATTTATTTTATTTTTGCCATGATGACAGTAAATAATATTTTACTAGATATTTTTCAAGACACTTCTATAGAGCTTAAAGTGACATTTAAAGGCTAAACTAGGTTAATTAGGCAAATTATTGTATAACAATGTTTTTTTCTGTAGACTATGGAAAAAAATTAGCTTAAAGGGGCTAATAATATTGACCTTAAAATGGGGTTTAATAATGAAAACTTCTTTTATTCTAGTCGAAATAAAACAAATAATACGTTTTCCAGAAGAAAAAATATCAGACATACTGTGAAAATTTCCTTGCTCTGTTAAACATCATTTGGGGAATATTTAAAAAAAAAAGAGAAATCAAAGGGAGGCTAATAATTCTCACTTCAGCTATAAATTGTTTAATAAAACTAATTTTTATTAAACTTCTTTATGCTCTCTTAAAATGCTCACACAGTCACAGGCCTCAAAAACACATGCAGATAATCAACTTTCATACTATTGTGCTTAAATACTGTCTCTACAAATCTCATGTGTTTTGACCTGTGGTTAATGGTCATCTATAATCGCAGCTCAACATTGTATATCTTGCGATGTGACTATTGCGGACACACACATTGTGATGTCTGTCATGTGAAGCGACAACAGTTGCGGATCCAAATGCAGGTCAGGTCAGAATGGTCAGGCAAGCAACAATCAACACAGGGGTAAACAGATGCAGATACAGAAAATCCAGAGTCATGGTCATTAAACAGGCGGATGGTCAAAAGGCAGTCAGCAGACAGGAAAAAACAATAAAACAAGGCAAGGGTCTGACACGGCAAGGAAAACGTGTCATAATGTTCACAATACTGCTAAACAAGACTCAGCAAAGATGTGTGTGTGTGTGTGTGCTCTGTATTTAAAGTCCCTGTTTACAGTCTGTAATGATCCTCCGGCTGTGTGTAAATGCCTGTAATCAAATTGAAACTGGAACAGCTTAGTGCTATAGGTGCATGACGGAACTTGTAGTCCATATACCGGCGGATTTGTAGTTTTTTAGTGAACTGCATGTTTACCTGCAGTCACATAGATCGCTGGTGATTATAACAGAATCGATGCTCAAAAGATATATTGTGCAGCCCTAATATAAATCAATAGTTTTAATTTTACTTTAATATTTACTTACATTATTATACTAATATTTTTTATATTTACAATCACTTTTGTACACTTCATTTGATGGCAGACACCAAAATGTGACACCTTGTCTTTGGCCAAATATGAATATAACAATATACTAAAGTTTAAATGCTGATTAAACTCTGATATTGGCACAAATCATAAGATATTGTCTTTGCTTGAAATGCATGATTTTGGTTGTTCCTTGTGCATATTTCAGAGGGGCAGATCTGCAAAGATCCTGGTTTTCCAGAGCATGGGATCAGAACTCCAAGCATCGGGAAGTTTTTTGAAAACTCAGTGGCTAGGTTCTCTTGTGTGGATGGTTATATTTTAAAGGGGCCAGTCAAGATTATCTGCACGCGCTTCCATAATGGATCGTTAGGCTGGAAACCAAGCCTTAAACCAGTGTGCCTTTCAGAAGGTAAGACCTACTCGATATTAAAGGATGAGCTCACCCAAAAATGATAATTCTGTTATCAATTACTCACTCACATTCATGTTATTCCAATCCCCTGAGACTTTCATTCATCGGAACATAAATTAAGATATTTTAGATGAAATCCAAGAGCTCTCTTACCCTCCATAATGGTCCAAAATAAGTGCAGAAAAAGAACCAAAAGCAGGGTCAAAACATTGACTTCAGTGGTTTAATCACTGATCATATGAAGCTCCAAGAACTATAAACTTTAAAGGACTTTGTTCCCCAATGTTTTCTCTTAACTCTGGGTAAAACATGTTTCACACTTGTAATTTAACAGTGGTGTTAGCACTTTACACTTTACCCAGGGATACCCGGTGGTGTTAGCATTTTACCCAGGATTATAAACCCTTCTTCAGAGCAGGCTTAGCACTGCATTGTGTTGTTAACCCTGCATGGGGAGCTATTTGTTTAGTATGAAACGAAGCAGTATTTGTTCGCTGTTGCTGGATGCCTGGCAACAAACAGCCAGACAGAAACTGGGGAATGAGAGTCATGTGATGACAGTAGCAAGAAACACAAATCTGTTAAACAGTAGTTGGTGAAAGAAAAGAAAGTGAATAAACTGGATCACGGATGATAAGATATTTTAGTCTTCTTGTCTTTGCGCATATCGTGAGGGTTAGCTAAAGACCTACGTAGCAATATTTGTTTATAACTGACAAAAAGATGGGGAAATGCTATGAAAATGGTTGCCTGCTGTTCGTCCAATCAGCAGCAGTGACACTGCAAATATACAAATAAGAATGTTAACCCAGGGTTTAGGAATACACATTGTGAAATATTTGTTAATGAATACAGGATTAATCGTTAACCACAGGTATAGAATAAGCAGTGTGAAACGTGATTACAGATTACCCAGCATTTCTTTTATCCAGGCTTTAGGCAAAGACTATAGAATACACAAGACATGTCACTCATACAGTTTTGAATGGGGAAAAGTGTAATGGTCAATATAGCGAATGAAGTCCCGCCTACTAGTACAGGAGCCAATCATCGATTCCTATAGACTGACAATTCTTTGGAAGAGAAGCACAGACCAGATGTGTGCTTATATGAAAGTTGATGTGGTCAAAAAACGCACTGGAGTCTCAGCAAATACTTGCTTGACAGACATAAGAGATTTATCCACATAAAGCTTGAAATCTGATCTTTTAAATGAACCAAGTGCACTTGAAAACAAAAGTTTTTTAGGTTTTGTAATCTATATGAATTGAACGTGAGGTACAGTTCGTCCTGTCAAATGCACATCACATGACAGCAGCAACCACTCAAACGGCCATGAACTTGTAAACAAAGAGTCGCTCCCATTTCTGGAGGAGATTCGCCATCAAGACCAAGTTGTGAATTACTTCAGAAGACCAGCGTGATCAGACGAATCATTATCCAGAGGATGATAAAGTGTAGAATGGCCACAAATGAGGTTGGTGTTGTGATCTCGTTCTTTTTAAGTGTGGATGTGCATTAGTTTGGACAACCTGAAAAAAATACTGATTTTGTTTGATTCAAACGTTTAGAAACAAAAAACTTATGAGACAGTTGTTGCTTAATTTGATTGGTAATTTAAAAATTTTATTGCAATCGTAAGCTTGGCAAACAGTTTTGGAGAATTTAATGTTTCCCCATTCAAACAGAATGCCTGAGCATACTGCCTTAGAGGCGTTTCAAAGATGGCCGCTGAGTGAAATGACTTGCTTTAGAGGGACTTTGGTTTAGGATGACCCAGAGTCAACAGTTTCAAGTGTGAAAATCGCTTTAGTTGATGGTTAATTCCACTTTTAAAAGTAATTTTACCCAACAGTAGCTATGTTTCCATCCAAAAATGTGAATTATCTTTATGCGCAAAACAGGAATATCACATAAAAGACGTGCGAATAAAGCAGCTTTTCATCCAATGAGTCAAAGGGAACAAAATCATCACTTCTTGATTAACTAGCGCCAAATATCAACAGTAAAGACAAAATTTGCTGTGGTAGGAAAAGCTGCATGAATCTTTTCTTCATTTTTCTTTTTCTTCATCTTTTCTGTGTGAATCTTTTCTCTGACTTGCATCTCAGCAGGCAATTCTGTGGTGCCCGCTGTGGCGTTTGAAGGTGTGAGATGCGGCGCACAGACACTCTTGAGCAAAACAACATTTCAGATGTTTTACAGTGTGCTCAGCCAGCTGGTTTGTCCATTCGCACATATTTTTATTATCACATGATTTCATATGACAAAATCACATGACCTTTTTTAATGCGCATACTGGAATTTGTTTGGTAAAAGTGTTTCCATCATAGTTTATGCACATCTTTTCTTATCGAATAAAAAGTTTACCCTACTCAGTTATGCGGATGTTTTTTATGCACGTTTTCAACATGTATGCGCATCTTGGTGTTTTCTTCAACAATTTTTTATGCGCATATCCAAAATGCGCTTAAAATAGGTGGATGGAAATGTAGCTAATGAAAAGTGACCCATCACTGTTTAGATTTTATTTGGTGCACAAAATTGTCCTTGAGTTTGTATGATTGCAGTTAAACCACTGAAGTCACATACCATGTTTTGACAATGTTTTGAGTTTGTTTTTGTTTTTTTCTGACCGTTGCTCTCTATGGAGGATGAGTGAGCTCTCAGATTTAATCTAAAACATCCTAATTTGTGTTTCTGAAGATGAACAAAGGTCTCAAGAGTTTGGAATAGCATGAGCATGAGGGTGAGCAATTAATAACAGACATTTCATTTTTAGGAGAACTAAGCCTTTCAATAACTGTACATCTTCATCTGTATTGGTGTATAAAAATGTTGCAGCACTCACTAAGCTACTCTGTTTTTCAAAGATTGTCTTCCTCCATTCATTGAGGATGCTGATGTCACAAATAGGACATACAGGCCTGGCGACAGCCTCATTATTAGCTGTCATGAGGGATTTCAGATCCGATATCCTGACACAGAAACTATGGAATCAGTCTGTCAGGCTGATGGGACATGGGATAATCAGCCAACCTGTCAAGGTTTGACACACATCATATTTCTGGAAGTTATTCAAAGCAAATCTAGCCTGTAACTGACTATGATTCAATTGTTCAGCAACACAGTCATGAAAGCCAGTTAAGATTTTATATCTGTAAAGGGTTTTGTGTCTCCTCAGGCTGTCTTCGGCCGCTAATACCACCACACAGTTATATGAACATCTCGGAAACTAAGTTCTCTGTGCCTGTTGGAACTGTTGTCCACTACCAGTGCTTTCCTGGATACAAGTTGGAGGGACCTGAACTTCTGGAATGCATGTATAACCTCATCTGGTCAGATACGCCACCTCGGTGCCTTGATGTTGAGGGTAAATACTCCTACATTATTTTGAAAGTGTTGAAAAAATATGGGTGGCATTGTGACTCAGTGGTTAGCACTGTCATCTCTCAGAAAGAAAGTGGCTGGTTTGAGTCCCAGCTGGCTTTTCTGTGTGGAGTTTGCATGTTCTTCCCATGTTCGCGTGGGTTTCCTCCGGGTGCTCCAGTTTCCCCCACAGTCTAAAGACGTGGTCTATAGGTGAATTGAATAAACTAAATTGGCCGTAGTGGTGTATGAATGTGTGTGTGAATGAGAGTGTGTGGGTGTTTCCCAGTACTTGGTTGTGGCTGGAAGGGCATCCAGTGTGTAAAACATTTACTGCAACCCCTGATAAATAAGGGACTAACCAAAGGAGAATAAATGAATGAATAAATGAAAAAACTATTCAACTTATTCTTTAATGTAAATGTCTTTTCCATGATTGTTTTAGAACTTCCCATTCATTTGCCTTGGGAAATGACTAGGAGTAACAAATGACAGTAAACAGTCAAACTACTTGGTCTACAAGCAAAATGCATTTATGACAATACATAAATATATAAAAATGAAAATGTATAAAAAAGACCGGAAGCCTCGAGACAATTAAGTTCTAATGGCTGTACTCACACTTACACTAATTAGGCCAGCAGATACAATAAAGAAAAAAATGAATATAAAAAGTTTAAATTCATTTTAAAATGGCTATATTTTAAAATCAGGATGAAGCAGTGGCGCAGTAGGTAGTGCTGTAGCCTCACAGCAAGAAGGTCGCTGGTTCGAGCCTCGGCTGGGTCAGTTGGCGTTCCTGTGTGGAGTTTGCATGTTCTCCCTGCGTTCGCATGGGTTTCCTCCGGGTGCTCCGGTTTCCCCCACAGTCCTAAGACATACGGTACAGGTGAATTGGGTAGGGTAAATTGTCCATAGTGTATGTGAGTGTGAAAAAGTGTGTGTGGATGTTTCCCAGAGATGGGTTGCGGCTGGAAGGGCATCCGCTGTGTAAAAACGTGCTGGATAAGTTGGGGTTCATTCTGCTGTGGCGACCCTGGATTAATAAAGGGACTAAGCCAAAAAGAGAATGAATGAATATTTTAAAATCCCAATTTAGTTACAGCTAGGTTTATAGTCCATAGCATTATAGCCATATAATTTTATACTTCCCCACTACCTTTATTTGCATCAACGTTTTCACAAAGCACATAAACCACCATGAAAACGTTTTATTCCACAGAAGGTTTTCTGCAGATGAAAAAAAGGTTCTTTATATTATTAAAATATTATTAAAATTTTACATTAAAGGGCACCTATGATGAAAATCATCTTTTGTGGCTGTTTGGACAGAACTGTGTGTAGGTACAGTGTGTCCACAGTCATATTGGGGTGATATAAACACAATAAGTTTTTTTTTTTTCTAACGTTAAAATAGGATTCAAATCCCTCCCATTTTGAGGCCCACCACAATGTGACATAGTAGTGTGTTTTCCCCACCCACCGAATTGATTGACAGCCGCGTATTAGCATGTCTCCGTAGTATTGCGTATAATCATATCAACAAGACAGGATGTGCACAAAGCAACCGGGATTAAAAGATCTGTTTAGTTCTCTGTGATCATCAATCATCATCAAATGTAATCAAGAATGAGTTTATAAGTTTAAAAACAGTGCTTGATTCTAATGAATTACAGCGATTTTACATCACCACGGCCGCACATCAGTACAATTATAAAAGAAGACACTTCAATCTTGGTTTGTGGACGTTAAATCAGGTTTAATTTGTACATTAACAAAACGGATATCCATACAGCAGTGGATATTAATGTGTATCCTGTCACGTTTGCTGTGCAAAAACAGTGTAAAGTTAAATGTGCGCACTGTCTGTGTGTCAGCTATATGTGTGTGTGTGGGTGTGTCTGTGTGTGTCCGCTGTGTGTATGTGTCTCCGCTGTGTGTGCGCGTGTGTGTGTGTGTGCGTGCGTGTGTGTGTGTGTGTGTGTGTGTGTGTGTGTGTGTGTGTGTGTGTGTGTGTGTGTGTGTGTGTGTGTGTGTGTGTGTGTGTGAACTTTGTAACGACATTGTGTGTGGCACATTAAAAGGCTGATGAATGAACTCCCCAACAAATACATCAAATAATCATAGGTAAAGTTCTTACTGTAGTATTTCTCACAAATGTTACGTGAGATCTGCTTCCTTCATGTCTGTCTGTTATGTGACGCAGCCAAGCCGGAGATTGAGACACACTTTGACAGGCACATGGAAACGGTGGGCGTGAAGAACTGGCATTAAAGGCACAGGCCACAAAAACAGCAACAATGTGTTCAGAGCTGAAAATCCCAATATTCTGTAAGGTCTAATAAATAATCTGATGAGTGTTTTGAGCTGAAACTTTACAGACACATTCTGCAGACACAAAAGACTTATCTTAAATCTTAAAAAAGGGGTAAAACTAGGTGCCCTTTAAGAAAAACTTTAAGAACTGAAAAGTTCACCGAAAGCATATTTGTGAAACCTAAAATGGTTCTTCTGTGGCTTTTCTCTGCATATGAGATAAATACGCAGCTGTCCCAAAACTAAAGTAAATTACCATCATCAGCTTATCAGTTATCGACTAGAAGCTAAAGGTCACTGACGAAGATTTATGTTGGCTTGAGAAAGACAGAGGGACTGCAGTGGGACTCAGACAGGAAGCACAGTAGCTACAGTGATTAGGTGATTGCTAAGGTGTTGCTAAGGCATGGCTAGGTGGTTGCAAGTTTGTTGTGATTGGTTGCTAGGGTAATCTGGGTTGTTAATAGACAAACCTCATTTACATGTTTGATCAAATTTTAATATGTGGTAAGCACTTCTAGCAAGTTTTGGCACTTTTCTAATCATTATTGGCATACAGCTAATCACTGCTAGCATTTTTAGCATACAGGAAGTCCTGTTTGCAAGCATGAGTCCAACAAGCCAATACCCAGCTTCCTATGATTAGCATAATAGCTTTGAAAATTTACATCCCTCCCTTGCCGTCCAAAACCACGCCTCCTTAAGTCATAAGTGCACACCAAATAGATGACGATAGACAACCTTATATAACACTAGATAATGTCATTGACCAGCTAGAAAACTCTATTGAGACACACACTTTGTCCAGTGTAGTTGTTCACAGGCCAGTGGGTGCAGGAATTATATATTCCCCAAAACTGGCATTGGGGTAAAGTTGGTTTTATATTCGCACATTAGAACTAAATAGTGACATCATATAACCAGCCAATGACTAAAAAATACAACATTGTTCACAGTCAGTTAAATAGTGCTAATGTTGTTTTGAAGTCATTCCTACATGCTATTTCAGACCCAATATTCAAAGTAAAGTTAGAGTGGCAGTGTGTCACAGGCTGTCAAAAATGAACGAATGTGATTTACATGTTTGATCAAATTTTAATATGTGGTAAGCACTTCTAGCAAGTTATAGCACTTTTCTAATCATTATTGGCATACAGCTAATCACTGCTAGCATTTTTAGCATACAGGAAGTCCTGTTTGCAAGCATGAGTCCAACAAGCCAATACCCAGCTTCCTATGATTAGCATAATAGCTTTGAAAATTTACATCCCTCCCTTGCCGTCAAAAACCACGCCTCCTTAAGTCACGAGTGCACACCGAATAGAATGTGCGAAACTTCACCTCAGTAAAGCTGGTTAGGAGGAAGAGCACTATTTACTTATGTTTTGTTATTCAACTACATAAAAATCGAATCAGGATAGAAAGGAGGTCTAAAAACAGAAATATCCTTTTATTGTATTACATTACACTTACGTTACCAAGACTAGTGAATTTTCATTTTCAGTTGTGCTCGCTGATCCTCATACATTGTTTGTTTTCATCTCCTTTTACACTTGAACAACTAAACGAATGCTCAGGTCTATTTAACTGACTATATTATTGATGCTGTAAAAGGTGCTCCATGAACTTGAAAATAATCTTTTAAATTTAAATTTGTTGACAGACAGTTTGAGTTACCTGTCGTAATTGAGTTATTGTCAGCCCGACAATTTTTAATTGGATGAACTTTTTTGTCTTATGTCTTACCCAGAATATAAAATATATATACAAATATATTTAGATCAATTACTTTAATCATTTAAGCACAACAAAAAATGTTTTTGAACACAATGACCTACTGCACCTTTAACATAGTTTTACACAGCTTGACAGCCATTTCAAGTGTGAAAGATCACAAGTTATGATGCGTCAAATTTAGGGCTCTATTTTAACGATCTAGGCACAAAGTCATCGCATGGCGCAAAAGCATTAAGGGCGTGTCCAAATCCACTTTTGCTATTTTAAGGACAGAAAATCATGCTCTGCGCCTTGGCATATGGTCTAACAGGATTGAGCTTATTCTCTTGATGAGTTCTGGGTGTGTTTTGAGAATAAACCAATCAGAGTCTTATCTCCCATTCCCTTTAAGTGTCGTGCGAACAAACCTCCTCCAATCGGCCTTTACTTTCACTTTCTCTCTTTAAGGAAATGGTGTTACGCACTCCACTGAAGACATCCATTAGCCTACCTAATTATTTTCATTTGTTAAGCGTAAAGATTTGTTTCAAAACTCTTTCTAAATTCAGTTCTAATTTCCAGCAAACTAATAAATGAGCAATAATAACAAAGTTTGGTAAAAAAAACGGAGTTATATCTAAACACATGTCCTATGACCCATATGGATCTACATTGCATCTACATGCCAACTAATTCTCATTAGATTTTAAGTAGACTGTGAAATTAGGGTTAGGGTTAGTTGACATGTACTTGCAAAGTTTCTTATAGTCAGTTAAATGTCTGTTTAGTAGCAGTATCAACAGATATGAAGCAGACAGTCTACTAATACTCAAATGGACCATCAAAATAAAGTGTTACCAGTGTTTTTTTTTTTTTTTGTAGAATTTTTTTTAACATTTTAATCCTTTAATTCTTTTTTCATTTGTAAAGATTGTGTATTGTATGTACATCCTGCGTGTTTTAAGCAATGTGTGAGGTGCAGAACTTACGGGCTCTGCGCTGGACTTGCACAGTCTATTAGCCCCTCAAAAAAGCAACGCGCCAACAATGCGCCTTACACCTCTTTTTTAGAGCGGAACACCCATGAGTCCACAAAGTGGCACAAATGGATTTACTATTTAAACAACGTGGCACAAAACAAGAACATTAAGGTTGCGCTGGTCTGAAAATAGCAACACATCAGGGCAAACATGTCTTGCGTCTTATTGCACTGGGTGTATGATAGGGCTTTTAATGTTAAGTCAATGTGATTTTTCAGAGTTTTCCACGTCAGTTTTTGTAAAACCAAAAGTTGGACCAGTTGGAAAAGATACAGCATAAATCTACAACCTATTTCCCAGCTAACTGCCAATTTTGGCAATTGTAGCATTAAAGCCCTAGAAGGAGATTGATGGAGATCAGAAGCTTAATTAATAATAACTTTCAGTCAGATAACAGTATGTGGGCTTTCTCAAGTCAACACAATTATGTAAGATCAGTAAATAAGCCTGCAACATAATATATTAAAATGGCATAGAGTTTACAAAGCAAAAACAGAAGTTACAAAGAAAAGAAAAAAAATCTAATGGCAACAGAGCAGGAAACCCAAAGCAGAGGATATATCAATAAAAATGAAGAGATGCAACTGACACTAGTAGATCATTTGAAAACAACAACATGACAGATGTAGTACGTTCAAATTCAATTCATACTACCTATATTCAGACTATACAGAACATTTGACGTAATGACGTAATAAAACAAGTTTGGATTGCAACTAAATCTCATTCCAGTATTGGCATAATCAATTCAAGAATCAATCATTTCATCTCATTATAAATTTATAGCGGACATCAACTGGCGCCACATCTAGAATGCTTCACCATGGCTTGGCAGAAAGTCTAGCATCTTTGTTCCATTTTCAACTGTGTGTGCACTGGATGAAAGGTAGACCTGTGGCAACAACACTTCCGTTTTTCGGATGTTTTCCAGACGGCGGCCATTGTTTCTTGCACAATTGTTTCCAACAGTTCTGTCTTCTTGATGACAATGCATATTGCTAATGATGGGAAGCGATGATTGTCCATGACATGACAAGAATTTAGGAGTCAAAATCTTTTAATCTGACACTAATGAAAGACAACTAAAACATCCCCAATGTAACAGTCCAGATGTAAACATTAAAAAGCTGCATTAATCATTAAACACTGAGTCAATCAGCCTGATCTCACGAGAAAACTTAAGTATTTTACGTTTTGTCAGTTTAGTGGCTAATTTGTACGAGTTCTGTTTTAAAAAGGAGACGTGGCACCTAACCCCACCCCTAAACCCAACCGTCATTAGGGGATGAGCAAATCGTTCTAAATTGTACGAATTAGATCGTACGAATTCATACGAATTAGCCACTAAATCAAAAACTTACGTAATGCCGTGAGATTGTGTTGGAGTCAATATGTCATGCTGGAATGTTCAGAAACAAATAAAAGAACACATTCACTGTGGTGTGTGACTCAGGAAAAGGAAATGCGTAATCGGAATGACTGGCTTTTCCTCTGTCTTTGATGTTTTACAGCATGCTCTTTACCACCAATGATAGAACATGGAGATTACACGTGCCACCCTCATCCATGTGACCGCTACATTCACGGGACGGTCGTGGAGTACTACTGTTATCCTGGCTACTCTCTAGCGAATGACTACAAGTACATCACCTGCCAGTACGGCCAGTGGTTTCCACAAATGCAGCTCTACTGCGTCAAAGATGGTAAATTAGTCTCGAGCAGTTTCAAAATGATGAGAAAACTTTAGCTTAAGTGTCTTTGGCTGTTATGTAGTCAGAGGCGCAAAAATGGGGTATGCAGTATATGCAGTGCATAGGGGCGCCGCACATGGGGGGGCGCCATTGTGCCAAAACTATTTTTGAAATGAGCCTTTTTAAAAGTTTCAAATAATATTGAATAAATAAATATATTTGGTAAAAAAAAAAAAAAAAGTTTATTTGGCATTTTATACGAGTTTAATATTGTATTTTATTAAATAAAAATAATATAATACCACCCCTCCCCCTCCGTAGACCAGTTGATTAATCCGTTATTCAGTTACAGTCACTTGTTTAAAATGGAGAGAAGAATGAAGAGGAGTAGTGCCCAAAATAGAAAACGAAAAAAAGAACATGTAAAACAATGCCTTAAAATGAAATCTGCTATGTCAAATTGGATAATCAGAGATTGGTAAGCTTATACTATTATTAACATACTATTATTCACCTTCGGTTTTTGGGAAATAGTTCATAAATCATAACCGCCACCTAGCCTGGGCTTTACCCAGGGCCGGAGCGAGCTGAACTGGCGCTTTAGGCGAACGGCGATCACGCCGCCCTCAACCCGTAATGTTAAGTGAAAAAGAAAGTTACCGGTTCGCGAGGACCGGGGTGTTCGCTGACGCCGCCTATTCACCTTATTCTCCGGGTACGAGCGGGCGCAGCCATTTGAATCATTTTGGCTCGAAACTTCCGCTCTCATTCACTTCCATTCATTTTTAAACGTTTAAAACAGCTCGTTTTGCTGCTTGATGCTGCAAACTGATGTTTTCTTATTATATTATTCTACTTTATCTGTATTGTCATGCAAACACTTGTTTGTGGAGTAAGTAGTTTGACCGTTTTCTGCCGTTTATTACTCCTAGTCATTTCTCCCATAGGCGGCTGAATCGGAAGTTCTAAAACAATCGCAAAAACGCGCGCAATGCAGAAGGCATTGTAGAATAAGGTCAATACTGTAGGTCGCCTCTATAGACGCGCCGTTCCTGCTTTTACCAAACTTAAGAGCAGAGGAGGTGGTTTTGTCCAGGCAGGGGGACAATGATGCACGATCACACCGTGGCTGCGTCCGAAATCGCATACTTCCATCCACTAAAGTATGTAAAAACAGTATAATTCGATGGGCTAAATACATATACCTGGCGTAAGTCCATGTGACTTTACGGTAGACGTTTGATAGTCGCAAATAACTTTTTTTTGTGAAGCATATAACTGACAAGCATACTGGGTTATATGTAAAAGTCATAAAAATCAATCAATAAAAAATACATTACATATGGGGAGATCCATCATATTTAAATAATTAGATTGTACAGATTATTTTATTATTATTATTAGAAAGGTTTTATGGCCTTCTTGTATCTTGTAATTGAGGTCAAATAATTATAAAATATTTTAAAATCTTTACAGAAAAAAATAAAGGAGGAAGTTATAGACATTACTTTAACCTGTATGTGAAATTTCCCAAGAACAATTATCAACTTCAGAGCAATATTGAGTGTATTATAGCCAGTTTTACAGTTAAAAAAAGAAACATGCATTCGTTATTTTGTAAAATGAATTAAAAAGCAACCCTGAAACCTGTTTACAAAAATCATCAGAAAATGTACAAGTACAAAATAGATGTAAAAGACTTTCAGGCTCAGTGTTACAAAAAGAACATTTGTCTTTAAAATTTTAATACATATATTGCAGGGGTAGAACCTGTGTAAAAAATTACACAGCCAGAACACTTATCTATGGACTTCTTTTATTTTTGTTTGTATTGTGTGTGTTTAGATGTGTGGTCTTGGTTAGCCCTGCATCCTCACAAATTTTGTTATACGTAAACTCTTAGGGGGTGGGGGCGCAAAACTTGATCCCGCATACCCCTCAGTAAATGTGCAGTTGCGCCCCTGTATGTAGTAACGTTTGGTGTATATATTCTGTACAAACAGTTAAAGTCAAAATGATTAGCCTTCCTATTTCGTTCTTTTATCTTTGCTATGATGACCTTACCTAATATTTTACTAGTCATTTTGCAAGATACTATATGCAGTTTAAAGGCTTATCTTGATTAATTAGGTTAATTAGACAAGTCATTACACAACCGTGGTTTGTTCTGTAGTTAATCGAAAAAAATATATAAATGTGTAATTAAAAGGGCTGTCAAAGTTAAGGAAAGTTCATTTTAACAGCCCTCATTTTTCTTAACACAGTGTGCTTTCTGTTTGACCCCATGCCGTTAGTTGGGGACATATGCAGCTAGTGCAGGATGCAGCACCAATACAAAAGAAATGTATTTGGTAGCCAAGAGCTTGATTGTGCTTCAGCCAAGAATTTCCATATTCATTGCATCCCTATAAACCAATGTTATCGTTCAGTTTTTTATTGTGTACACTTAAGTCCCTGATGTTTTTATTATGCAGTTTCAAAATGCAACATTATATTAAAGCGCCCCTATTATTCATTAAAAAGGGTCATATTTAGGTTTTGGGGGTCATCAACAACAGGCTGATATGCATGCAAGGTCAAAAAACACTTTCATTGTTTTATAATATGCATTTACTTTTACCTAATTATCCCAATGACTCGCGTATGATTTGCTCAACAAATCATTTGATCCCAAACCCCTCTTTAGCGTGATGCTAATCTGCACAGATTGATCCGATGACCCAATCTGTTATGATTGGTTGACTGCGTTCAGTGCGAGACAGAGAGAAATGCCCACCACGCACTAAGTTACTTACACTTGTGAAAATGGAGGAAAGAACTGATCCATGAACTGTGTACTGTAAAGTTCCATTTAGTCTTTTTTGATCCTTCCTTTAACAAGCAGCCGATGAATCCCCCGTTGTAAGCATGTAGATTGCTGAAGCACTCGTCAGAAAAATGAAGGGACCACAACACAAGGCTGGGGCTATAATGGTGAGGTAATTTTGCAAAAATAAACTTCAACCACTGACTCTTCACAGCCACATCTTTGAGTAGGAAAAATAAGCGTCTATGCGGTTTGATTCAACCAGGATCTGCTACAGTGTTTATCTTCCACTTTTTCTTTCTACAGTGTTTGTGGTCGGGGCCGCGGGTTTCAATTTCCCCAGGTATGCGCATGCAACAAATGAGCTTGAGTTCCATACCGACGTCATGCCGACATGGCTAAAGACTCATTACGATTCATTCGAACCACTCTGAGTCGACTCTTTTATAGATTAATCAATAGTTTTAAACACAGTGCACTTTCAGATTTGAGCCTTAGCTGGATATTTCACTTCACTTAGAGCTGTGTTACACACAGCATGGAAGGTCATTTTCAAAAACCCATAATAGGGGCTCTTTAATTTAAGATACATTTAAAACAGATACAAATCATGATTAATCGCGAGTTAACATAAACATGAGATTAATCGCTGGGAAATATTTTAATTGAGTGAAAGGCCTAAATTAATTTTAGTATCTACATCTACAGTTAAACTGTTCATTCAACTTCTTTTTCTTAACTCACCATTAAAACTAACAGTAGCACTAAACCTGCTTCTAACCTCACCAATCCCTCTTCAAAATCAGAAAAGGGGTTTTTTCAATATATAGTAAGTAAAGTTTACTTCAAAATTGTTAGCCATTCAGTGAAATTCTTTTTTAATCATTTCCCAAGGCTAGTATTCAGCTTAAGGTGCAATATATACAGTTGAAGTCAGAATTATTAGCCCCCCCAACCCCCCCTTTGAGCTTTTTATTTTTTTTTTTTTATATTTCCCAAACGATGATTAGCAGAGCAAGGACATTTTCACAGGATGTCTGATAATATTTTTTCTTCTGGAGAAAGTCTTATTTGTTTTATTTCAGCTAGAATCAAAGAAACTTTTAATTTTTTTTAAATCGTTTTAAGGTCACAATTATTAGCCCCTTTAAACATTTTGTTTTCGATAGTCTACAGGACAAACTATCATTTTACAATAACTTGCCTAATTACTCTAACCTGCCTAGTTAACCTAATTAACCTAGTAACCTTCTGTAATTAACCTTCTGTAAATCGTATAAAAAATGTATTTATATCTTTAATTTTCTCATAGCTGCTCCAGCTTAATAAGCACTGCTTTGTTCCTACAGAAACAACCTGGCCTGGTTTCCAGGATTCTCTACTGACCACATGGAAAGTCGTGGCTTGTACGGCCACTAGTGTGCTGCTAGCCCTGCTCTTGGTCATCACAGCCAAGATGTTTCACTATAAATGCAAATCACAGCAAAGTCCAAGGTACAGCCAACATAATAATCACACACAGGGGTGGAAAGTCATTTGTTGTTTTTAATTATTATTATCAGTATCAGTACCTTAATTGTTTATTCACTATATTTAAAAGCATAATATTTTATATTTTTAACTGTTTCATTGTTTTTCCTCATTATTGTAAGTTGTAAGTTGTCAAACAGCAGTGTTTTATTCTTATTTTTTCAGTTAAACTGTTTACAAATTCCACTGAACATGAAATTCCACTGAAATTCCACTGTTAATGAATCTGTCTGATCCTATTGTATCTGTTCATGTGCCAACCATTGTTTGGTGTTTACTATGAGGATGTTCCAAACCTGCTATGTCTCCTACTGAACACAAAAGTAGATAGTCTGAAGAATGCTGGAGGGCAGCAGCCATTGACTTCTATAGTATTTTTTGTTCATACTACACATGCGAATGGCTGCTGGTTTTCTACATTTTCAGAACTACTTTAGAATTTTACTTTTTTGGAGCGAACTGTGCCTTAAGCATAACCATTCCCTGATTTAAATGATCTAGCCAGAGTGAGTCTCCAAGTAAATTCCCATATCTGACTCAAAACGAGCCAAAAACAGCAGATCTTCTCCACTTGAGTGCCTGTGAATTTTAAGGATTCGCTATTAATAAAAAGTTTTGGGCACAACTGTCAATTGTCAGCTAAGTTGCTGTAAAAGGACAAGCTGTTTAAGCCTACTGTATGAATGTAAATATATTGGTTTATTACCACCTAAATCAAGCAGAACTTTTTCAAGACTAATCTTTATATTAACAAGCACAAACTGAATGCATAAAACTTTTTACCAATTATAATATCAGTTTTTATATTGTATGTTTAGATTTGTCAGCACAAATTTTAGGCACATTTTTTTAACAAGAATATATGCCATGTTTTCTGTTGTTTGGAAACCTGAACTATTAATTGTCAATAATTATCAGTGACTACGTTTACATGGTCATCAGTAATCAAATTATTTGCCTTAATATGAATAAGACAATAATATGATTGAGTTTACATGAGTTGCGTTTGTAATGTTCCTTTCATTATCCAGTTTTTAATGTTATAGCACATAATTCGATTAATGTCATTGCGATATCCACATTTCCTCTAGAGTTTTATGTAATTTCGGGTGATTCATTTTTAATTTGTTAAATTTAACTGCAGTTTGGAACTTTCACTTTCATTCAGAAACATTTCTTGCATGCCCCCTGAGATAAACAAGATATTGGATGCGAGTATGAACTGCTGTTTTAATGGAATTTGATATGACACAGTATATGGGAAAAAACGTCAGCATTTCACAATGCGGGTGTCTATGGTCCTTCATGGACTTGGTAGGTGCAGAGAATAGTGTCAAACAGCCTTGTGTGTATTAAATATGATGTCTGAAATTGTGGTGAAAATTCTAAACGCCAGTAATAGTTTAAGAAGTTTACATGTCTGTACTCCACTTCAATAATGCGACTAAAATTGGTATACTCCACATCTCTTAATTTCTGTTTAGCTTAATTATGACCTTAATCGGATTAAATTAATCAAATTAATCGCTGTTTACATAGCCTCTTAATCAGAGTATTGTCTAAATCATCTTAAAATCGTTTTTTTGGTGTCCATGTAAACATACTTTATTATTTAGAGAAACTAAAATTGCAGCAAGATGCCTTAACACAGGCGAAGTTCCATGTACACATTAACAAAATATTACCACAACATTTAATACATGATTTTGTAGGTGCATCTCCCTCCCCCCTGGACTCATTTAATGACCACCATTATAAAAGAATTTCTAGTTCTATTTGTCCTGCAAATAGGAACTCTAAAATGACGTCCTGATGGCAGCAGCTGAAACACAGAGTATAATGGGTGATCCGGGGTGCATAGGATACCCTGAGCTCTATTTAAAACATAACTATGGTAATTTACCTTTGGAACAGTTTGATGATCTTGCCTGCCACCTTCACCAGTCTACTCAACCTGTTCCTATTTGACAAACTCAGATTACCGTACCAAGCTACAATGCAGAAAGATAAGACAGATTCAATAAATTGTTTAGAAAACAGTGTCATCATAGAGGTACAAACCTGAAATGATCTAAGTTTCCTCAGAAAAAAAACTGAACTTTTTAACTTTTCTATAGACAGCCTAGGTCAGGGGTCACCAGTCTTGTTCCAGGAGGTCCGGTGCCCTGCAGGGTTTAGCTCCAACTTGACTCAACACGCCTGCCTGGGTGTTTTAAGTATACCTAGTAAGACCTTGATTAGTTTGTTCAGGTGTGTTTGATTAGTGTTGGAGCTAAAATCTGCAGGACAGCGGACCTCCAGGAACAAGTTTGGTGATCCCTGGTCTAGGTGTTAGGTTAAAATGTCAACATATTGTCAATAACGGCACCTAGATATTGATGTGTGTCAACAATTTCAATGTTCAAGCCTTTAATATTTGTTATGCTGGGGGTAGGAGGAGCCTTCCTGTAATCTATCACCATGTCTTTTGTTTTATTTATATTCAACATGCCCCAAATCCTGATCGTTGAGGAGACTCACAATTACCAAATCATCAGCATATTTTATAATATGACAGTTCCCGTACATACCCTATTACTAAAAGTCTAGCTTGATAAGCTACTCATAAGGAAAATTAGGTTGTTGGTAGAAGTGATACAGCTGCGGCTGAAAGTTAGTGAAAATCAATTTTATTATTTATTAAATTAGCAATTAATTGTTTTTATTAACATCTACCCCTACCCCAACCTCAAACTCAACCCTTACAGTAATGTAAAAACATTCATTATAACGAGAATTATTTATATTATTTATTAAAATGCCAATTAAATTGTAGTTAATTAATGATACCCCTTGCCCAACCCTCACAGTAATGTAAAAATAATAAGTATTGTTGTACAGTATCACAAAAGTTATGCTATATTGATGTGAGTATCTGCAGCTGTATCCCTTAGAGACTTTACCGGAAAAAGCAGCCACTGTCAAACTGCTGTTCTAAAGGCAAAAGTAGCTTACTACACAAGTTACTTCTTAAAAGTAGTTTTGGTATTTGAGCTACTTGAATCTACTCATAAAGGTGCATATTACAAAAATGTGAATAAATTTTGTCAAATGTCAAAGCATAATGATTTATTACACCATTTATTTATTACACAGTACTGTACAGCAAGTACAAAACTGTAAAGTGTTAAAATTATTAATTTGAAATGTTGTTACTTGACAAATATTACTTACAAAATATTAATAATATATAAATAAATGTAAAACCATGATTTACCAATAGATGGCTGTAAAACACCATTGTACTATGTGATCTTATAAAACCATGCTGTGCTGCTTCAGACCATTGCAGGTTCACTAATCCAGTGTTTCCCAACCCTGTTCCTGAAGGCACACAACAGTCCACATTTTCAACCTCTCCCTAATCAAACACACCTGAATCATCTTATCATAACATCAGAAGAGACTCCAAAACCTGAAGATAATGGGTCAGAAAACGGAGACATCCAAAATATGTACTGTTGGTGTGCCTCCAGGAACAGGGTTGGGAAACACTGCACTAATCAATGGTAGATGTTGTCAAGCAACTCTGCTACTTGCTGGAAAGGCAGTTTGCTGGAAATGTTACATTGTATTACACTGCTACATTTATCTTCTGTCAAGCTACTAAAAAATGTAACTTGTAGCTATAGCTGCTACCTCACAAAGTCAGTGTATAACAACTTTTGCTAATAATATCAAATGTTTCTTGAAAAATAAACATTCTTAAAAATGCACTTTGCACTTTTAATAAGTACATTTAAATATCAAGTAGTTTTGTACTGGTGTTCATTTGATAAGGAGTACTGAATATTTGTACTAATGTTTGCTAGTATATTATGTACTTACAGTATTAATTATAATAAATGTGTAATAACTACTGTAAGTACTACTTCTAAACCCAGGCCCATAGCCAGGGGGGATTGGGTGGTTCGAAAGACCCACCCCTCACTGACAAAGTGTCATTTTTCCCTACATGAGCTTATTTATCCTATTTTGTCTATTTTGCCATCATAAATTTTGGAAAAAAACATCGAAAAAGGCTTCACGACCAAGTGAAGTCATGTTTTGCTACTGTTTTGTTTTTAAATAGAGAAAACATTTTACAAGTGACTTTTATTCAAAATCTAGTACTTCTTCTTGAAACAAAAACTGATCAATAAAAGTTGTGTTATTTTAAGTTGATTTTAATACTACTTTGGCTATTGTTGTTGATGATTTTTCAAATGTACTTTAACAAGAAAAATCATGAAACTCTACATTATTATTATTAATAATATTGTTAATATTATTATTATGTTTGAATTATTTTTTATTCAAATGGCCAAATTCTGACTGAGAAAAGTTGAATGTGCTGGCCAGTTTGTTAGTTGCCTAATAAATGACAATAGACTAGAGTTTTTAATTTAAAACTTTTACAAATTGCTATTTTTTATAATGATATATGATGTACTATGTAATATGAAATATTTCTTTATACTAAGTCTTTAGGAAATATTTTGGTACATCAAAAAGTGTGGTTATGAAGATCATCCAACAAGGTAATCCAGCTAAAAATAGTGCTTAAAATGCAGTATTTAAACCTCATAGTTAAACAGAAAATGAGGTGAATAACTGCAAAAAGTTTTGAGAAAAAAAACAACCACCCCTTTCACCAGGCTGGCTATGGGCCTGAAACCTACCCCCAAACCTATCCTTAACCCTTTTAATGTTTTCCTTTTTTTTACTCTGATGAACAAAAAAGAAGATATTTTGAAGAATGTTGGAAACCTGAAAGCATTGACATCCATAGTAAGAAAAACAAATACTATGGAAGTCAATGGTTTAAGGTTTCTTGAACATATTAGCCTAACTCATTATACATTTATTTAACAACAAACCTAATAAATATCATAGTATTATATATATATATATATATATATATATATACTGTATACTGTATTGTTTTTACTCTGAAACGTTGTTTCAAATGTTAATAGCTTAACCATTTGTCTTTGAATGCAAACTAGAGCTCCACCAAGATGTGCTTGTGTGTAAAGAATTTTAAAGTTGCCGATTTTAGACTTTCTGCTTTTTCTGTAATAGTTAATTAAAATAATTTACCAGTTATAAACAAGTCCATACCTTCGCACAATTCATGCTGTTTTTGTTATGTAATCTGTATAATTATTTTCTGAAGATGAAATTTAGCTATGTAGCCAACTCAGTTCAACTTTGACTACCGATTATCTCAGTTAAATAATTAAAAAGAAAAAAAATAAACAAAAATATGTTTCTTTCCTCATTCAGCGATGAACCAGATGAAAGTCGGGATCCAAACATCTTGGTTGTGGATGGTGTCGCCGTTCCTCTTCCCTCTTATGAAGAAGCTATTAGTGGCAATTACTGTCAACCCCCGAACGATCTGCCTCCTGATGATCTGGAGAGCGCACAGCATTCAGAAGAACAGAACCCGCCTTCATATCCAGGACATACGGGAAGACAAACTAGTGTGCCGCTGGACACCGGTGATGTCGAGACCTGCGACAGCATGTCAGACACATCCGAATGCCTTCAAGGCCTACAACAATCTTCATCTCATCCCGGTGGACTCAACATGTCAGAGAAAACCAATGCCATCACTTCCATGGAGGAAACCGCATCCACGAGCCCCAGTATAGACATTGCAGACGGTAAGACTGTGCGCTGCTGACACCTAGTGGTAAAACACACACACTGCTTTATCGTTTCATGCTTACAGTTTTTCCTCAGTCGCTTGGGTGCATTTCTTACACTATTTACATTTGCACAACAGTAATGCATTTCTCAAAACAATTAGTCATTTGTGCACATCATAGTAGCAGTTTCTCATTCCTTTCAACAAATTGCAAATGTTTTTGGACATGCATCAATTGCTTTCATACAACTCTCTGCTGTTCTATAACATTATCATTTGCTTATGTCATGTCAGTCAAAATTAACTAAACTTGTGAATGCCGAATAGTCATTCCATATAAAACTAACTGTCCTCATTTCATTACTTGAGTCATTACATACAAACATGCTGAACTAGTTGTAAAAATCTGTCAAGCAAATTTTATAAAACTTTTGAAATCTTTTTTTTTTCTGAAAATGTCTTCTAAAATGAACAAATTCATGAATGACTTACAGACCTGTGTATGTTGTAGGTTCAGTTCCAATATGTACTGCAATATTGTTTACAGTTGTGCACAGCTCTACTCAAAGGGAGTTTATGTTTGTTGTAAATAAGGGTGTATTTATTCTTTTGCACAATGCTGTGAATAAATTAGAATCGCAAAGAGCAAATGCAGTACAAATGTGAAACATACATATTTTCATTGTCTTGTACTCAGATACCTCACTAAATGCAGTGATGTCTAACTTTACTGTAGTTTTTAAATGGCTGCGCAAATAGTATATAGTGCTGTCTTGAGTATTGTCAGGAAGTGTCACCAAAACTTTTTTGCATTGGAAAATCTGTACAGAGTAAACTGTCATAATGAAAACATGACAAAGCCGTTTGACTATCTTGTTCATAAACAATAGTGGCAGGACTTTTCATCTTGATGACACTGACACTTTCATTGACATGAATACTTGCTTTTGAGGAATGAGTTCTCCATTTTGAGCAAGTGACACGATTTTGCAGGTTATCAAGTAGGTTTTGCTGTCTGTACTAATTGTTTTGAGAAATGCAATAACTGTTGTGCAAATGTATATAGTGTTGTGAGAAATGCAGCAAAGCCACTGAGAAAAACTGTAAACTCTTTAACTTAAGAATTAAAAATTCTGTCATGACCATTGTTGGGCACGTTGGTTAAAAATGTAATTATTTATCGTTACTCACAAATATTAATATAATTAGTAACTTTATCATGATCAAATAGAGAGGTAAACAGTACCTATTGTGTTTATTATGAAATGGATGCTATATTGAATAGATTATTATTATAAAACACTGTACATTATTCCATACTATATATAAATGCAGCTGTGGGACAACATGAGAGATACCTATCAAATTGGATGTTTTATTGTAAATATGACCTATTATTTTTAATGCTGAACAATAAAACATAATACAGTAAATGTTTTCGAACGTTTAATATTTATATGCACATACCACAACTGGCCAACAATGAAGTCTACTAAAATAACTCGATAGATAGATAGATAGATTGATAGACAGACAGACAGACAGACAGACAGACTACCTGACAAAAGTCTTGTTGCCTATTCAAGTTTTAGGAACAACAAATAATAAGTTGACTTCTAGTTGATCATTTGGTATTAGAAGTGGTTTATATGAAAGACAAAGACCTTTAGATTATGCTTATTTTACCAAAATATAATTTTAATCATGCCTTGATTTTTTAAATTATTTAATTAGGGCAGTAGTGTCTGACTTTGTTGAGACAAAAATCTTGTCACAGAACAGTAATAATGTACAGTATAAAATATAAAGTCATGGTTTAGTGGAAAAAGAATTAATATTGTGTTTGACTCCCCCTGAGCTTGGAGGACTGCATCCATACATCTCTGCAATGACTCAAATAACTTTTGATAAAGTCATCTGGAATGGCATAGAAAGAGTTCTTGCAGGACTCCCAGAGTTCATCAAGATATTTTGGATTCATCTTTAATGCCTCCTCTTTTATCTTACCCCAGACATGCTCAATAATGTTTATGTCTGGTGACTGGGAAGGCCAATCCTTCTTTGCTTTCAGGAACTTTGATGTGGAGGCTGAAGTATGAGAAGGAGAGCTATCCTGCTAAAGAATTCGCTCTCTCCTGTGGTTTGTAACATAATGGGCAGCACAAATGTCTTGATACCTCAGGCTGTTGATGTTGCCATCCACACCCCATACTGAATCTAACCCAGAATCACGATTTTTCCTTCACCAAACTTGACTGATTTCAGTAAGAATCTTGGGTTCATGCAGGTTCCAATAGGTCTTCTGCAGTATTTGTGATGATTAGGATGCAGTTTAACAGATGATTCATCTGAAAAATTGACCTTTTGCCATTTCTCCAAATGATCATCTGAAAGTCAAGTTGGGATCGACGACAAGACTTTTGTCGGGTAGTATAGATCGATAGATAGATTTATAGATAACTTGATTATTGTTATTTAATGCGAATAGAATAAATACTGTAATGTAATGTTCGTTGTATGTTTATGTTAGTAAATACATTACCTTTAACTACTACAACCTTATTGTAAAGTGTTACTGAAAGATATGCCTCATTTTATTGTCAGTAATGGTAACAGCATTGTAAGGAAACTGTTATTAGTTTGATTACTCCTTACTGAAAAAAGTAACAATGTTTATTTATAATGCTGTTATGACCATCAGTGGTCATCATTTACTCTTCCCTTCGTTCAAAACCTGATTGAGTTTCTTCTGCTGAGCACAAAGGAAGAAATTTTGAAGAAAACTGAAAACCTGTCACCCTCAACTTCCATAGTATTTGGAAGTCAGCTTTTAGCTCTCTTCAAAATATCTTTGTGTTTAAGAGAAAATAGAAACACAAAGATTTATAATCCCTTGTGGAAGAGTAAATAGTGAGGAAACTATCATTTCTTAGTGAACTATCCCTTTAAAAATGTACATTTTGACACTTGCCAATGATCTGTTTTGTATTTTCCAGAAATTCCTCTGGTGGAGGATGGAGAAGAGGACTGCTGATTGTTCACTTCGACTGAAAATGGGATACTTGAGATCGTTCGACTCCGCTGTTTATTATTTCATCATTTTTTTCTGATTTACAAACTAATTATTGCTCATATGGAATCGCCGCACATCAATATTTAATGAACAGCACACCAGGGCAGGATAGGCAATAAAATAAATCAATAATGAATAAAGGGAACTATGCATTAGATTCACGCATTATATTAATTTGATTTGATACACGGCATTAAATTTTGTTCTTTTGACTCTCACTTGGAAACTGTTGCTGCAGTTTTGGACAGCTTTCAAAAGGCACGGACTGTAATGATGATGAACATTTCTTAAATAAAGGACAAGGGAACTTTATGTTATTTGAATTGAATGAATGTTTAATGTGCACTTTATCCATGCAGGCTAATGGATGAATATACAGTAGGTACAGCTTAAAGGCAGATGTACTGCAAACATTATGAAAAGCTCATAAAGAGGGTCTGAAAAAGGTTGCTCAAGTAGTTTTGCATACAATCTTTTTTTTTTTAAGTTGGTTTACAATCAACAGAGCAGAAATTTCACTTCCTAAACCTTAATATCAATGTGTATGATGTAAATAGTGCTATTACCATAGGCAGTTAAAAACTATTTATGAATATTGTTTACATATAACTTAATACTCCAGTAAATGTCAAAAAAAAAAAGTTTAACGTTTTTAAATATTACCATCCCAGCAGGCACACAACGTCACAAGATGTTAATATTAGGTTAGATTTAGGTTGTGATGTCAGGCAACCAAAGCTGTGACATCATTAGACGTTGATATTTGGTTGATTTTAGGTTGATATTGGACATTGACGTCAACCTGATTTTCATTTCCAAACAAAACACTCAGAATGTTGGGGTTCATCATCAATCTTAGGACATGTCGATCTTCTGTGCCTGCTGTACCAGTTATATCAGGGGTGTCTAAACTCAGTCTTAAAAGGTCAGTATCCCTGCAGAGTTTAGCTCCAACTCTTTTCAATACACCTGCCAGGATGTCTAGCATGCCTAGAATGTACTTGGTTAGCTGGTTCAACCTTATCCTTTTGGGGTTGGAGCTAAACTCTGCAGGACACTGGCCCTCCAGCAGCGAGTTTGGGTAATGTAAGTGATGTGATGCTTTACCATGATGCAATGTATTTTTCAATTCAGGTGAGAACATTTATTTGAGTAGCCTATACATTTTATGAAGACAACACCTTTTGAATTAATATAATTTAATTAAACAACTGGTAAGCCATGACTTCTCACTTAAACAATTAGAATTTATAAAGACTTACAATTCTATCTATCTATCTATCTATCTATCTATCTATCTATCTATCTATCTATCTATCTATCTATCTATCTATCTATCTATCTATCTATCTATCTATCTATCTATCTATCTATCTATCTATCTATATAGATATCTATATCTATCTATCTATCTATCTATCTATCTATCTATCTATCTATCTATCTATCTATCTATCTATCTATCTATCTATCTATCTATATATATATATGTATATATATATATATATATATATATATTATATTATATTATTATTATTATATATGAAGCTAATGTCAGTAACTAATTATAAATGTGGAGTTTTAGGATGCACAAATTATCTCTGTAGACTGCCTTCTTTTCACATTTTTAGTTTTTCACAGAGAGAACATTAGTCCTGTTTTGAATCTGTCATTATGCTAACGCAAAGACATCTGTAGCTCCGCCCTCTTTTAAAAAGAGCACAATCTCATCTGAATTTAAAGTGACAGTCATCAAAATAGCACACTGTGGATCAAAGCCTAAAAGGGGCAGTTTCAGAGAGTTATAAAAATGATTTGTGGGTTATTTAGAGCTAAAACGTCACATTCACACTCACACACTACATATGGACATCAGAGACTTCTTGTAAAAAGTGGCATTTAGGTTCATTTTATTTAATTTTTTTTAAATATTTCCCAAGTGCAGAGGAAACATTTTAAACATGATAGTTTTAAAAAACTATTTCTAATAACTCATTTATTTTGTCTTGGTCATGATGACAGTAAATAATATTTGTTTTGTTATTTTGCAAGATCCTAGTATTCAGCTTAAAGTGCAATATAAAGGCTGAACTTTAGAAAATAAATAAATAAAACGGCTTTTATTCCAGCCATTTAAAAGTTAAAACAACCTTAAGTAAAATAAGACTTTCTCTCTGAAAAAGATATATATAAATACGTGTGTGTGTGTGTGACAAATACAATGACTTGCCTAATTACCTGTAATAACCTGCCAAGTTAACCTAATTAACCTAGTTAAGCCTTTATATGTCACTTTAAGCAGTACAAAAGTGTCTTGAAAAATATCTAGTCAAATATTGTCTCATTGTTCTTTTTAAGAATCACTTGGCAAACATTTACCACATAAAGACACCTTAAAGATAAATAAAAAAGATAAAAATGATTAGCATTTTGAGGGTTTAACTTGCAAAGTCTTGTTCCCTTTCTAAAAACGATGCACTCTTTTCCTGGTTTCATCAAGTTCATTAAGGTGAACTGTCATAGATGAGATACACAATGATAACACTCTTTAGGTACAGCATATTAAACACTTGCCAGTTCATGTTGTTGAATCACTGCATTCGAATGGATTATATGAGGAAAGTCATAAAGAGCTCTTTGAGCTTGTCTGTCATTGCAAGCCAGCAGCTGGTTAATGCATGTGGGATACAGACTTTCTTCTAAAGACATTACAGTATATAAGAAATGCAGTGAAGTTTTGAAAACTCGCCAATAGCAAGGAAGCAAGAATTTAGATGCTGTATGAACAAGAAAACGTCTATACCAAAAATTCCCATTCACAAACAGATGCATTTCTTGATGATATGGATTATGAATAATATAGAAAAAAATATTGTCCAAAGATTTAACATTTCAATTTATATATATATATATATATATATATATATATATATATATATATATATATATATATATATATATATATATATATATATATATATATATAGGAATGGAATAGAAAAATTCCACCATTGATGATTAAAATTCTTCAAGGAAACTTTGATGTCAATATAAGAGAAAAGAGGGGGCGTCACGGTGGCGCAATGGGTAGCACGATCGCCTCACAGCAAGAAAGTCACTGGTTTAAGCCTCAGATGGGTCAGTTGGCATTTCTATTTGGAGTTCCTCCACATGTTCACGTGGATTTTCTTTCGGGTGCTCCGGTTTTCCCCACAAGTCCAAAGACATGAGGTACAGGTGAATTGAATAAGCTAAATTGTCCATAGTGTGTGTATGGATGTTTGCAGCAGGAAGAGCATCCGCTGTGTAAAACATATGCTGGGTAAGTTGGCGGTTCATTCCGCTGTGGCAACCCCAGATTAATAAAGGGACTAAGCCGAAAAGAAAATGAATGAATGAATGAATGAATGAATGAATGAATAACACAAAAAAAGATAAAAGATCTGCAAGATTACACCTTAAAAATGCTGGTTGCCTTAAAGCTGAAATACCATATGAGTCATTTGAACTTACATTATATTAAACGGATTTAAAACAACTTGCGTAACTTATAAAATTAAGCTAGAACATGATTAACTTAGTTTAATAAGTTACAATTAACTAAAAACATAAGCTGTCATGACTAAGTGATCATATCATTTGTTACAGTGTGGGCATGACGTTATTATTTACATTACGTTTGTCCACTAGGTAGCACACACGAGTT
The DNA here is from genome assembly GCF_903798145.1 of Danio aesculapii. Lineage (NCBI taxonomy): Eukaryota > Metazoa > Chordata > Actinopteri > Cypriniformes > Danionidae > Danio > Danio aesculapii. The sequence continues at coordinate 10,030,398 of NC_079451.1, forward strand.
TGTTTTAAGAGACATCAGTTAGAGCTTTTGAACAGAAATTAATCAACTAAAGTTCATTGACTTTTTTTGTGCCAGTCAGTCTCAACCTGGCAAATAATTTGATGTGCGTGTAGGCCAATTCCTAACTTTATAAACACAATTTTGCAATAGGCTACTGTGGTAATTTCATGTTAAGTTTAGGTATAGGTTATTCATCAAGTGGTATTCTTTTGGTTTTGTTGTGTATTATAGTTTGAGAAGAACTGGGCGGAACCTAAAATTATATTTGAATATGTAGCTGTATTGTAAAAGCAGAAAGTAATGCTGAATGTAATTGTTTTATACCGTCAGCATTGACTGAAAAAACGCTAATTATCCGTAAAATTATACCTATTTAAAACAAACAAATACACTTACATTTCCAAAAGTGAGTAGCTTATCTAATTGTACAAACATAATTTAATTTTTTTTAAATCTGTTTTTTAATGTTGATTGTCGCGAAAAATGTGTATCTTGATATTCAGCAATCAAATTGCACACGCGCTCCAAAGCGTGGGACAAGCTCGCGCACGCACACACACACACACACACACACACGCACGCAGAAGCAGTCGTACTGTACACACAGACCCACACACACACACACACACACACATACGCTAAAGAGCAAACATACTCCTTTACTCCACAGCACACGTCAAAAATGCCGAGAGAGCCGGACTCACTAAATCAACACCGTGCAAACTGGCCTGAGGGAAGTTTCCTGACCAAGAAGACCAAATGGCTCCAAGGACTCATTATAACAATTTACTTTTCTTATTTGAGACGTGCTTTAGCGCATCCTCAGTGTCTGGACTTCCAGCCACCTTTCAAACCAACTTCACACCTCGAGTTTTGCAGGCACTATGAGAAATTTGGTTGTTGTGACCAGAAAACGGACAGCAATATTGCTATGAGATACTGGGATATAATGGATCTGATTGGCGAAGAAGCGTATACAGTGTGCGGTGATTTGGTAAAGGACATTATGTGTCAGGTACAGTATATGCTATTATACTTTTAGGAAAAAACATGTAGTGATGTCTAAACTGTTGTACATACAGTTACAAAAATCTAAGGTTTTACAGAACGCGTGTAATTTAAGCAAAGCATATTTTTGTTTCACTTTGTACACGACTGATGACATTAATTGTACATTTCAAATAAAAATAGATGGTCAAACAACGCACTTTTGCACTAAATAACACGTTTTGGACTTAATAAATCAATATTTGTGGAAATAATCCTTTAAACATTTGTGAAAATAATCTCTTTCAATTGTCATTTTCTGAAAAACAACAGCAACAGCAAAAGGAAATGTCCAGACCTTAATAGAATAACACAATAACATTTAATATCCGAAATAAAAGGAGTGTAATGATAACTTATTATTTTTAAATCAAGTTCGCCGATCGATATCTTATCATGATGAGTTTGCTGACAAATATCACAAACTCTTGTCAGAAAACAACAACAAAAACACATAATTATAATGATGTGTATTTCAATTTTATTTTATGGTAATCATATTAATCATAATGAGCTGTTTTGTTGTTGTAGATTAATAATGGATTGCAATTTTTAGCACAGATCATGCTGTTTATCTCTGTAGCTGTGTCTGCATATACTATTATAAAACTGATTTTATTATTGCCCATACATTTGATTTGATCAGTCTTTTTTCTTCTTATGGGAAGAGAAGGGAGGTGGGATGTGGACTATTATATAATGTGGCACAGATAAAAATGCTCAGTGAGAAGCTGAAGTTAGACGTTTTGCATTATCCTCATTTCTCAAAAGTAAATAAGACAAGAAGATGCAAAAAAAAAAAAATCTATTAACTTACATTTATCAAGATCAAGCCATGTTAAAGTTAGTCCTGCCTGCAAAGTTCAGCACCAAACATAATAAAATACACATGAACCAGCTAAATGAAGAGTTTTTGATAACAAAGGTTAGACTTGGTAGTTGTGTCCCATTTCAAGGGTATGGTATCCTTTAGAAACCTTTCATTCTTATTCTACCGTGTAACAATTTATTTGCTCAAAAGTGACAGCCTTGATAATAGAGTCAGAGTCCAGACTAAAACCTGAAGAGGTTGAAACTGGAAGAATCTCAAATGGCAACCTGCACAGGGCATGTTTGGTCCTGGTGAGCCACAGTTCGGCAAAGATTCCCTCCAACCCTAAACAAACAAACCTGAACAAGCCAATCAAGGTCTAAGGGTTATTGTGAAGCTACAAGCAGGTGGGTTTTTATAAAAGTCCACACTTTCATTATGTAATGCATTGAATGCCTACGTTTGTGAATCATAAGCAGGAGATGGTATGTAAATCTATTCCAAGTCTTGTAGCCCTCAAGTGTCATGCTCACAAATTCTTGAATATATGGACTTGGACTGACCCAAGATGAGCTCAATGTCTTCAGGAGGCCTTCAGGAAGTAATAGTCCAGAAACAGGGAAAATCCCTATAGAATATCAAAGACTAACAGCTGGCCTCTTGTAACTGGGACTATTAAAGGGTAAGTTCACCCAAAAAAAGGTGACTCACCCTGTCATTGCAAACCCTCGAGACCTTTGTTCATATTCAGAATGCAAATTAAGATATTTTAGATTGAATAAGAGATCTCCCTCATCCTCCACAGACAGCAGCCGTCCTGAAACATTTCAAAGTCAAGAAAAGGAACCAAAGACATTGTCAAAACATCCTATGTGACTTCAGTGGTTTAACTGTAATCATTAAAGTCTCCAAGAAAACTTTTGTGTGTCAAAAAAAAAATCTGCAATTAACTTTGAGAAAGTGTTTTTGGAGCTTCGTATGATGACAGTTGAACCATTGAAGTCACATGCAATGTTTTGACAATGCTTTTGTTTCTTTTTCTGGACTCAGGACCATTGCTGTCTATGGAGGATGAGGGAGCTCTCAAATTTAATCTAAAATATCTTGATTTGTCTTCTGAAGGTCAGAGGGGATTGAAAAGAAATGAGGGCGAGTAATTAATAACAGAATTTCATTTTAAATGAACTAATGCCAAGTTCAGACTGCACGATTTTGGCGTGATTTTGACGTGATTTTGACTCGCTGACAGGTTTTGAGAAATCGCAGACAAATGCCTGAAATCAAATTGGTGCTCGTTCATGTGAGTAACAATCACACAAGGTGAACTATCAAAGATGCGATCTGGGAGAATCGCCATTGAGTCGCCAACACCTGTGAGATATTTGGCATGCTAAATATCTGGACTTGTCTGTGAAAAATCACGCCTTGTGAAATGTGTTCTGATTGAAAATAACATCGGCGATTACCTACAGCCAGTGAGAGAGGAGCTTTAGGCCAGTGGGAAGTTGAGGGAGGAGTTACAAAGGACCACATATATCAAAGGATCACATGTATAGACCACAATATCAACAAGCATGGCTTCGGTTGAGAAAAGGGCTCTTGTCTGTCTAATTGGACACAAGAAATGGAGGGAAAACAATTGGGAAAAACTAGTGGAGCACCCATGATGTGTCATCTGAGCACTACCACAACAAAGAAAAAAGTTGGAGAGAAATTGCTAATTCTTTTTAAAACCCAGGTGAGCAACATAAGTACATTTTCTACCCCACTAAAGGCTTGTTTCTCATTATGTAGTTAATAACAAAAGATATACTACGTGACCTTGCATTGTTTACATGTCCCATCTCGTGTGTGTTTGGTTGTGTCGGCGATTCTTCTACTGTAAAGTCATGCAGTGTGAAACACCTGCCGCCGTTCCACCTTGTGTGACCACAGCAGCCATGGAATGCGCAGATAGTCCTGCAGTGTGAAAACATCTGTAACGCGATTACTTTGAAAATCATACAGACTAAACTAGGTATGACCCTTTACGCTGCTAAAAATGTATTTTTCTTACTTGTACAATTTTGCAGGAGTGTTCTCCTTATGCTGCACACCTTTTTGATGCTGAAGACCCGTATACTCCAGTGCGCCACCTGCCCGGACTGTGTTCCTCTTACTGCTCAGACTTCCACAGCAAGTGCCAGTCTGTGGTCAAGTATCTAACCAACAGCCGGACCCTGCAGGAGACATGCGAAACAGACCCCTTGCATTTCTGTAACCTCATTAATCTCCCCGACCAAGACTATTGCTACCCTAATGTTGTGAGTAACAATGATCTGTATAGCAGTCTGGGCAAGGTGGTGGAAGACACCAGAGGCTGCTTTCAGCTGTGCTTGATGGAAGTGGCCAATGGGCTGAGGAACCCTGTGCTGATGATCCACAGTGGAGATGACACACACCGCATGTTTGTGGCAGAGCAGATAGGATTTGTATGGGTCTACCTGAGAGACGGCAGCCGCCTGGAGCAGCCCTTCCTGGACATCAGTGGGGAGGTGTTGACCACGCCATGGCTAGGAGATGAACGAGGTTTCCTGGGTCTTGCTTTCCATCCGAATTACAGAAAAAATGGGCGCTTTTACATCTACTACTCCATTTTGACCAACGGCAAACTGGAGAAAGTCCGCATCAGTGAGATGAAAGTATCAGCTCATGACATGAACATTGCAGACCCCTATTCTGAGAGGTGAGTAGTTTTGATTCATGCTATTACACACATTTAAATTTAGAGTTTACTCCAAAATAATGCCATTCAATTACCTCAAAGGCCAGGCCTAGTCCAAATAGCTGTGCGTGAACACACTAAACCAGGGGTGTTCAGCCCTTTTCCTGGAGATCTAGCTTCCTGGAGTTTAGCTCCAACCCTGACAAAGCACAACTAAACAAACTAAAGCTGCCGTCACACTGCACTTTTTGCCCCATAGACTTCTATTCATGTGCAAGCAAATGCATCAGATCGGAAATGCAAGCTCGAAAGTTCAAGCTTGATAACCTGCGAAATCGCATCATATGGTTGTGTGAGACCAATAGAAGATCAAAATGTGACCTCACTGTACAGAAGTCTAAAATATGGAGCAAATGCTTGCTTTATCAACATCTGTTTACCTCACCTCTTTTTGCGCCACAAGACAGGACTTGACAAGCGCAAGCTCTGTGTGTGACCATGGCATAAGTAGGATTTGAAGGAGCACTTGGTAATCAAAGACAAGCTGTGGTGGATTTAGGCATGGGCAATATAGGTGATTGCCCAAGGAGGCATCTTGCTAGGGGCAGCATCTAGACACCTACCAATCACTTTCACTTTCGTTCACGACAAGCCCCCCCACCCCCACCCGGCGCTTCACTTGCGTGAACATGAACACAGTGAGGCGGCACGATTGCCATATGCCTATAGTGACAGTTAGGCTTACGACGGTCCTGAAGACAGGTGTGTTTGATTAAGCTTGCAGCTTGAAAGGAAATCAGATCCTGCAGCAAAGTAGATCTCTGTAAATACCCCCCTGCATGAGAGTATGTACCTTTCCATATCTGTAGGTGGCATTATCTGTACCAGTGTTTCTCAACCACATTCCTGGAGGATCACCAGCACTGCATATCTCCGTTGTCTGTCACACATATTAAAGCTCTGTCAGATTCTACTAATGAGCTGATGATCTGAATCAGGTATGTTTGGTTAAAAAAAAAAACAAGGAAAATGCGCAGAGCTCGTGGTCCCCCAGGAACAAGGTTGAGAAAAACGGTCAAATTGAAACCAGAACTAGTGCTAGACTCATGCAAATTGTAAAAAATGCAGCATTTGTGTAACATTTTCACAGTACTTCTCGATCATCCACACAGGGATTTGCTTGAGCAAAAATATCTCATAATCTGATGTCTCCATATCGTTAGCAAAAATTCTTTGTGTTCCCTCTTGGCTTGAGTCCTTTGCTTAGTTTTGTCACTTTAGTTTTTGTTCTTGCACTCTCACTTATAACCAAACAGCCAATCAGAATGCTCTCTTTCAATCCAAATTAAACATACCTGAATTAGCCTAGAAACATCCAGATAAGTGTGTAAGAGTGGGTTGTCGTACATGACTAGACATATAACTGACTGTGACTATATAGGTATCTGTGAAAACTGAAGTGAAGTTAAAGAAATTTGTCAAACAAAGCGATCACATTACTCCAAATCACTGTGAATTGTATGTAAATTGTATGCATTTTTCTTACAAAGACATTCAAACAGAAGGTAGAAGATCGGGAGTACTCTGCTAGTTCAACATATCTTCTTTAGCGTTAAATAAAATAAAGTGTTGTGAGGCCGACAGGGGCACTCAACCTGTGGTCTATGCAAGTTCTAATGCCCCAGTAAAAGTAATGGGGACACCATACTGTCAATGGGTGCCGTCTTTCAGATGAGCATCTCATCCGAAAGACGGCGTCCTGACTCTCTGTAGTCATTAAAAGTCCCATGGCACTTCTCGTAAAGAGGAGGAGTGTAACCCCGGTGTCCTGGCCAAATTCCCTCCACCGGCCCTTAACCATCATGGCCTCCCAATCATCCCCATCCACCAAATTGGCTCTATCACTGTGCCTCCACCTATAGCTGGTGTGAGGTGAGCGCACTGGCAGTGTTGTCCTGTGGCATCGCATCATTCAAGTGGATGCTGCACACTGGTGGTCGTTTGGCGAGACCCTCCCCCTTATGATTGTGAAGCGCTTTGGGTGTATGGCCATACACGTTAAATGCGATAAATACTCATAAACTCGTAAAGGTTTGGAACCACTCGAGAATGAGTAAATAGTGGGTAAATTTTAGTTTTTGGATGAACCATCCCTTTAGTTTGGAGTTTGGAAGTTTGGAATAGCAATCAATTTTAATCATGATTACTTTTCCCTAATTCTTTCTTAGAGTTCTTCTTGAGATTGAGGAGCCTGCAGCAAACCATAATGGCGGGCAGATTCTGTTTGGTCTAGACGGATATCTGTACATTTTTACTGGAGATGGCGGGAAAGCAGGAGACCCCTTTGGCAGGTTTGGAAATGCCCAAAACAGGTAAGAACAGTTTTGAAACTTTTCTAGTAAACTAGTTCACTCTCAAAATAAAGGTACAAAAACTGTCACTGGGGTGGTGCTTTTTTAAAAAGTTAATTTTTGTTCTCTTTAAGAGTTCGCACTTAGATATTGCTTGACGCTTTTAGCAGGTTTGGCATGCTGTCCCGGGAGAAAACCCTGAGCTCTGAGATAATTGGGCTCAAGGCTCCAGCCTGGTCAATAAGCATTCTAGAATTCAGGTAGGTCTCGAGAGCTTCTCCTGGTAAAGAGAGGAAAAGGAGAAGATTACAGATGAGAGACCAGCCACGATTAATCATATTACATGGTCCTCTCGAAAAGAATTTGAGGCTGACCACAACTGAACATAACAGTGCAGTTTTCCCTACCCACCAAATTGATTGACAGGCTCGTATTAACAGGTCTCTATAGTAACTTGTATAATCATGCCCACAAGACAGGATTTGAAAGAAACTGGGATCAAAAGATCTGTTTACAGACACATTCTGACACCAAAGACTTGTCCTACATCTAGTAAAAAAGGTAAAATAGGAGCCCTATAAGGCATGTTACAGTGTCCTTTGGTTTAGTATAGTTTACTTTTAGGGGCTTTTTTACTGCATTCTGTACCTAGAATCTTGTGAGGTGAATTCTGTGTTGGGTTTCAAAAGAGCTGCATCACAACCAAAACAGATACACACTACTGATCACTGATTAGTTTAAAATATTCATCACTACCAGCGTCATTGGAGCGTGAGACACCAAACTCGCTATATTTGAAAAAGTCACCCCCGCTGTACTGCTGGTTCACACAATTAAACCATTTCTATACCACAGCAAGTAAAAGACATCTGAAATAGGAGCATTGTGGTCAGTAGAAGAGTGAGTGCTGGGTGGGATAACCTGTAAAGGAAATGATGATGTCACGGCAGTAGAGGTTGCGCAACCTTAGTGATAATCCAATGTAAAATGTAAACCGAGCTGGCCAAAGTCAAACAAAAGTGAGTCGAAACATGCCGAATTATACAGTGCCACGCAATGGAAAAGCATCTTTCGGGACTGTATTTACACTTATACACACTTTATTAGGTACACCTGTCCAACTGCACGTTAACGCAAATTTCTAATCAGCCGATCACATGGCAGCAACTCAATGCATTTAGGCATGTAGACATGGTCAAGACAGTCTGCTGCAGTTCAAACCAAGAAATAGAATGGGGAAGAAAAGGCATTTAACTGACTTTGAACGTGGCATGGATGTTGGTGCCAGACAGGCTGGTCTAAGTATTTTAGAAACTGCTGATCTACTGGGATTTTCATGCACAACCATCTCTAAAGTTTACAGAGAATGGTCTGCCTTGTTGATGCCAGAGGTAAGAGGAGAATGGCCAGACTGGTTCCAACTGATATAAAGGCAACAGTAACTCAAATAACCGCTCGTTACAACCGAGGTATGCAGAAGAGCATCTCTGAAAGCACAACATGTCTAATCTTGAGGCAGATGGGCTACAACAGCAGAAGACCACACCAGGTGCCACTACTGTCATTGAAGAACAGGAAACTGAGGCTACAATTTGCAAAGGCTCACCAAAATCAGACAATAGAAGATTGGAAAAACGTTGCCTGGTCTGATGAGTCTCGATTTCTGCTGCGACATTCGGATGGTAGGGTCAGAATTTGGCATCAACAACATGAAAGCATGGATCCATTCTGCCTTGTATCAGCAGTTCAGGCTGGTGGTGGTGTAATGGTGTGGGTGATATTTTCTCGGCACACTTTTGGCTCATTAGTACCAATTGAGCATCGTGTCAACAGCACAGCCTACCTATGTATTGTTGCTGACCATGTCCATTGTTTTGTGACCACCATGTACCAGTGTCCAACCCGGTACTAGTAAGAAGTACCTAATAAAGTGGCTGGTGAGTGTATGTACACTAATGCCAAAATGGACACTTCAGACCTGTACCTTTTGGAAAGGTACTGCCCTAGTGACAGCTTTCATACCTTTATTTATGAGATTGTATGAGCATTGCAAAGCTTAAATAAAACTCTTTCCATTTCCTCCCTTTCAGACACTTTATCCTAAAAGCTTTACCTGCTATGCAAATATGTTTCAGATCAGCACTGCTGGGAAAAGCCCTTCGAATTGATGTGGATGGCAGAAGTATAGATGGGAAGCCCTATAGGATTCCTCTAGACAATCCCTTTCGGAAACATCCTGATGCAAAGCCAGAGGTCTACGCGTATGGTGTGAGGAATATGTGGCGCTGCTCGGTGGATCGAGGGGATCCGCTGACTCGTTACGGCAGAGGGAGAATCTTCTGTGGAGATGTGGGTCAGAATCGCTATGAAGAGGTTGACATCATTGTCAAGGGAGGAAATTATGGATGGAGGGCAAAAGAAGGCTTTGAATGCTTTGATATGAAATTATGCCAGAACTCTTCTCTAGGTGAGCTGAATCACAGAATAAACACACACTCACACACACATCTGAGTCAGAGAAAGTGACAGATCAAATGGAGCATTTCAAAAATTTTTACAGCTCAATGAAACTGGTCACTGGAGAACTTCATACCACTGGTCAGTCCATAAATGTGTGCTCCTGATTTCTGGAAATTGAGGAGTTTTCAAAATCATTATAAAAGGATAGTTCACAGAAAAATTAACCCTTGTGTGCTGTTAGTGATGCTTTCATTCACTCTTGAGTCTTAATTTGGCCACAATTTTCTCAGTTTTAGCAAATGGAATGATTTTTGGTGAAAAATCTCATTCAATTCATGTTGATTTCTACAGCGCTTTTACAGCGTAGATTGTGTCAAAGCAGCTTAACATAGAAGTTCTAGTAAATTGAAACTGTCCGTCCAGTTTTCAGTGTTGAAATTCAGTTTAGTTCAGTTCAGTGTGGTTTCATTTTCACTGCTGAAAGTCCAAACACTGAGATCAAATCCATTGATGTGCAGCTCCTCAAGTCCCAAACCAAGCAAGCCAGTGGCAACAGTGACAAGGAACAAAACTTCACCAACTGATGAAATTGAAGAAAAGAACACCTTGAGAGAAACCATGCTCAGTTGGGCACGACCATTTCTCCTCTTGTCCAACTTCGGTAACACTTTATAATAACTACACACTATGAACCATTTATCAAGCATTAGCATCTAGTGAATTCATTATTTGTTAATTATTAACTCTACATTAGTAAACGTTTATAACTGCAGCTACAGATGCTGTAGTCTTGACTTATAAGCATATGTATAATGTGCTTAATACTTGTATTTTCCAACTTTGTTAATGATTTATTTTTCATTACTAAATTAAGTATCACATTATTTACAAACCAGTTATTTGAGCATAGTTGGTTGCTTTTTAAGATCATTCAAAATGAGTTAGTAAATGATTAATAAACTATTCAAATTAACATTTATATAAATGTTATAAATACTTCATTAACTCAACTTCATCTAGTTTTGTGACCTAATCTAAAGTGAGGACTATGTGTGTTATAAATCCCTTAATGACAAATAGGATCAGTTAAATTCTTAAAAGGAAAAAAGAAAATAAACGACTTTATTCATTCCTATTCATTTGAAGATACACAAATGAAACTGTATCAAATGAAAAATAAATCTTTGCAAGCTTCTCTAATATAAAATTACTGTACACTTTAAATATTGCATCTTATTATATTATTAATTTATTATATTGTTGTTGTTGTTTTATCCAATTTATGTCGTATTTTGACACTCCTGTTATTCAGCCATGTTTAAACTTTACAGTAATTTTACTTTTTAGAAAAGATTGTAAAGATTATTGTTCATTTGATTATGAGCCTTTAATGGTCATCTATAAGGGATTTATGAAGCATAAATAGTCCTCACTTTAGATTAGGTCACAAAACTGCATGAAGTTGAGTTACTAAAGCATTTATTGACATACAAACTATCTATTATTATATGTCTGAATAATAAGACATATAAACGTTGATTTCAATAGTTTATTAATCATTTACTAACTCATTTTGAATGATCTTAAAAACCTCCAACTACTCTTAAATACAAATAGTTTGTAAATAATGTGATACTTAATTTAATGAAAAATCAACCAGTCACAAAGTATGAAAGTACAGTTATTGAGCACATTATAAAAATGTGGTTATAAGTCAATAGTACAGCCTTTGTTACCGCATATTAATGTCGAGTTTATGCTTAACAAATAATTAATTCACTACATGCTAATGCTATTAAATGATTCATAGTGTGTAGTTATTATAAAGTGTTACCCAAACGTCTTCTGCAGAGCTGCAATCTAGACACTGGAGAACGCTGGACGTCCATCATGGAGAACTGCAGGTGTGAGTAGGCTGTCCCACGGGATCAATGTGGAGACTCGTCTGTCAATGTGGTCTTTCAGGAAGCAGTCTCATTTCATTTCATGTGTTCATTTTGACACATATTTCAGGAAAATGCTTTGAAAAGTTTCAAAAACACAACAATACTCTGGGCAAATGTACTATCCTTACATTATGTTCATGGCTGTTTTTCCCCCATTGACTTCCATTAAAACTAAATTTTTTGATTGCAAAGCCATGACACCATATAATCGATTGTTAGTGTTTTTTCCATTTGGGAACAGGGAAAATTTGCAAAAAATGTCATTATAATTGAAGTCAATGGGGCAAAAACAGCCACAAACATAACGAAACAGTAACTTTAAACAGTACACAAGGGTTAAAATTCTGCTATCATTTACTCATCCTTTACTTGTACTAAACCTGCCTGAGTTTTTTTTCTGTTAATCCCAAAGAAAGATTTACCAAAGAATATTCTTGAAAAAAGACATTGACTTCCAGGGTATTTTTTGTTCGTACTTTGGATGTCAATGGTTGTTTTTTCCCCAAATGTCTTCAGAATATCTTGTTGTTTTTTTTCTGTTAAAAGACGACATTCATTAAAATGTAGTTGATTAAAACTACTTGACTGTAGATAAAGAGTAACAAAAGTTGTGGTTGTTGGATGAGCTACTGCTTTAAATGAATAGTGCAAAAATAAATCAATTTACTTAATTCCTATGTCATTCAGTTTTATTTGTATTTTATTCAATGAAAGAAGACAGTACTGATGGTAATGTTTAAGCTTAAAGAGATTAAAAGACGTCAATGTTTATAATAGGCTACAGTTGTGTTTTACGACAACAGATTCTCCCCAAACTGGAAATTTGTTACATCAATGGTTTCAAACTATGCAAAAACTCATGTTGTACACGTAAACCCTTTTCTTTTGCATAGTTCTCAAATCTCATTTAAAGTCCCATGAAATTTAAATAAAGATTTTTAGATGTTAGTAACAAAGTTAGTGACAAAATTTGCATTTTTTGGAAGATATAAAACTGATATAAACATGTAAAGCTTGTAGTTTTTCACTTCCACCCAAATGGACCAACGGTTTTATTCACATCAACCCAATCAAATGCTTTCTAGTATCTGACATGCACCGCCCCTTTCAAGACACTTCACATTTGCTTTTCATTTGGTGCATTTGAGCTCAACCACTCTCACTGGCTGAGCTGTGATAAAACAAAACACTACTGGCTGTTTTTTAAAAAGGGGAGGAGCTACTTTATGTCCCACCATCTCATCATCGTGTTTCAGTTGAAATTACGTCAAACATTTAATAAAAATGCACATTTCAAAGCACTTCACGGGATCAATTTAAGTCACATGACACACAAGACTTTTTTTAAACACATAACACACAACCATATTTTGTCTTTACAGATGATATCCTTCCGATACATGCCTATGGACACCATGTTGGGAAATCCGTAACTGGAGGTTATGTATATAGAGGATGCGAATCACCAAATCTCAATGGGCTCTACATATTTGGAGACTTTATGAGCGGGTGAGCAGCACCAACTCATATATCAAGCATTGAAACAGATGTTGTATTGAACAGCTTAAGTAAATCATGCGTCTGTCATGCATAATCGACTCTCGGTGCTTGGAAAATCTATAACTATAAACTTAAAGCACACGAGAGTCATTTTAGGTCATTTTGTCACTGCTTTTTTTTCTGGACGCAATGACAATTCGAGCCTTTGTTCTCACTCAGACGATTAATGGCTCTGGAGGAGGATAAGAAAACTGGGAGCTGGAAGGAAAAGAATGTGTGTATGGGCGACACCAAAACCTGCTCTTTTCCTGGCCTTATAAATCATCACCACAAGTTCATCATCTCATTCGCTGAGGATGAAGCAGGTGTGTTTGTGCAAAAGGCTTGATATTAAAGGAACACTATAGGATACCCTTAAAAAGGCTCATCTGACAAGTCCCAAGAGTTAAACATTGGAGTTTTACCATTTGTGTAATCCATTCAGGCGATCACAGGGTCTAGCGGGAGCACTTTTAGCCTAGCTTAGCTTAGCATAAATCACTAGCTATGTTTCCATTCAAAGACGTGAATTAAATTTATGCGCAAAAGTGGAATATCATGTAAAAGATGTACTGTAAATAAACCATGCATTGAATCAAAGGCCCCGTTTACACAGCCCAATTCTAATTTGTTGCCTATATGTAATTTTTTGGCCTGTCTGTTTAAACGTTCTTTTAATTGTGACCTATATACGAATCATGCGTTTAGACTCGCTATACAATTTACGACCTCGCGCATGTGTAAAGGCAGGTTTTAGTGTCTGCGCCACACTAGCCACAATAGAAGAAATTGTCTTGCTTTTAGCTTTAAAATGATTTTGAGGCAGAGGAGGAGGAGGAAAAGGGCCGTCATCGCAGCTTGCGCCTATGGTTTATATGACGTGTTCACCATTCAGAGGAAATTTTAACTATTTAATCTTATATTGAACTGACTCATCACCCCAAAGGGCATAAAGACAGGTAACTTCTGCTGTTGACCACTGACCACTTCCCTTCATGTTTCCTCTGTTGTTGTTTTTTACAGCGTCGGTGTTTCCACACACGCTCTTCCTTCTACGTCATAAACCGCAGAGGAGCACTACATTGTCGCAAGTTTAATGACGTACAAAACAGAATGCCTCAATAAATCCGATCTGCCTGTTTACATGATAGTCGCATTGTCGCATATCCGATTTATATCTGATTTGTTTCCACATATAAAGGAGGCCAGAAACCGTTCTCAGAATATCCGAATGCATGCGTTTTTTTCGTGTTTACACGGTCATTGAACAGATTCCATCTGTGTCACATATGAGCAAAAAAATTGGGTCACATTTAACTGGCAGTGTAAATGAGGCCTAAGAGAACAAAATCGTCACTTCCTGATTATCTGGCACCAAATGTCAAAAATAAAAAGCTGCGCGAATCTTTTCTTTATTTAATAAATTACTTGCACCTCAGAAGACAATTGCCATCACGCAATGAACATGTGAAGGCATCAGACACAGAGCACAGATGCTCTTGATAGTTTTGGAGGTTATTAATAATACAATAACACTAATACTAAAATGGTTAAGGGTTTTAGAATGAGCAAAACAACATTTCAGAAGTTTTAAGTGCTCAGCCTGCTGGTTTGTCCATTCGCACACATTTTTATCATCACATGATATCTTATAACAAGATCACATGACTTTAACGCGGATACTGGAATTTGTTTGGTAAAAGTGTTTCCTTCAGACTTTATGCGCATCTTTTCTTATCAAATAAAAAGTTTATCCTACTCAGTTATGCGCATTCTGCACATCTTGGCGTTCCCATCAGGCGCTGAGTAATATACATTGATTTATTGATTATTATGCTTTAACACGAGTATAGTAATGTAAGTAAATAAGTAAGTAAAGCGCATTTATATAGTTACATAGTTAGCCATATTAACCTATAAAATAGCAACTTTTCATTTGCTGTATGTGTCAGTACTAGGGCTGGGCGATTTAAAAATATCGATTCATTGCACATTTTAACTCAATTACAATTAATGAACGATTTTTTTGTTTATTTATTTGCTATTTTTGCCCTCATAGTTCACTTGTAAGTTTTGCTTGCATATTACAAGTGAGAGATGTTTAAATAAAGGGTGCATTACTTGATTTTAAAATAATTGAAGTAAAAACACACTATCTATGAGTATCAGTGGTGTGAAGAAACAAATCACAAATACTGAAATTACTGTAATTGAGTAGTTTTTTTCAGAAATTGAAATTTACTAAGTAGTTTTAAAAATGTGTACTTCGTAACAAATGGAGGAAGATCAACCAGACGTATTTCATTACAACTTTCACTTAAGTACATTTTTAGTGCAGTATTGGTACTTTTCCTCTACTACTTTCCTTCAACCTGCTTCACTATTTTTTTCTTGTCTATGCAGATTAGAAAACTCAGTCCTGTAATTCCTGTCCAATCCAAATCGCACATAGAAGTAAAGAAGTAAATCGCATCATAATGAACTACCTCAAGACAGTTGCGCTTTATAATTGCAGCAAACTGTTTGGAAGCAATAAAAGTGTCCAAGAAGATGTTCAAAATCGTTGACCCAGACTGTTTAGATGCAGGTCACTGATGAGAAAATGACGGATGTTTACTGTATGATGACGGAATTGGCCTTAAAAACCCAGCAGACACAAGATGTCAACATGACGCCAGATTGACGTTGTACCCCAATATCCTGGGGACGTTGCATTTTGTTTGGAAATGAATATCGCGTTGACGTTAGAACTCAGCATCAGGCCAACATCAATGTCTAACCTAAAACCAACCAAATATCAACGTCTAATGATGTTACAGCTTGACGTTGTGTGGACGTTACCACTATGACGTCTATGAGATGTTGGATTTTGGTTACCATACCTGTAAAATAAATGTCAGTATTTGACGTCAAGATGACATTGGTTTGAGATGTTGGCTCGACATTGGATTTTGGTAACTTTCTAACACAACCTAAAATCAACCAAATATTAATGTCTATTCACGTAGTTATTGGACATCAAAATAACATAGTACTTAGACGCTGTCTAGACAATGAGTTTTTGTCATCTGACATCACAACCTAAATCTAACCTAATATTAGCGTCTTATCACGTTTTGTGCCTGTTGGGCAATAACTAAATGTACTACAGTTACGTTTACACATAAATCCACAAATTAAATGTAAATGCATCAGTTTTTTTATGAGTACTTCTCTTGGGTACTTTTGAAAGGTCTACTTTTTACTCATACTTTGAGTAATATTTACAACTGATACTTTTACTTTACTCACACTACATTTTTAGGCAAGTAAAGGTACTTTTACTCAAGTATAATTTTTCAGTACTCTTTCCACCACTGATGATTATTTATTGAACATCAATGGTGAAAAACTGAAATGAAATCACACTTTCCCTAAAACACGGCTCTCCGCACCACCCACCCTCATCACCGCTATCAAACCAACCAATCACATAGCTTATGCTACGTGTCATTGTGACATTTAGTTAAATTTTTTTGAGAGGTTTGCAGGTATGCGAAGTCTGCGCCGGGTCATACGCGTGCGCTTTGCAGAAGTGTAATTTCAGAATAGTATAAGTAAATCATAATATAATAAGTATCAATTAGCCTTGACAAAGCGGGGTCATGTGACTCCACACACAGGAGGGAATGTAAATGAAAAAAATTGACCTGGAAAAATTTGATCAACTATATGTTCTGAATGTCGATTTAGATTACCTTTCGATTAATCGCCCAGCCCTATACTCAATACATGATGTAACAAAGTGTCAAGCTTGAAATAGGAAAATTATCGAAGCTCTTTGATCGAGATGCTAATGGTCTAATCCAATTCAATGATTTATGCTAAGCTAAGCTAAAATTGTTCCTGCCAGACCAGATCAGCTGAATGGATTCAAAAATGGTAAAACTTAACTATTTAAATCTGCGGGAGTTGTAATTGGATTTTAGTTTTTAAATGGAGTGTTTCTTAAGGCCATAATAGTAGCTTTCAAGCATTCATAATATGTTTTATTTTCATCCTGAAGGAGAACTTTATTTTCTGGCGACCTCCTACCCCAGTGCAATGTCTCCATTTGGCACCCTTTACAAATTCGTGGATCCGTCCAGGTATGTTTATTTCATTCACTTTGGATTCATTCCCAAGCAAGTATACAGTTGGCCCAATTTGATCAAATCAATCTCATAAAGAGACTGTAAATTCCACATTAAAAGCATTCCTAATATATATAAGATAACTCCCAGTTAAGACATCATGCTGGGAGACAGACGGACCACAGGACGTGTCGGCTGAAGCATCATGTGCTGCTATATCCCTTTGGAATCTTGGAATCTGCGGCGCCTGCTTTCACCAAATGTTTTCCATCCAGACCTCTGGAAATCTACTATTGTCTCTCTATCTCGGATCATAAACAGTGATAGCTCCAGAATATGTGGACATCCTATACTATGCAGCATGGAAGTGTCTCTTTTATTTTATCTTAGTGCACTGCCTTTAAAATAGCCTGAATCTAGTAAAAGACAAATGACACAAATATAATTCAAAGACTGCACTTTATAAACAACCAAGCGTGAGCTGTTTTAAATAATCAACGGATGGATAAATCAAGAGTGACTTTCTGCTGGCACAATTGCGACTGCAGAGATTATAGACACATCTGAATTCAATCCTACCAGCATCAATCCCAGCTGTTTCATATTCTCTATAGCCAAGTGGAAGCAAAACAGAGATTCATTTGTAATCGGAGCAGTAGGAGGTCACTGTCTTCTCATGCGCACAGACTTGTGTACACAGTACATTTAAGTAGAATTAATTTCCCATTTTCAAGCTCCTTTTACACTCGTAGTGCTAAAAGAGGCCTACGTTTTTTATGTTTAATGGGGTCTTTTATTGACAGGAGGGCTCCTCCAGGAAAATGCAAATACAAGCCACTTCCTGTAAAGGTCAGAGGGAAGAAAGTGCCATTTACGCCTAGAGAATGTAAGGATATTTAACATTTAAATATTTGTGTTGACTAAGCAAAATGACAAAAATGTGTACATTTGTTAAACTGGTAAATCTATCAGGACTTTTGTGACCCTTCATGAAATTCAGTTGTATCGCCTGGAACCTGAAACTTTGTTAGGATAGGACAATATTTGGCTATTTGACTATTTGAAGCGAAAGTTTTTTTTTCTAAGCATAATAGTTTCAATAGCTATTTTCTAATAACTGACTTCTTTTATTTTTGCCATGATGACAGTACATAATTCTAGTAAGAATTATAGTATTTAGAAGATTCTAGTATTTAGCTTAAAGTGCATTTTAGAGGCTTAACTAGGTAACTAGGTTAACTAGGCAAGTTAGGTTAATTAGGCAAATTATTGGACAACAGTGGTTTGTTTTGTAGCTAATAAAAAAATTATTAGGGCGCTAATAATATTGACTTAAATTTTTTAAAATCCAGACATGTATATACATATATATATATATATATATATATATATATATATATATATATATATATATATATATATATACATACACACACACATATACATACATACATACAGTACATACATACGCACACACTCACTGGCCACTTTATTAGGTACACCTTACTATTACCGGGTTGGACCCCCTTGTGCTTTCAGAACTGCCTTAATCCTTCGTGGCATGATTCAACAAGATACTGGAAATGTTCCTCAGAGACTTTGGTCCACATTGACATGATAGCATCACGCAATTGCTCATCCATGATGCGAATCTCCCTTCCACCACATCCCAAAGTTGCTCTATTGGATTGAGTTCTGGTGACTGTGGAGGCCATTTGAGTAGAGTGAACTCATTGTCATGTCTAAGAAACCAGTCAGAGATGATTTGCGCTTCATGAAATGGCGCGTTATTCTGCTGGAAGTAGCCATCAGAAGATGGGTAAACTGTGGTCATCAAGGGATGGACATGGTCAGCAACAATACTCAGGTAGGCTGTGGTGTTGACACGATGCTCAATTGGTATTAATGGGCCCAAAGTGTGTCAAGAAAATATCACCCACACCATTACACCACCACCAGCAGCCTGAACTGTTGATACAAGGCAGGATGGATAAATGCTTTCATGTTGTTGATGCCAAATTCTGACCCTACCATCTGAATGTCGAAGCAGAAATCGAGACTCATCAGACCAAGTAACAATTTTCCAATATTCTATTGTCTAATTTTAGTGAGCCTGTGCGAATTGTAGCCTCAGTTTCCTGTTCTTAGATGACAGGAGTGGCATCTCGTGTGGTCTTCTGCTGCTGTAGCCCATCCGCCTTATGGTTGGACAGGTTGTGCGTTCAGAGGTGCGAGTCGTTATTTGAGTTACTGTTGCCCTTCTATCAGCACGAACCAATCTAGCCATTCTCCTCTGATCCCAGTAGATCAGCAGTTTCTGAAATACTCAGAGCAGCCCGTCTGGCAACAACAACTATGCCACGTTCAAAGTGACTTAAATCACCTTTCTTCCCCATTCTGATGCTCGGTTTGAACTGCAGTAGATTGTCTTGACCATGTCTACATGCCAAAATGCATTGAGTTGCTGCCATGTGATTGGCTGATTAGAAATTTGCATTAACGAACAGTTGGGCATTTTACCTAGTAAACTGGCCAGTGATTGTATTCCGTATATAATAGGAAATACTATGAAATTGTCCTTGCTCTCTTAAACATCACTTGGGAAAATTTTGAAAAAGAATTCTTCCATCAACCATATGTTGTTAAACAAATGTTTATTGCCTTTGACCTTTTCTAATATGTTAATAATAATAATATCTGCATTATGCAGTACAGAATGATGGTATATCAATATATATTTTATGGGATGCTATACAATAAGGTTAGATTCTTATTTTTAATTAGATTTGTCAGTATCAAAGTCAACACTAGAACTCGTCTAAGAAAACAACATGGTGCAAAAAATTGTGGCGGAGGAGGGGGGGGGGCAATCAAGAAAACCATAAATAAATATTACATTTAATTGAAATTTCACAATTTGCAACACCTTTTTTGAATTTAAAATGTATTATATTTCTTTTGCCAAAGATGTTATGTTACCAAACTTATTATGTAATGTTACACAAAAGTTATGATTTAGTGTTCAATGTGGTTATAAAATATGTACTGTATATCTATCCATCTTCTGTATCTATTCCCATTTTTTGTTTGTCATTATTTCAACAGTTAGTTTCTAGCGAAGACAATCAAACGTAAGTAACTGATATACTGACTGATATCGTGACTGATATAAATATATTGTTCTTTTTTTAGTGACTGTGCTTGGCATAAGTGAAACACCTACGAGATCCCCACTGGAAAGGATCATACGGCCCACTAAACCACCAGGCACGCGCCAGCCCACAAGAGCCAAACCCAGCACATCTGCAGCAAAGAAAAAAAAAACAGGCCCAACCACTACAGCAAAATTGAGCCAAGAAAAGTCCAAGAAGGCCACTCAGCAAAACGAGAAAAAAGTGAACGTGAGCACAAAAACACAAAAGAAAGTTCCTGCCCACAAGAAATTAATGCTTCAATCCAAGAAGGATAAAAAAGCCCCTGTAAAACCATCCACTGTAAAACCCAAAGCGTCAATTAAAGGAGCTCCAGAGAAAAAGAACATCAAACCACTTAAACCTCAAACGAAACCAAAAGCGGTGCCAAAGCCCAATGTTTGGTTACAGAAGACTAAAAAGAATGGACAAGAAATGAAGAAACCTGTGAAGAGCCAACCTGAGGGGACTGTTACTAAAAAGACCCAAGCAAGCAGCAAAAAGACAAAAAACAGCATTCTCGCAAAGAAGAAAAAAGCTGTTTAAATGAGCGCGCATGTGGTGTAGTAATTAGACGGTAGTAATGTAGCGCAGTAATGAGAATTCAAAGATAGCCCGTTCAACAATGTATCAATGAAGTTTTTGGCTCTGAGGTCAGTCAGATGTGTGATGTGAAAGGCCAAAGAGAAAACCACAACAGTCCTGCTCCAGCGGTTGATTCCCTTTAGCATGCAACACGGGAGCATTCTTCAGATGCTGAGCTTATTTTTGGAATGCGGTCGAGTAATTAGTTCGGATCTCTATTTTAGATCAAGACTAAAATTATATAGAGAAATTCTAAATACAAAAACGAGAATGCTGTTGAAAGACCTTCTTAAACATAACTCTTTGAAACTAAAATACGTCGCATTGTAAAATGTGTAATTTTATGGCATACCTAAGGAAGCCTAAAGTGCACATTTCTGAAAAGTAAGTGGCATTGCATTTCCCTTAATAGACACAGACAGAAGGCATAAATATATATATATATATATATATATATATATATATATATATATATATATATATATATATATACACACGCACACCGTCCATAGTTTTTTTCGTGGTGCAAGCAAAAATGGTTCATTCAATAAAGTCTTTTGGCTTGTTTACAGTAAAATCCTATTTGATGTTGATCCAAACCAAGTCTATATGGGGGTGTAAATTAAGTATTTCTTGTTGCTAAACCTCTGGGTTGAATCCCAATCCTATACCTTGGTTCGTGTGTTCATGCAAAGTGGTAGGGGTGTCCCGATTCTCTTTTGCTTGAAGGTTTAGGGGTAAGGGGAAGTGTGATGCACCAGACATTTTGTTGACATTTAAGCAGTGCGCTGTGCTTTTTATGTTGCTAGGCAACCTGTATAAATGCTCTTAGTACTGGGGCGCATGACATGGAGCACTTTTTCAGCACAGAGTTGATGTTTTTATAACTGCAGGCATACAGAGTGATACAGAGTAATGGTGTATTTCTTCTGGGATGCTGAGTGTTTTCAGTTCATTCATACAAAAGATTAACATCAACACTTACAGAGAGCATTGTGCTCAACTTCCATTTAAATTAATTCAAAACACTCTGCAAGATGTGCCATTTCTTAGAGGAACATTTTTATCCATACACACTATTTTTCAAGGGACATGGGGAAGACATAGGGGTATGCATAGGGATAAGGTTATAAATGAAAATTGGGATTGGGCCTTGGTCATTTGCAATACTGGGTCAGTTTTAAAAAGTAATGTCAGATGAGCCACTACTGTTGAACAGATTTTTAAATTAACCTATTTAATCATTTATTATGTTGTACTGATCACATTTTTATATATTTGCACAATATTTAAAACAGGGACATGAAAATTCAAGAACTGATCATTTGCTAACTTATTTCACAAAACAATTGTTTTTGTACAAAAACAAAAGGCAAAAGAGTACTCCAAAATTCCTGTAAAACAAAAATACACAAATATTTGCAAAGCTCTTGGTGCTGGAGCGCATGACATCGGGCATTTTTTCCTCAGACTATATTCAACTGCGAGTGCTCAGAGCGATCTGACAAAAATGAGAGATGCAGTGGTCTGTTTTGTTTTGGCATGTTGAGAGCACAGTGGAGCAAGGGTTTTCAGTCCATTCATAAGGAAGATTAGCATCAATGCTAATGCAGTGCATTACGCTCAATATCCATATGAATTAATTAAAAACACATACTCCATAGCGTATACGTAGACATAGGGATAGGGTTATAAATTAAAATTGGGATTGGGCCTTGGTCATTTGCAATACTGGGTCAGTTAAAACAAGTAATATCAGATGAGCCACTACTGTTGAACAGTTAAAAAGAACTCTTTTAAATTGACCTATTTAATCATTTATTATGTTGTACTGATCACATTTTATTCATATATTTGCATAATATTTAAAACTGGGACATGAATATTCAAGAACTGATAGTTTGCTGACTGTCATTTCACAAAACATTTGTTTTTGCACTGAAAACAAACAAAAAAAAGTTGAAAAAGTGTACTCCGAAATTGCTGTAAAACAATCACACAAATATTACTCTTGGTGCTGGAGTGCATGACATCGGGCATTTTTTCCTCACAGGCTATATTTAACTGTGGGCGCACAGAGCTATCTGACGAAAATAAGAGAAGCAGTGGTCTGTTTTGTTTTGGCATGTTGAGAGTGCAGTGAAGCAAGGGTTTTCAGTCCATTCATATAGAAGATTAGCGTCAATGCTAACGCAGTGCATTACGCTCAATTTCCATATGAATGAATTAAAAAACCTTACTCTGCTGAGCTGTCCCATTTCTTATGGGAATATTTCCATCCCTACACACTACTTTTCAAGGATCATGGGGAAGGCATAGGGGTATCCTAAAGAATAGGGTTATAAATTAAAATTGGGCCTTGGTGAGCCACTATTGTTGAACAGGTTAAAAAACTCTTTTAAACTTTTAAATTGACCTATTTAATCTGTTGTACTGATGATATTTTATCTATATATTTGCAAAATATATAAAACTGGGACATTGAAAATTCTATATCTGATCATTTGCTGATTGTTATTTCACCAAATATTTAACAAACATTTGTTTTTGCACAGAAAAAACAAAGAAAAATGAAAAAGGGTACTCAGAAATTGCTGTAAAACAATCACAAAAATAGTTGCAAAGCTCTTGGTGCTAGAGTGCATGACATTGGGCTTTTTTCTGCACAGACTACATTCAACTGCAGGCACACAAAGCAATCTGACTCAAATGAGACGCAGTGGTCTGTTATGTTTTGGCATGTTGAGAGTGCAGTGGAGCAAGGGTTTTCAGTCCATTCAAAAATAAGATTAGCATCAATGCTGATGCAGTGCATTATGCTCTATTTCCATATGAAGGAAATAACAACACATTCTGCTGAGCTGTCCCATTTCTTACAGGAATATTTCCATACCATATTTCACAAAACCTTTAATAAACATTTATTTTTGCACTGAAATAAAAAAAGTTGAAAAAGTGTTCTTAAAAATTGCTTAAAAAATTACAAAAAATAATAATTGCAAGGTTCTTGGTGCTGGAGCGCATGACATCAGGCATTTTTTCCTCACAGATTATATTCAATTGCGGGTGCACAGATCGATCTGACAAAAATGAGAGACACAGTGGTGTTTTGTTACGTTGAGAGCACAGTGGAGGAAGGGTGTTCAGTCCATTAATAAAGATTAGTATCAATGCTGCTGCAGTGCATTACACTCAATTTACGTATGGATGAATTAAAAACACTTACTCTGCTGAGCTGTCCCATTTCTTATGAGAATATTCCATACCCTATTTCACCATTTTTTTTTTAAAAGCGTACTCAGAAATTGCTATAAAACAATTACACAAATAATTGCAAAGCTACAAATGGCTCAATAACATTAAGCACAAAGTCTAAAAAACCTTATCTTGTAACATATATGGTCAAAGAATTTGTAACTGATGATGCTTGTCCTTGTCTTTAGAGGGGGGGGGGGGGGGGGCACTTTTTCTGTGGCATTTATTAAATGTGGACTCAAGGAAAAAACTAATTCTCATCTGATTTTGCCCCAGCCTCAGAGAAAGTGTCATCTCTAGTCGTCGCCTGCATTGCTCTGCTAGAAGTTTCTGACAATACAAAATCTTCAGGTAGAGCAATGCAGGTGACGATAGTAGGTGTAAGCGAAGTAATGTGTGTGATCTGTCATCATTTAACTGACAGCATCATGTCAAGCAATGGCCAATCCATCATTCAGGACTCTACTAGCCTTCAGCCAGCAGCTTTGCAAGAAGGCTTCATCACATTCGTCGCATTCCCTTCCTCACACCTGGACTTCATCAACTATGCACCATACATTTTTGTAGAAATAAACATGCATAAGTATTTTCAGTGAATTTAAAAGTGTGTTTCTATTACACTACCTGACAAAAGTAGTAAAAAGAGCAACAAATAATAGCTTGACTTCTAGTTGATCATTTGGAAAAATGGCAGAAGGTAGATTTTTCTGATGAATCATCTGTTGAACTGCATCCCAATCATCACAAATACTGCAGAAGACCTATTGGAACCTGCATGGACCCAAGATTCTCAAAGAAATCAGTCAAGTTTGGTGAAGGAAAAATCATGGTTTGGGGTTACATTCAGTATGGAGGCATGTGAGAGATCTGCAGAGTGCATGGTAACATCAACAGCCTGAGGTACACGACATTTTGGCTGCCCATTACATTACAAACCACAGGAGAGGGCAAACTCTTCAGCAGGATAGCGCTCCTTCTCATACTTCAGCCTCCACATCAAAGTTCCTGAAAGCAAAAAGGTCAAGGTGCTCCAGGATTGGCCAGCCCAGTCACCAGAAATGAACTTTATTATGCATGTCTGGGCTAGGATGAAGAAGTAGGCATTAAAGATAAATCCAAAAAATCTCGGGAGTCACTCTTAGGTCTTCCAAGATGCAGGTGATTTGTTTCTTAGTAAAGCATCAACAAATATTTGTCCTGAAGCAGTGATCCTTGGTGATTGATATAAAGGAAGTCAATGGTCACTGTTTTCAAGATATATGCACACAAACAAGTCCAAATCAATCCCCGTGGCTCCTGAAGCTAAAGACCAGTCTTTGTAGAAAATTGAACATTATATTATACATATACAATTACAAATTGAACATATATATTATTAGCAGTTTTCAGCATGTGCACTAGTGTAGTGAGCACGTGCTTCTGGTCGCTTGATGTAAACGCCAAGAATCCACTCAGACGAGTTCATCTATCAAAATGGAGTTATGTCTGCCAGCATAATTTATATCATTTGGCACATCTTGGACACTCATAGAATCGTTATATGGCATAAAAATCAAATAACCAGAAGCTTACGCTCACTACACTTGCATGAACACCATGAACTGTTTGCTTAGGCTGTGGATTAAAGCTAATTGTATTGTAAATAATGTAAATTTTTTCATAAATCAATCGTTTTGCTTCATAAAACATCAGTGTATCATCAAGAGCCAAGGGGATTGATTTGCACTTGTTTTTAATATGTTTATATTTAATCTAAAAAATTACACAAATGACCAATGACCATGGATTCAGATAAAAATCTTCAAAAGTCAGCTTAATTCAGAAGTTGCTGAGATGACAAAATGCAGCTGCCAGAGTTCTTACCAGGTCTAGAAAATTTGATCACATCACCCCAATTTTGTCCTCACACTGGCCACCTTTTAAGTTTCGTATTGATTTTAAAATATTCCTTCTTACCTATAAAGCTTTAAATAATCCAGCTAATCTGTTTATCTAACCAACCTCTTGTCTCGCTACAATCCAAGCCGCTCTTTGAGATCTCAAAACTCAGGGCTTCTGAACCTAGAATAGTAAAGTCGAGTAAAGGAGGTCGAGCCTTCACATTTATGGCTCCTAAACTCTAGAAAAGTCTTTCTGATAATGTCCGAGGCTCAGACACACTCTCGCAGTTCAAAACTAGATCTTTTTAGTAAAGCATACACAATGCATCGCACAGCGGTGTGATGCATGAATGTGCTCCACACGTCTCGTTTATATATACTATGAACAGCAGCTATGCTAATTATTCTCTTTATTCTCTATTTCCACCTGGGGATACTCATCCTGAGGCCCCCAGAGACTATGCAGCGCCACTGATGCGATACAAAACCTTTGAAGAGATGATCCCAAGGTTTCTGCAATCCCGGACCAGGCCATATCCTGAGCAGCTGCTGTGGTGGTCATGGAGGAGTGGAGAACATGCGTCTGATTCCAGTGAGACTCCAGGGACAGACGAGTCTTTGCTGACGTCCAGCGTTTTCCAGCCTCCGGCGCCTAGACTGCAGCTCTGCACAAGACGTTTGGCCATTGAAGAAATGGTCGTGCCCAACTGAGCCTGGTTTCTCTTGAGGTTTTTTAATTCTTCACTTTCGCCAAATGAAGTTTTTCCTCGCCACTGTCGCCACTGGCTTGCATGGATCGGGATCTGTAGAGCTGGATTTCCTCTTCAGTGTTTGGACTCTCAGCAGTGAATATTAAACCACACTGAAATGAGCTTAACTTAACTTAAACACTGAAAACTGGATTGACACTGTTTCAGTTTACTATGATCTTCCATGTGAAGCTGCTTTGACACAATCTACATTGTAAAAGCGCTATACAAATAAAGATGAATTGAATTGAACTTTTATTTCAGTATCATGATGTACTTCCAACTGAAACAAAACATTAAGTAGGGGGCGAGGTTTTCTTTTGCACATCATTCTCTCATAGCAAACTAACAATGTTAATATGAAGCTTCTATTGAAGCCCTCAGGTTGGTGTCAACAGAATGACCGCCACTCCAAACACGGAAGCAAACGGCCAGGCTTTGATTAAAGAGTACCAAAGCAAACTTTTTTTCATTGATTAACTTGCACATACTAATTCTTCAGCGTAAGAATAACCATGTCAGCAAGCAGAATGATTGATAGTCTATTGAGAAGAATTTGATGGCATGAGGGTGAGCAAATCATCAAAAGTTTTCCTTTTTCCATGTACTATCACTTTAAATATTGTGTATTTGATAATAATAAAACGTACTATGAGGTGCCAGATTGACACCAATATCTGTGAAGAATATGAACATTTTGATCAGTGTTTTTCAAATATCAATGAACTTTTTTTAATATATTGTTCTTCATTTTATATGCAACTCCTTAAATATACTGCTCTTTTACTCCTCTTAGGACTTCAGTAGGACCAAATAGTGACCTGACAGGCTGATGATGGGTGATAAGTATCACAAACACACAACAACACGTTGTCAGGGCTTGCCTTCTGTAATAAATTACCAGCTAAAATGCAACAGTCAAGCTATACTATATGCAAATTTCAAACATTGCTAGGCTTCATTTAAAACTGTACTCTAACCTATATCGAGCTTTACTGTATCCTGTAATTAAAGTACAGCTTATGGACATACCATAACAGAAGTGGCATGCTGGGACTGGATTATCTGTAACTCCAAAAGCAGAAAATAATAACTAGGTTTCAAAAAGCCACTGCGTGACACGTTCATTTGACAAGAAATCCTATAAGCCCTCATCTAGGAGACTGCTTTAAGGTGTTGATGACATGGTGAAAACATCACTCAGGTACACTCCTGTGAAATTCTTGCACTGTGTGATCTTCAAACATTAATTTAAAGGGGGCCTCTACATCCTGGGAAGCCCTGAGAAGTTGCCCTGGGTATAGCATTGCACAATTTGGAGGGTCTTCAGAAATTATAATTGCTCGTGACAAGTAGTTACAGTGAACCCTGAAGCAAACTAGAACATATTTTCACCTGGTTCCCTAATGTACTGTTAGCTCTGCTCCAATTCAATATATTGTAAGGGGTTTTCACCTTTATTGGGATAGGACAGTGCAGATTTTACAGACAGGAAAGTATGAGGAGCAGAGATAGGGGAAGGATCGGCAAAGGACCTCGAGCCGGGAATCAAACTCGGGTCGCTGTGAGCACCTTGGTGTCTTGTGTCAACGCACTAACCACTAGGCTATTGGCGCCGACCCAATTCAATATTTATATCACCGATTTCTCTTGCTCTGACGTACATTTAAATTATGTTAAGTGTTCTTTCGGTCATCATATAGTGTGCTATACTATAAATATAATGGTATTGTATCTTCAGATAACAGTTGTGTTATCAACACAATAGTGTGTTGAAAGTTGAAAGTTATAACTTTTATTTCAAAATGTGCAAATGCATTGGGAACGCTATATATTGCATTCTAATTCAAAACATTAAAGAAAACATGGTTACAAGTATTATTATTATACAGAAAGTGATGAAAAACAATTACATTTACAAAACAAAACATTACACTGTTAAAACACCTATTATTATTATTATTATTATTACCTTTATTTTACCAGGAAAGAAACATTGAGATTAAAAATCTCTACAAGAGCGTCCTGGCCAAGATTAGGCAGTATACACGTCACATGGGTCTAACACACAACAAATACAAAATTTACAGGTGAAGAAGAATCACACATTGACATACAAACTACTCAAAACATCTACAAGCCTGTGATTCAATTTCTAAATCATTTATACTCTTTTAAAAAGCATTTAGTGAAATCAATTCTTTAAACTGCAACTTTTATTATTATTCCATGCAAAAGGAGCTGCGTATTTAAAAGCATTTTTTCCCCATCTCAGTCCGCACTTTAGGAACAGACAGTAAATAAATATCCTGTGATCGAATGCCATAGTTAAGGACATGTTTTTAATAAAAGTAATTCTGGAGATATGATGGGAATAAACCCAATATAGATTTGTAAACAAAGATATGCCAATGCTTGAGCCTACGAATGGACAAAGCAGACCAACCTATCCTAGTATACAACACACAATTACAGTATATTAACTGATGTATATTAAAATGTTACAAGATTTAGCTTTCTTGTGAGTCACTGAGCTAAAATTGTTGTATAACCATGGTTTGGAGTTGACCAACTTCTGGCAGCCCAAAACGAACCCTAATTCCTTTGAATTTCTTGGTCTTGCCTCAGAAACAGCATTTTTGATGTCAGGCCATGAGATTTCTATTGGGTTAGGTACTGGGGACTGGGCTGGCCACTCCATAACAATAATCTTGTTGGTCCTTTCTTACTGGTGTGTTTGGGGTCGTTGTCTTGTTGAAACACCCATTTCATATTTGAAACATATACAGTATATATCGGTAGGTGATGAGCGGGGGATTGGGGGGCTGGGGGTGGTGGGGGGGGGTTTGGTTGTCAGGCCAGAGTCACGGTGGCAGGCCAGTCCACCCGACTGTACCGGTCTACACTCAACAAGGCTAGGCCCATAGCAAAAGTCCAGAAAGTGTTTATTTTTGTCCTGTACATGAACTCGCTTGTCCCATTTTTGACTTTTATGCCATCGTAAAAATGAAAAAATGACCATTCGAAGAAGGCTTTAAAGGAATTCAGTCATTCATTTGTTTTCCTATGGCTTAGTCTCTTTATTCATCAGGGGTCACCACAACGGAATGAACCGCCAACTTATCCAGCATATGTTTTACACAGCGGATGCCCTTCCAGCTGCAACCCAGTACTGGGAAACACCCATACACACTTTAAAAGTATAGTTTACCTAA
Source organism: Danio aesculapii (assembly GCF_903798145.1). NCBI lineage: Eukaryota > Metazoa > Chordata > Actinopteri > Cypriniformes > Danionidae > Danio > Danio aesculapii. The sequence continues at coordinate 10,060,243 of NC_079451.1, forward strand.
AACTGAAAATTCGGTCATCCTTGACTCCCCCTTGTTCTAAACCCGTTTGACTTATTTTCCTCTGTTAAAAAACAAAAGATATTTTGAAGAAAGCTGAAAACCTTTAACCATTGACTTCCTTAGTATTTGTTTTTCCTATTGAAGTCGATGGTTATAGGCTCTGTTCTTCAGTGTTTAACAGAATAAAAAAACTCATCAAGGTTTGGAACCAACTGAGGGTGAGTTATGGGGAGTAAATGATCATTTTTGGATGAACTAGGAGGTCTTTGGTGGCTGTTTGAATGCCTTCATTAACATCAAATCCAAAGAAATACATTTTTGACTACTCCTAGAAGTCGTCAAAAGTAAAATGGTCCAGCATTTTATACCACTTTTACATCTGTATATTTTGTAAACAAATTGACCAGGCATACACAGGGACTTAGACCAAGCTTTCTCAAGCTTACATCAAGGATTCCTTTAAGGATATTTGAGGCGCCCAGTTAGAGTAATACTGATTCAGAGGACAATTTAAACTAAAACAAGCAGTCCACTATGATAATATCATCATAAATACATCCCCCAAAAATATTATTCAAAACCTGTAAGTCAAAATATAGTTTAAATTAAGGACTAAATTTAAGAATTCTCTATAATGTCTTGTAATGAACATTGTGAGTTTATGCCTGCCATTATAATGGGCATTTCTCAAAATGTAATATTTATTTATTTAAGTTCCTGGATGAACTACCCTTGATATCACACCCTATGCCCTGAGGTTTATTATCTCTTGTAATAATTTTGCCACAGTTCTGTCAAATGTTCTTTGCTTACATACCATCTTTGATACCTTCACAATTATGGGCATCGTTCAAAAGAAGTTGACATGAAATTTCAAGCAATGGCAACATTTCCCAGCAGTTTGACATGCCCTACTTCCTCTAAAACAACTTTAAACAAGCTGGTACCCATACAGAGAGATACAAAATCTGGTGCGGATGGTTTTAGACAAGATTTCAAGATTCCACCAAGAACCCAGACCTACCATGAAGCCAAGTCCTGCAAGTTAAAGAGTTACAGTTCACCCAAAAAGTTTTATTCACTCACCATTTACTCAAGTGGTTCTAACCCGGAGTTGATTATTTTCTGTTAAACACAAAAGAAGATATTTTGAAGAAAGCTGAAGACCTGTAACCATCAACTTCCAGTAGGAAAAACTAATACAATGGAAGTCAATGATTACAGGTTTCCAGCTTTCTTCAAATTAGTCAAACAGGTTTAGAACAAGTAAAGAGTGAGTAAATGATGGCAGAATTATCAGTTTTGGGTGAACTAGCTCTTTAAGTTTCGGTTTAGTTTGCAGCAATCCTGAGTATTTATATACAAAGACAGTAGGCATGGAGGTTTTAAAACCGGCAACATTTTCTGCTATACCGTTCATAAGGTATGTGTAAGATCTTTTATTTACGTTTTTTAGTTTTTTAGGACATCTCCCGCAGAAAAGATATCTAAAAATGTTGTTTTAAATTGCAAAGAAATCTGTTTTTGAAACTAATGAAGACAGCAGAAGTCAATGATTTATTTTAATTATTAAGCTTAACATGTTTACTGTTCCAAAGTATTATAAATGTTTCTCAAAATAAAATATATTGTGTTCAAAGGGGAAAAAAAGTTTTATAATACCATGAAACCGTGATATTTTTATCCAAGGTTATCATACCGTCAGAATCTTATACTGGCCTATGCCTAAAGGATGGTAGCTTGGTTATATTCTGGTTTAGAGATAATAAACCTATAGTTTTTACCATTCAGCTGCTAGCAAAGTGACACATGACCTAAAGTTTCTTGTGATCCAAATGAAAAGTAATTATATAGAAACACTTCTAAAGATAAAAATCATAATCTTTTATGCATATTTATGCATATATTTGTGTTATTAATTTACAAATTTCAATTAATGTTTTATTTGTATATGTCATACTTATATACTTTTTTGTATTTTTTAATGACTGTTTTCAGGCTTGCAAACTTATTTGTTTAAATCAGAGTAAATATTTTTACATATGTATTATAGATTAAAAATGTATACACTTAAATATTAAAATACAATTTTTTCGTGCTTTATTCTCACCGTTTTTCACAAGTGGGCCCAACTTGTTTTTTTTATATCGCCTAGGGTCCCTCAACCCTTAAACGAGGCAATTTTGTATGGGATGACAAATAACCAGAAGCCCTGGGGCTGGCTGAACGAAATTAAAAGTCTGTGTGCATATACCCTATTGTGTTGATTCAGCTCTTTTCAAATAAGTAGTTTAAACAAGCTGCCAAAATATTTTTGAGTGTATACCGATACACACATTACTGACTAAACAAATGAACTCAACATCTCTCGCACTAATAAAGCAAACAGTTTTCTTTGAGCATGCCTTCTTTCATAGACAGCCTTTCTGTATAAATGTTTTCAAATTCTTTGTATTTATAAATCTTTGCCCGTGAATTGGCGAGAAGTCAATCACATTATTGTTCGGTTTCTAGGCATGTGATTGGCTGTTTGCTGCTGATGCCCCACCTCTGGTCTTAACTCAAGATCAAAGCCTGAGTTAACAGAGAAAGTGGAAGATCAGCGTCGTGATCCCAACAAAGCCACTGGTTTGGTTTTGTCAATTCATAACTAATCCTATAATCCTGAGCTTGTTCAGCCAGCTTCATGGTACAGGCCCATGGCTGACAAATTCACCAGACAAAAAACTAACAAAGCAGAGAGGGACGTCTATTCACTAATGTCAAGACCTGTGGAGTCAAACACACTGTTTATTTTGGAAGTCTGTAATTATCTAGTAGACTTTTCATCATAGGTGTCTTACAGCACACTAATTACAGAGACAGAGAGCCAAAAGCAACCTGAAACAGTGCTGCCGCTAAAAAAGGCTCAATATTCACATGGGTGGGCCATCTGGAGGAAAGAGTTTAAACAGAGCTCCAGTGTTTAAAAAAACTGCATTATTAGTTTATTCACTAATCGCTTCGCTTCAGAAGACCTCAATATTAAATTGTAAAGAGCCACAGGTTTTAGCTATGTTTCATCTGTATATGTTTTTTTTTATCTCAAAGGAATGACAACATTTAATTTGTATTTTATGCATCACCAAGGACTGTGATTTCAGGTAAAAATCTTCTTTAATGTTGTACTGAAGGGGGAAATGCATCGGTTTAGTAAATTTGCAGCTATTTTTAATTTTTGAGTGAACAATCTTTTAACCCTTGTGTACTTTTGGGGACATTTTCGTCCACTCTGGGGTGATTTTGTGTCTTAATTTGGCCATAACCTTTTCTGTGTTTCAGCTAGCGAAAAGATTTTTTGTGACAAATCTTATTTTGACACATATTTTGATAAAATGCTTTGATTTAAAAAAAAAAAAAAAAAAACCTCAACGATACACTCAAATGTACTACCCATTTGTTATATTCGGGATGAAAACATCCACTAAATTAAACTGCTATATAAATGCATAAGATTAATATTTTCTTCAAAATTGTTTGCATAAATATGTAAATCAACCTCAGTCCTGACTCCAGATCAAAAATGCTAAATTGTTTAGAAAATTACAGGAAATTAACTCTTTAATTGCCAAGTTCACAAATGATGTCACTGATTTGGTGAAAAAAACCACATAAAATGACATATTTTCAATATAAAAAGTCTTGCACATGTGGAACAACATTGCCTTTGATGCATTGTTTTTGATTGATTTAAGTTTTTCTCCCTAATTTAATGTTGGTGGTTGTTTTGGCCTCATTGACTTCCATTATAACCACTTTTTTTATTACAAAGCCACGACACAATATAATCATGCATTTGATGATGATTGTTGGTGGTCTTCCCTATTGGGAAGAGGTCAAATTTGATCATCAGTTGGCACCATTAACCCTTTAGATAGGCCTCTGCAAATAAAGCTTAGTTTCTGGATTTTATATGGAGTATAACAGCAAATTAAAGTGTGTGTATTTGTGTCTGTGAGTGTGTGAGAGTGATCTTTATGCACTTAACCTTGATGTGTCTGAGAAAATTAAAAATATACATCTCAGCTCTCAGAACTGCATGGAGTAAATAAAAACAAAGACTGTTTATTTATGCACCATCAAATGTGGTTATGGAAGTCAATGAGGGAAAAAACGGTAAATTAGGGAGAAAAATGAAAATCTAACAATGCATCAAAGCCAATGTTGTTGCTAATCATTCACATGTCCGAGATTGTGATAAAAGGTAAAGAGAAGTCCAGTCCACAATTACTTTTTATATTGAAAATACGTCATTTTGTGTGTTTTTTAACCACATCAGTGACATCATTAATGAATTTGGCAATTAAAGAATTAAAATCCTGTAATTTTCACAAAGTTTTGATGAGGACTGAGGTTGATTAACAGATTTATGCAAAATACATTTGAAAATATGTCTCTGATACATTTTTACAGCAGTTTAATTCAGAGGATGTTTCATCCTGAACATAACAAAAGGGTAGTACATTTGAACAGTGCACAAGGGTTGAGATCTTTGCTCATGGAAGACTTTGGATTTTTATAATTCTCATGACTATTTATTTATAGTTATAACTCATTATCTTGATTGATCTCATGACGTTAGCTTTAAGAGAACTGTACAACAATTAAGCTTTTAAATCAGCTTGTGTTAAAAACACATGTAATGGGTTATATTCAAAACTGAGAAAATGCTTCAAGAATTGAGTAAATTCGAAACGTGATTGTCATTACTCTGCTCGGTTTGACATCTTAGCGAGATATTTCATGTGGAGGTGCTAGCCGTCCGTCAGGAAGACAATAATGACCCAGCTTTCCCACTTAAAAACATTGAATGAGCCTGTTTGCTGAATGATTGACAAACATGCTTTCCATCTGCCCTGAAAATGAGGGGTTTGTGTTGACCAAATGTCCTCACAAGTATATCAATACCAGTCTATTATGACCTTATGGGAACATTTGATGCCCATGAGATAACCGACTGCTAAATCACATATTATGAAGCATTTTGAAAATGTAAAATTGCAGATTGTTTTCTGTGAGAGTAGGGGAATAGAACATATGTTTTGTACAGCATTAAAATCACTGTCTATGGAATGGTCCCCATGAAGATATATGTACAAGAGTGTGTGTGTGTCTTGATGATGCTTAGAAAGATGGATTTTATCCAAAATCTCTCCCAAGAATTCCACTGCCTTTTGAGTAGATTATTTTTTGACACCCATGAAACTGCATTTATGTTAATAAGTATTGTGTAATCCTTCTATATTCTTTTTATTATAAAGCATTTTAGTTCACAAAAATGTTTATCTTCAAATTAATTTATCTTTTGACCCTATAATGAAAGTTAAAGGTAACCAAATCTGTTTATGTTCAATTTTTCAATAGAATAACCAATATATACACTCACCATCCACTTTATTAGGTACACCTTACTAGTACCGGGTTAGACCCACTTTTGCCTTCAAATATCCTTTGTGGCATACTGTAGATTCAACAAGGTACTGGAAATATTCCTTAGAGATGTGGGTCCATATTGACATGATATTATGGATCATTGATCCATGCTTTCATGTTGTTGACGCCACATTCTGACCCTACCATCCGAATGTTGCAGCAGAAATCGAGACTCAGACCAGGCAACTCTTTTTTAAATCTTCTATTGTCCAAATTTGGTGAGCCTGTGTGAATTGTAGCCTCGGTTTCCTGTTCTTAGCTGACAGGAGTGGCGCCCAGTGTGGTCTTCTGCTGCTGTAGCCCATCTGCCCGAAGGTTCAACATGCTGTGCATTCAGAGATGCTCTTCTGCATACCTCGGCTGTAACAAATGGTTATTTGAGTAACTGTTGCCTTTCTTTCAGCTCCAACCAGTCTGGCCATTCTCCTCTGACATCAACAAGGCATTTGCACCCACAGAATTGTCACTCGCCGGAGATTTTCTCTTTTTCTGACCATTCTCTGTAAACCCTAGAGATGGTTGTGTGTGAAAATCCCAGTAGATCAGCAGTTTCTGAAATACTTAGACCAGCCCGTCTGGCACCAATAACCATGCCATGTTCAAAGTCACTTAAATCACCTTTCCCATTCTGACGCTCAGTTTGAAGTGCAGCAGATTGTCTTGACCATGTCTACAAGCCTAAATGCGTTGAGCTGCTGCCATGTGATGGGCAGATTAGAAGTTAGTGATAGAGCAGTTGGACAGGTGTACCTTATGAAGTAGCCAGTGAGTGTCTGTGTATGCGTAGATGAGATATGAGGGTGATGAATGACATTGGATGAAATCAATAAACAATGTTTTTCAATGTTAGTTAATCTTGATGAATCTACGAAGAAATTATAGTATATATGATAGACAAGAAATTATAGTATATATGATAGACAACAGGCATTCTAAAAAAAATATTTGGAAAATTCTGTATTTATAGATTTAATCTTTTTTTAAAAAAAATCAATGGTAATATTACAATTAACCGATTTAAACATTTTTCTTGCTCCTTTCATAATTAGCTTAGCAACTATACAATAATGCAGTGTCAACATGAACGTCTACAGTCATTTACAAACCACAGAAATAGCGCCATCTACTGGATGTTCTCCGAATGAAAACAATACTGGTTAGGTTTCAAAAAGCTTTATGTTCAGTAGGCATGATCTCTTTTCAGCATCACTTTATCAGTAATGCTATTCAATTAATCAATGACTGATTGGTGAAATCATATTGAGAGTAAATAATACTGACATTAGCTTTTGATTAAATAATTGCAGATGCTCGTAGGTGTGTGTGTGAGAGAGGGGGGGGGGGGCAACGAATTAATCAGCTATTTTTTTATATCCCACAAAAATTATGTTTTTGTTGTTGATTTTTGGGTGCAATACTCACATTCACCTTTTGGTTTGGAATCTCTATGACATTTGATCTACTCCAATCCTAACACTGAACATTTGAACAACTTTACAAAATCATCATTATATATTAGTTGTATTTATACTCATTATTTATGATCACTCATTGAAAAATGATGAAAGATATGACTGACTAACTCTAGTGTAGAAACTGTATGTAAAGGATGGCATGTCTGCTTGTAATCATTAGATTTTAATTATCTGATTCTGCATTGTATCCAGTCTGGCCTGTTTCAATAGGTGATTTTATAAACCGGTTCACCGACATGAAGAACGCCCGTTTTCTTGACGGTGTAATACTGTCCCAATATTGGTGAGGTTTTCTGCTTGGGGTCAGTCAGTCGATAGCTTTGAAGAAAAAGAAAAAAAAGAAGATGATAAAACTGTGGATAATTAACAATCTTATGGCATTACCCTACTGTATATGCAGAGAGCAAGAGTTTTATTGAACAATGACCTACAATATTCAATAATAAGTTGTTTTAATTAGAAGTTGACAGATTGATCAGTTGGTCTACGCTGGAAAAAAAAAAACATGATTCAAAGATGATTCCTTGGATTTACTGCATTTGTTTTTTAAGGTAAGTGTTTGTAAACGATTTATTTGGGCTGAATTTAAATAGATTAAGTTGAACATTACTAAATTTTATTCGTTTAAATTCAACCCATATAGAAATTGTTTGCAGCAATTTTGCTGAATTTTTTTTTCAGTGTACGTATTAATCAGGATGATATTTCAATTAGTGATGTGCGCATCGATACTAAAATATCGATCTCTCCGATACCAGCTTTGTATGTTCTAGAATCGATTATCTTATCAAAATATCTATAATTTGGAGCAAATATTTAGTTTACTGGAAATAGAAATATAGTGGAAAGTAACCACAAATACCCTAGCTTATCTGAATAATGGCAACTTAGACGGAACTACTTGTTCTTTCGCCTGCCAAGTCATGTGCGTAATATGGCACTGTACAACTGCAGAGCATGCTAGCTAGCCACTCAGTCCGCTGGCCTGGCACATGTTGTTCAGTCACGCTGTCATTGGATATGGGTGACCGTATATGAAAACGTCATGACTAGGTGATCAGAAGAGGAGGAAAGGAAAGTCACAGGTGCTGCTAGGGTGAGACAGACATCGCTTTCAGAGTCCTTAGGTGCAGCAGGCAGGCACTATCCATGTACAGAGGGAGAAAATGTGGCGATGTGGCTGTATTTTGGGACAATGATAAAACGGAAAAAGGTAAAAAAAATCTTCAAGGGGACCGGATTAACATGTCACTAAACCAAAAGGTGTGAATGTTTATTGCTTTATGTTGAGATGTTGAGCCAGGCATTTCAAGATATACATGCTCAGATGCTGTCAATAAATATGTAATTTGGTATGATAATTCTTCATCAATAAACAAGAATAACCCGTATGTCGTGTATTCAGTATAAAGTGACACTTTTAAGTACACTACTTGTTAGTTTAATTTCCTAAACAGTAATTTTTGTGCAAAGTATTGGCATCGCCGATACTCGCCTTTATTTGACTTGGTATCGGATCAGATAGGGAACTAGCGCTATCGCACATCACTAATTTCAATTACATTAATTGCCGTTGGCTGCTTGTGCTACAAATGAAGTACATTTGAAAGCAGCTTAAATGTTGCAACTTAATGTTGTGTGTGGCCTCAGACATTTAAATGCAGGCCAAGTGGATATATATATATATATATATATATATATATATATATATATATATATATATATATATATATATATATATATATATATATATTATTATTATTTATCAGTAAGGTCAGATCTGCGCTGCATCCTTGTGCTGTTTAAAGTTTCCCACTGTTTTGATAGTTTGTATTACACATACTGCAAATCAAAAGCATATTAATTCGACATGAAGTTGGATAGTCGTAAATTAGGGACCATCTCAAAAGTTACACCACTGACATCAACATAAAAGCTCAGTCAGTATCATTTTAAAGCATAGGTCTCAAACTGGATTCCTGGAGGGCCACAGCTCTGCACAGTTTTGCTCCAACTCTAATCAAATACAGCTGATCCAACTAATGATGCTGATCCAACTAAGGTGTTCAAGACTGCTAGAGACTATTAAGCAGGTGTGAGTTGGAGGTGGTTGGAGCTAAACTATGCAGAGATGCAGCCCTCCAGGGATTGAGTTTGAGACCATTGTTTTAAAAGGATCACTCTATTTTAAATAGACTCATTTTAAAGTCCCCTATATTAAACAGTTGAGTTTCATCATTTTTTTAACCAATTAAACCAAAGTTTGGGTCTGATGGGAGCGCTTTTAGCCTAGCATAAATAATTAAATTGTATTAGACCGTTAGCATCCCACTTAAAAAAATTCAAGAGTTGACAATTTTGCCATTTAAAGCGAGACTCTTTTGTGGTTACATTCAGGGCTTTACATTAACACCCGCCAAATGCGGGTAGATTTTAGCTGTGGCAGGTTGGACAACCACTCTCACCATTTTGGCTGGTTGAAGATCATTTTTAAATTACAGTTTTCTTAAAAGCAGGGTTCGACAATAAGGATAGCCCAATATGTGTGCAAATGTCATCTTAGAATAGTGAAGCAGCATGACTGATAAAAATAGTGTTCGCGCGAGCAAAAGAAAGCAGGTGAATACCGTATTAGAGGATGATTACTCGTGCACACAGGTGATGCTCCCATTTCCTGGCCCAAAGCAACCATGCCCCAAAACACAAATGCTGAAATAGACTGGACAAAAGGTGATGCTCGTGCACCCACAATCCTGCTGCTTCTAAAAGCTCCGGATGTTTTTAAAAAAGGTCTTTTTGTAAGCAGCAGCGGCTGCCCGTATTGTTTTTAACTATTCTTTGAACAGAACTGATTATGTGCATAACGTTACCCATGTACAGTGATCATCCTTCCATTATCACACACAGTATGTTTTTTCATCTGCTTTCTTTTGCTTACAGTTATTTTTGTTAATATGGTTTAATTATCATTTTTATAATAACATTGCTTTAATAGAAGATTAACTCTCCATGTATGTGTTAATTAGTGATCTGAGAGACCTTTAGCCTGGACAGAATAGGCTACTGTGCATAGTTTGAGAAACATGGCAATATATTTTTTTTAAATGTAATTGTTTTTTTAAGGAAGGTTTTGTTGAATAAAAAGAGCATGTATGCAGCTATTTTTTGCATGTTTTTACATATCATTTAATATTTGTGGCTAAGAAATAATTATTTGTTTATTTTTGGTGTGGTCAGAGATAAATTTGGTAAATCCTTAGTGTTGAGCCCTGAAAATTCCTGTGAATAAAAATGAATTGCAATGTGACACTATGAAACCATAACCCATTTGCTCATGCGCATTAAACAAGTTCATACACACCATTTGCTCATGCACATTAAACAAGTTCATACACACACAAATAAAAAAGTTTAATGAATGAGGAGGCATGTGGCCATAACACAAATTCTAAATCAAGTAATTTTAGCATGCCAAAGTCAAATTTATGCATATAAAATACATTTTCCCCACAACAAAATTGTGGCTAGTAAAAATGGCAATGTCAAGCCCTGGTTACATCATGTACTAAGTGTGACTGACAACTTCTACAATTTCCATCAGTATTAGTACACGATGTAACTACAGAAGGTTCAAGTTTTAAATAAGAAAATGACCAAAACTCTTTTTGAAATTTTTGAGCAAGATGCTAATGGTCTAATGATTTATTGTGTACTCACATTATGATCATTACTAAACTATGACGCCCGATTCACATGGGGCTTCAGCGTCAACGCTTGACAGAGGGTGTGTCGGAAGTTGGGGCTGACGCGATCGTCATAGCAGTCTCAGCCAATTAGTCAGCAATCGGCTACTGTCCGAGCTGGGGTATTTGCATACAGCGATCTGATTGGCTGATGCCTCCGTTAACACTTGAAAAGTTGAGAAAGTGCCAACTTCTGCAGCCAGCAACGCCACTGAAGTGGCGCCGACGTACCCACAATTCTGTTCGACAATGCTTGACATCACCCATTCAAAGTGAATGAGAAGCATTGACGCTGACCCAACCAAACCGTGCTCTGGCACACCACTTCCTGGGCACGGTTTGGATAGCCTAGTACGAGTACACCCTTAGGATGCCTTGCAAGGGACTAAATCATGCCATGGTTGAACTAACCCTTTAAAAAATGTATATATTTTTCAGTAAGAGTAATTAAACAATATTTTGCTTTATAGTCTGTTAGTATAGTATAGCAATAGTTTGTTTTTCTGCTGTTATGCCATAGTTCAATATGTGGCCTCGGGATGAGATTCATGAATTAAAGTAAAGCAACCCAACTGGTAGGTCATGTGATAATGGCAATTTGGCATATGAAATAATTGCAAAAGTACCTAATATGTTTGTTTGACTGGATGCATATGGCGCTGGTTGCACAGACAAATATACCAAAAGGTATATTTACATTAATTAATTACTTAATTATACCAACAAATGCTTTTGGACTCTCAACATGCATATTTTCCACCAAAGTGAGTGACAGATGGCAAGACAGATGTTAAAACACTAATTATATTGCAGATGATAAATATTGCACACCACTAATGCATTAAATTAAGTGCATATGTAATTTGTCCTAGTTTTGTTCAGATAATGTAATGACACAATGAAAATAAACATCATTTTCAATAAAACTGTGCAATGTGCATTATCTTTTTATATTGTTTGGGGCCAATCGTTTTTTTTTTAAGAATTTTATAAGCCGAGCATATAAACAAACTGAAAACTACTGTTGAATAATAAAGTGATTTCTTTTTCCAGATTCTGTAATAATGAAAAACTTTGAGGCAAACAAGTCTGATAACACGTAACTGATTAACAAAAAAAAACTTTGGCAGGAGGCACAAGAAGAAAATGATTGACTAAAATGGACTTGTTGCCCAAAAATTGTACCCAGATCATATGCTCACCAGTGTAATGTAGACTGTCTGTCTGTGTGCACTTACGTTTTGAGAGTGTTGAGCGGTTCTTTCCGGGAAATGACTCCAGTCTCAGGGTCAACAGTGGTAAAAAGGCATCTGAATATATTAACAAATACAATTAAAAGGTTTACTCAATTTAAAATGCTCATGTCATTCAAAACCCCTGACACCTTCATTCCTCTTTGAAACACAAACTATATTTCAATTAAATCTGAGAGTTCCCTCATGCTCCATTTACGGCGATGATCAGTGTTGCCAGATTGGGTGGTTTTGATTTCATTTTTGTGGGTAAAAAATTACGTAGGCGGGTAGTGAAAATTTGGGCAGTTTTGCAAGGGCGTGCCCGCCAGCGCCAGTCTGCCCTTACAAACCTGTTTTGAACTCCCAAAGAGATGCCATAGTCCCCGTTCTTCGCATACAAACGCTTAGAACAGCGTAGAAACGCTTGTGATCCCCCTCCCCGACACCTCAATCAAATGTTTTAAGTGTGCACAAAAGGATTCTTGTAGCTTGATAACACTCCAATACAACCAACAAAGGCATACAGTCTGGTTTGTGGATGTTTTTGAAATTTTTCTAAACTTATTTAATCTAAAATATCTTAATTTGTGGTCCAAAGATGAAAGGTTTGACCAGAGTAATTTATTTGTTTATGTTTTATTTTCAGATCAGCAGCATTGGCTATATTCATGGCAAAACCTATATTTAACATACAATTTATCACATGTATTCATATTAGTTTCAAACATCAATTTCATCATACAAATAACAACAACACTGAAAAGAGTCATGTACAATCTTTTAGTTTGGTTTATAATGATCAGAGTAATTAATAAAACAATTTTCAGTTTTGGGTCGATGATGAATTTTTAGCAGTAAATGCTATTTTCATGGCAAGAACATTTCAGAAATAAATATACAATTAAAATGAATACATCATACAAATAAGATTTTTTGTGTTAATACATGATAATTCTACAATTTTTCCTGGTGTCACTTGGCTAAAAATGTTGGCCAAACTAAACTTTGCTAACATTAACTTATGTACTACTATTAAACAGTGTATTTTAATTCTACCTTACCGTCCACAACCTACGACTCTTTTCATCTCCACTTCTCCAATCTGAATATGATCCCATGTATCCTGGTTAATAAATCACATGAATAGTTAATACCTTAGATTGACATTGAGTGATGGTTTATTAAACTCAATTATACCTCAGTGAAGGCTTCACAGTCACTGACAACAATGCTGGGACGAAACTGAAAGACAGAAATATCATTGTCCAGTCGGCTGTTCAGGTCTCCAATAGAGGCCTCAGTCATGAGCATGACGGGAGCAGCATCGGGGTAGGCCACCTGAAGAATAGCCAAACACAGATCAGACAATGGCAGTGATGAATATTCTAACTCACAGACATAAAGCATAATAAATCTATTTTAATTCACAGTCATGATGACTTTTTAATCAAAACTGTTATTTAAAATAATTCTATGATGGTACTAGTTTTGTGCATTGTGGAGATGTGACAAAACAACCACAAAGAATGGTTTTAGGGAATTGGGGAGTTGAAAAAAGGTTGAAGCAAAGCTATATAACACTATAAAGAATTTGAATGTCATAATATTTAAGATTTCTCCCTATTCATTTCAAAGGAGGGATGTTTCTATAGTAAAAAAAACTAGTCATTACAGGTAACAGGGTTCTTACACCTTTTCCAAAGTCTAATTTAAACACTTCTCAAACTTTTACAGCACTCTGAGTGCTGTAAAAGTGTAGCAAATTATATATGTACAAGCATATACAGATTTCATCACATTTTAATTAATTAATTCGGCTTAGTGCCTTATTTTTCAGGGGTCGCCACAGTGGAATGAACTGCCAACTATTGCAGCATGTTTTACGCAGAAGATGCCCATCCAGCCACAATCCAGTACTGGGAAACACCCATACACTCACATTCACTCACACACACACTCATATACTAAGGCCAATTTAGTTAATCCAATTCACCTATAGCGCATGTCTTTGGACTGAACATTTAAACTCTCATCACATTGTATCAGATGCTATTTATAGTATAGTATTCTTGGAAACATATTGGTTGCAATGTTAAAATTCAACATTGAGTCCAACATTGTTCAAGTCCAACACTGAATTACTATCATTTACTCTCGTATATGTAATTTACTCACATTTTATATGTGCGTTTCGATTATCGGTCATCTTAAATTTAGATTTATTTTAATTTTATAAAAACAGATTACACTACAGGTACATATGCAGACTCCAGAGATGTCATTTTATGCAAAAAATAACACGTATGAAAACAATTCAATTACATTTTCCAAGCGGTTTCAAGCACTTTATACAAAATCTAAGCACTTTTCAAACCTTGATGGCCTGTTTTACGGGGTTCTTACTCTTGGGCAAATATATACTTTCCTGACTTGCTGATTTTCAAAAGCCAACTAAAAAGTTGAACTTCCATGACTTACCTGTATAATGAACAGAAAAACCAGACTGCTGTTGAGCTTTTTATAATATTTTAAGAACACTCAAGAACAATAATTGATCATTTAACTCTGATATTGAAAAATATCTCTTATCTCCCTCGGCCACATTTGATAGCTTGATGGGGTTTTACAACCTTTACACTTAGTTTTTCTGTATACGACCGTTCAACACCCTTTAAAATGGTCATGTATAATCCAAAGCTCCTAAAACCTATCCTGGAATGTTTTCTTTAGACAACAGCATATGACTGAAGTGACTGCCAGTTAATGAGTGAAAAATGGAGCTGAAAAATAGATTAAACCATAACATTATGAAACGGTGTAATTCCACACTGTAAAAAATGTTGGGGTACAGACAATTCCTTCATGTTGTCTCAACACAATTTGATTCATTTAACTTAATAGTTTTTACAAATTTAAGTCAATTGAACATAAAACATTTAAGTTGTACCAAAAAAAAACTTAAATATTGGGTTGTTTCATCTCATCTTCATCTGCTTTTTCAGGCCAAGTCGCGGGGGCAGCAGTCTTAGGAGAGAACTCCAGACTTCACTCTCCCCAGACACATCCTCCAGCTCCTCCTGGGGGATCCCGAGGCGTTCCCAGGCCAGCCGAGAGACATAGTCCCTCCAGCGTGTCCTGGGTCTTTCCCGAGGCCTCCTCCCGGAGGGACATGCCTGGAACACCTCCCTACTGTAGGTAGTCGTCTAGGAGGCATCCAGGTGCCCGAGCCTCCTCAGCTGACTTCTCTTGATGTGAAGGAGCAGCGGCTCTACTCCTGGGTGACTGAGCTCCTCACAATATCTATAAGGGTGTGCCCTGCCACCCTGCGAAGGAAATTCATTTTGGCCGCATGTATCTGAGATCTTGTCCTTTCGGTCATGTCCCAAAGCTCATGACCATAGGTGAGAGTAGAAATGTAGATTGACCAGTAAATCAAGACCTTTTCCTTTCGATTAAGCTACTTCTTTACCACAACAGACCGATACATAAATGGCATTGCTGCTGCCGCTTCACCGATTCACCTGTCAATCTCATGTGGTTCTATATAAATAAACCTTTCCAACACTATTTTCCAAAAAAAAAAAAAAAGCATAAGACATGTAAGACTGTCCATAAAACCTTATCATCTTCAGGAAAGAGGGGCTCTTTCTCATGAGGCCTCTGGGGCTTTAGATCGGGTTCATAATGCACCAGGCGAACAGGCTTGTCTGATTCCAGAAATCGAGTGAGCCATTCAGAAACCTTGTCCCCACAGTCCCTGCCCTGGACATCTACTCCGAAGACTCTACACACAAAAACAAATTACACACAGTCACATCTATTCTCATTCTTAAAAAAAAAAAAACTTTGTTTACATATATAAAGTATGACTTGTAATGTGTAAAATTACTGCATTACAAAACACCACACCAAGTAATACATTACTGAATTTTATGGTATGTTCACAACAGTGGTTTGATTATCTTGGTTTGTTCGGTCCAGGCCAAAAGAAAATATGTATTTATCCATTCATGGTTTGCTTGCTATTCAGCAGTGTCATTTCTAAGACTTAACACTTAAAGACTCAAACAAAAACTTGATTTTAAGATGTATATGTCAGACAGATCTTACCAAACAATGCTGTTCGCACATGTGATAGTATGTTGTTTAGCTGAGAATGATGTGAAAAAATGTTTGTTTGAGCAGTCTGTTTTATTTATGTGATCTGGTGGGATCACATCATGCTTTTGGTCTATATCATCTTCATATCTCAGTCGAACCACACCAGGGTTCACTTGGAAGCAGATCAGTTTCAGTGTTTAAAATAAAGACATTAAAAGTCCAATCATACCCGTTTTTTTTCTAAGTGTGAACTTATTGTATTGTTAAGTACAATTTAAAAAAAAAAAAACATTTCAGGACTACTTAATGTAAAACTTGAGTAAACCTGCAGTCCACAACCAAATCGCTGGGCTTGTTAAGAGTAAACTTCAACTCCTCCATCTGCGGTCCATTGAGGCTCACTTGTCCACCCTCACATGTCAAAGACACCAACACCAGACGCGGCTGCTGTCGGCCTGTCACCATGTGGCCATCCTCGATGACCAGCCAGTGGCTACAGAAAGAAAAGGTCAGAAAAAGCTATTTTTTGTGTGATATTTTGTATATTTAAAAAGGTTTCTGCTATGTTGTTATGACATCATGGAGCGGTTGTGGAGGTTGCGCACGTCGGAAGCCTGTAAATGAGGCTCAAAGACACAAGTTAATTACGCACAGGTAAATTTATGAGTTTTGATTTATTTTAAGAGACAAAAATGTAACATTTTAATATAGTCAGTTATACAGCTCGAAAGCTGTTTATATCATCAATATATTCAAATTTAATCAAAGTAATGTCAGGTTGTTTTTGGTGTGTCATAAGACAACAAAAATTCCTTAAAACGGTTTTATCATAACTTTCTTTTGCATAACTGCTTTAAAATCGTTAAAAGACTTGCACACGACGAATTTTAGCCTACTAACCCAAAACCCAATGTGACTTGTGAAAAAATTTACCGACAAATATTCCTTAACAAGGTTACTTTTTAATTAGCAGGCAACAGTAACGTACAAGTCATTGCGCAGTGTTCAAATTGAAAAGCTAAGATGCTTTCAAAGAACAAACTCACCGATCACGCAGTTCTCCGTATTTCAGCCCCATTCGCAGGCATTCAGCTGCCTCCACCGACACTGCTTTCCCAGACTTAAGCGGATGAACCAGCAGTTTAGTTACAACTCCCACTCGAGTTAACTTTTCCTCCCGACGCATGTATTTAAACACGAGACCGAGTCCCAGCACTGCAACCGTTGTGCCTGCGGCGTATAGTGCGACTTTCCGATTTTGGTCAAAGATTGTCGTAAACACTTCTTTGAGGTCCATGTTTGTGATAATAATTCCCGTGTGTGGGGACTGACGAACTTTCCCTGCACTCAGATGCGCAGTATCAATTTGCAAGTTGCAACCAATGAAAAGGCGCGTTGCTGCTGAGTACTTTTAAAGGGACCTGCCCTCATTTTAAACTTTTTTTGGAAGATGACATAACATGCTTCTCCCTCTCAAACATCACAGTTAAAAATTTGCTTAGTATACTCACCCTTAAGCGGTTCCAAATTTTTAATGAGTTTCTTTTTTCAGTTTTTCAATTTTCTTTTTTCAAAATAAATTATTTTGAAGAAAGCTGACAACCTGTAACCATTGATTTTCCAGCATTTTTCAAAATGTATTGTTTTGTGTCGAACAGAGGAAAGAAATTGAAACAGGTAAAGGGTGAGTAGCTACACTACCTGACAAAAGTCTTGTCGCCTATCCAAGTTTTAGGAACAACCGATAATAATAATTGGTATCAAAAGTGGCTTATATGAAAGGCAAAGTGCTCTAGATTACATTATTTTACCAAAATAAAATATGATCATGCCTTGATTTTTAATTATTTAATTAAGACAGTAAGGTCTGACTTTGTTTAGACAAAAGTCTTGTCACTTAACAGAAATAATGTACAGTATAGAACAGTGTTTCCCAACCCTGTTCCTGGAGGCACACCAACAGTACATATTTTGTATGTCTCCCTTTTCTGACCCATTAACTTCAGGTGTTGGAGTCTCTTCTGATGTTATGATAAGTTGATTCAGGTGTGTTTGATTAGGGAGAGGTTGAAAATGTGTACTGTTGGTGTGCCTTCAGGAACAGGGTTGGGAAACACTGGTATAAAATATGAAGTCATGTTGCAGAGGAAAAAGAATTAATATTGTGTTTGACTCCCATGAGCTTGGAGGACTGCATCCATACATCTCTGCAATGACTCAAATAACTTATTAATAAAGTCATCTGAAATGGCAAAGAAAGGGTTCTTGCAGGACTCTCAGAGTTCATCAAGATTCTTTGGATTCATCTTTAATGCCTCCTCCTTCATCTTACCCCAGACATGCTCAAAAATGTTCATGTCTGGTGAGTAGGCAGGCCAATGGAGCACCTTGACCTTCTTTGCTTTCAGGAACTTTGATGTGGAGGCTGAAGTATGAGAAGGAGCGCTATCCTGCTGAAGAATGTGTCCTCTCCTGTGGTTTTTAATGTAATGGGCAGCACAAATGTCTTGATGCCTCAGGCAGTGTAAATCATTCAATCATTCATTTTCTTTTCGGCTTAGTCCCTTTATTAATCTGGGGTCGCCACAGTGGAATGAACTGCCAACTTATCCAGCATATGATTTACACAGCAGATGCCCTTCCAGCTGCAACCCATCACTGAAAAACATCCAAACACACTCATTCACACACATACACTACGGACAGTTTTAGCTGACCCAGTTCACCTATAACAAATGTCTTTGGACTTGAGGGGGAAACCGGAGCACCCGGAGAAAACCCACACCAACGCAGGGAGAACATGCAGACTCCACACCGAAATGCCAACTGAACCAGCTGAGGCTCGAACCAGCAACTTTCTTGCTGTGAGGCGACAACTTTACTCACTGCGCCACCGCGTCGCCCAGCAGTGTAAATCATGACAGAATTTTCATTTCAGGGTGAACAATACTTTTAAAATAATTAACTAAATGGGTTAAAATCAAATAAACGCCCGATTCTACATTTAAATATAGCCTACAGAATTCATTTATAGTATATACTATAGTGTTTTTGAACCATACTACAGTAAAATGTATTATACTGTAGTATATATATGATAGGATTTACAACCCTATAGTCATCGTATTACATGAAGTGAACTGATAAACTTTAATAAATAATGTAGAATACTTTGGTACTTTACTTTTTGGTTCTTTACTACAGTAAACTGTTGTGTATTGTAATATACCTTATAGATGAAGAAAACTACAGTACTGGGTTTGTAGTTTTATATTTATTTGTAATATTTGTTCATATTACTGTAGTTGTTGTATTACCATAGCAGCCAAAGAATTACCACAACAAATCATTGAAGTACTTTACTATGGTATGGTTCAAAACTCCTGTAGTATTTACTTTGTTACTATACTATTTGTTCTTGTGGGATCCTACCAACATAAGCTCATTCTGAAAACTTAGAATTATAAAACCGCGAATTATGTAGCCAGAGGTACGTATGGCTGCATTTCATTTTTTAAACGAATGCTACAGGGTGGTATGATGTCGGTCCTTTTCGCGCTTAGCCACTGACCGCTTACCTCCGTATGAACAGCTTTCCCGTTGTAACCAGTTTGTCCCGTTAGCTCGCCATGTACGTCGGCGGACTTGAGACGCAGAGAGGAGTTGACCACGACGACGAGGTTCGAGTCCGGTGAAGAACAATTCCAGAAAAGCAGAGTCAATCAATAAAATTGGTTGGGTTTAGGGAGGGATGAGTGTGGGTCAGTCGATTAGTCAGTTAGTCAGTCAAACAGTCAGACAACAGTGGCCTCTGGTGGGTTTATGCGAGAACAGCAGGTGCGAATGGCACTCGCGAGAGAAATTTGAGATCTCAAAAAGCATACACAGTCAACACTTGTGGATTCGCTAAAACAGAAACTGCAAAAAAACATACCTCCTAGGATGTATTTTGCGGTCTCCAGAAATGTATATAGAGGTATGTACTCAGAATGAGCCTGGGTTGGATCCTACACTTAGTTTCTTGTTGAATTTCCTGTTTCACTCTAAAATGTTACAATATAACACGTTGATATTTACAAATGTTCCAGGTTCAGAAGTTATCGCAGATGGGCTAATAAATTGTATAATCGGTGCATAAAATGATTTTAACCTGTCTGTTTATCAAACCTGTTGGTTATGGTAAATGTTTCACCAAATGATTTGGGGATCAGAAAACATTACTTTTAGGTATATTTACATGATAAAAACTTTCAAATACATTTTTATTTAGTTTTTTACACAAAAGCGCCCTGAAAATGCAAAATGGGTTTCAAAACTTCAGGATGTTGAAAACATTAATGTGACGTTATCCCCCGTATCATGTTAAGTCTATAGCAGTGGTTTTCAAACTCTGTCTGCTGCATCCCAATTTGCATACTATCCGCCCTAAATAGTATTCGAAAATGAATGAGTATGTGTAGGGTTGCATCCGAAATCACATACTTCCATATTATATAATTCGCTAAAAACACTATAGGAGCCGAGTAGTAATTCAAAAAAAGAGTATGTGAGAAGTACCTGGATGATCTACTATCTCCGATGAGATTCTAACGTGCTCATCCGTGAGAGAATTCATGAATGGGAGTGAATCCACGCAACTGACGCGGATAGGTCACGTGATCTCAACGCAACTGACGCAGATAGGTCACGTGATCATGACAAAATGAAGGATGTAGAACGAGTTCCATTCCTACTACATTCATACTATATAGAGCAGGGGTGTTTAACCCCGTTCCTGGAGATCTACCTTCCTGCAAAGTTCAGTTGCAACCTTGATCAGACACATCTGTCTTTAATTACCAAGTGCTTCTTCAGATTAGTTAGTTGGTTTAGTTGTGTTTAAACAGGGTTGAAGCTGAACTCTGCAGGAAGGTAGATCTCCAGGAACAGGGTTGAGCACCCCAGGTATAGAACCTACTGTATTTTTCTGATGGTCAAGTAGTACATTTAAGTTCAAATGCAGTACCTACTGAGTAGTAGGCAATTTTGTACACTAAAAATTCCATACTACTGCTAATATTGCCCACAATACATTGCGCATTAGACGTGAATTTGGTTAGAATTTCAAACTCGGGTAAGAAGTGTAAATAAGCTACAAACATGGCGGACACTTGAGAACAACCGTCAAGTAGAGAGGCTTCGGCAAAGTTGTTTGAATGACTGTTCATTAATATCTAGCCAACTGGAACATATTTAAATAGCATTTTCCGTATTATCTGCAGCACAACGTGAGCTTATACAAAAATGTGTTTGGACATTAACTTCTGAATGCATAATTATCCAAAGACCTGAGGAGATTTCTCTGCATGAAAAACTTGTGAATGGCAGATAATCCTGCTGCTGCTTCTCCAATAAGGTAGGAAACTAAATATGACAGAAATGTGGATTAATGATTGACAGGGGACGTAACTAAGCAACATATGCTGTATGTTAACGAGGAAGTAGTACGTCCCAAAGTTTGTATACTCTTCTCTTACACACTCAAAGGTATGTACTTTTCCTTCACAAAAAAGTACATACTTTTGGCCTTAGTATAAGTATGTAAATTGGGTCGCAGCATATGACTCTCTATAAGGAGAAAGAGCATTTCAGCCAGTCTTATCTTAAATTCTGGTGCTCGCTCTATAGGGCCAATGCTGTGGTGTTAGCGTTAGCCTTTATGCTTTTTTTGGCTAAAGTTTGCAAGTTTTGTCTGTAGTGTACTATATGTAGTTAGACCTTGATTAGCTGGTTTAGATTTACCATTGGAGCTAAACAATAATGACAGTGGCCCTTCAGGAGCAGGACTGAACACCCCTGGTCAATGAGCAAGCATGAGTTTTGGACAACCAAAACAACAATGGCAGACTACAGGACAGTGCACAGATGCTTAGTGTTGACACTCCAAGTGTATCTGTCTGTGGACTGCAAGACGGGGTCGTAACTTGTAGTAAGTTAGAGAGACATAACTTGCAGTTATAGAGATTCCATTAAACCATGCAAGTTGTCACGACGAGATGTTACTGGTAAGATGGTGGAAATATATTAGGTAACATTTTCACCAAATGTTTTCATGAGTTTTCTCCAAATTTATTCACAATCAATTCATTTGAAATATTATTATATTAATTCATTTAGCAACTCCACTTGCTGACTTCTTCGTCCATTTTGTCATGACAGTTAGCCTACTTGGTGGCTACTCCCTGTGGTAGCAAATAATAGTACAATGGCGAGCGCATCAAGTATGAAAGCCTCCACAACTCGTGGCTGTACGTTAAAGGTTGGGGTTGGGGAAGGTGTAAACGTTATAACTATGATAGTTGGGCTTCGGGTTGTGGTATAGATGTTAATAACTGTAATGGTTGGGTTCAGGTGTGGAGTAGGTGTAGAAGTTAATAACTAATGTACAACGCCATTTTTCCAACACATAGTTTTGACACGTGGGTCTCCATTACTTCAAGTTACGCCTCTAACGTACTACAAGTTATGCCCCTTCATGTTACGCCCATCTTGCAATCCGCAGGCAGACCCTACTCTGACAATGACAAAATGCCATTGTTAAAGGTTCAAAAAACCCTGGAGTTATTTTTTGAGATTTTAACAGATTTGCGCGTGTTGAGCATCACTTAAGACAATGTTAGCGCCTGTTAGCTGTAATTGTGGGGAAAACTGGATAATTTTGAGCTTTGGTCAGCTAATATCATCTTCCGGGTATAAAATGATTTTTGGGGCGGGATCAAAATCAGTGACGTAGCGCAAAACTGCAAGTAGAGTGATGACGCATCAGTTTCTCATTATTATTCATAGCGGAGTGTTCTGATCCTATGAGAAGAGCCTGCTTCTTAATTATTCATGACTGCGCGTGCTTTCCGAAGGCAAGACAGACCTGCCAGTGCCAAGCTTTGAGACCCTATGTTGATGATTGGGTGAGTCCACGGACCCACGGCACACGGTATTTAGCCATTTAGCCATGAAGGGTCGTATGTGTTTGTTTCCATGATCTGCTGGGTTTGTTGCACATTTTTCCCCGTGATCCAGTCAGGGCTGATACAGCAAAGCTGTATGTGTGCAGCAAGCATTTTTGTCGGAAGAGCAGTACAAGAATTGGAGAATGGCGGACGTTGTCTTATCAGTTGAGTTTGTGCACATTTGGACACATCGCAGTGCTGCTGTGTTTGCCTAAATCCCCCAGATTACCAGCAGGGCTAATGGTTGAAATAGGCAGGGCAAGAGACCTGCTGCACTGAGTCTGCATTCAGACCCGGGGATTGAGGGAGAAGTCCTCATTTATAGTGTTCATATAAACACGATTATCTTTATATATATTGTGGTTGTGTGTATATGAAATTACGAATAACAAATATAGCAAGGCATTAAATTACTGTTTATTTCTTTGCATTTTAACTTTGTATACTATAAAATCATGGGTCTCTTTACGATTTGTGTCTCATTTTGTGAGCCAACTGACAACAGTTGTTCACTCCCCTCTTCCTCTCATGCTGGCCAAGCCCACTCCTGCTTCTGCTCACAGAGCTCCACGCCCATTATGATGCATTTTTAAAAAAAAATCGGAGGTAGACTTGAACTGAAAGTGGGGGGGGGGGGTGGATTGGGGGTTGTTCATGGCCCTTTAAAGGTGCAGTATGTAAAATTGACACCTAGTGGCTAAACTAGGTATTCCAACTCAGGTTGCCAGATTGATGACACCAACAGGAATGATCGAGCCACACTGTAAGGTGCTCAGCTAATATTTACATTTGTAATATTTGTATTGTTTACTAATTACAAAACCAACCCTTGGTGGACACCCCTTTTTCATTACACTAAATCTTCATTTCGTTTTAAAGGGCACCTATGATGAAAATCAACTTTTGTAAGCTGTTTGGACAGAACTGTGTGTATGTATAGTGTATCCACTGTCATATTGGAATGATATAAATCCAACAAGTCTCTTTTTTTTAATTTCCTGACGTTAAAATAGGATCCAAATCCCAGTGATTTTGAGGCCCACCGCAACGTGACGTAGGAGTGCGATTTTCCCCACCCACCGAATTGATTGACAGGCACCATGTTTCTGTAATAACATGTATACAGAACATTTATTTAGATTAAAATATTTGTTACAACTCTCTGTGATTTTTCTAAGTTTTTCAAGTTTAAAACATTTTTAAAACAGAGCATGTTTGTAATAAAGACAGATTCGATATGTAATTCTTAACTGTTATAATCACCACGACCGTAAACGCTAATGTGTGTGTGTGTGTGTGTGTGTGTGTGTACCGCAAACAGCATTTGTGTGAGACTCACCATTTCAGAAAGGCTTGAATAAACTCCACCACAAATACATCAAATAAACTTACTTGGTATTTTTGACTAATGAACTGCATTTCAACTTCATTTGCGTCGGTCTCTATCACTGACTGCCGTTTATCTGACATAACGCATGATGAGAAACAAACACACATGTGGGAACGGTGGGCGAGGAGAAGCAGCTCATTTGCATTTAAAGCCACAGGCTACAAAAACAGCTACAGTGTATTCAGTCACGAAAATGGGCAGATTCTGGAGGCTATAATACATAATCTGATGGGTATTTTGAGCTGAAACTTCACAGACACATTCTGGAAACACCAAAGACTTATCTTAGATCTTGTAAAAGGGGATAGGTGCCCTTTAAAGACTGCTACTTTCCTCTGGAGTTAGCATTTTTGGCCCCGCTAATATATGTTCGGTTGAAATACACTCTTTTCTATGGAGTTATATTAGCGCCACAATTCTGCACGCAAAAGATCACGTTTTGAGCATGTTGCGCATGCTTTATCCAGTCTTCGTGCAAAGATTATGTTTAGAGTGAGCAAATTGTCTTGCTGCACTTGCTGTAGCTAAATGAGGTTTTTGTGGCCCCTTTTGTGCGCATGCAAAATCATCTGATATGTATCCCAGTATACTAAAAAGTGTGTTCGCGGAAGAAAATGAAGAACGGGGTGGGGGGATGAGTCGTGGGCCCCTAATATTATCTCTGGGGGCCCACAAAATGCATTGGCCCTTAGAATCGTCCTAATCCCAACACCCCCCCCACCCCCCGAGTGGCGTCACTGCCCATTTCACATACAATAACCAATATCATAGTTTCATAGGGACAAAAAAATATGTGTTTTCTGTTCTTTTTATTATTACTCAAATCAACAATGAGTTATTTTTACCCTCGTTCCTTTATAGGAAGGACAAAAATAGAAACATAAATGTACATGCTGTCCTATTCCCATTGACCTGCTGGCCAAAGATAAATTTTAGCTTTCACATGGATGTTGATGCCAATCTGAAAAAAAATCCAGAAGGAAAAGCAACAGATGCCGCCACCATGGGGGGCAATACAGGCATTTGTCGTAATGGCGTTCCTTCTGTCACCGTGTCATGCAGGTTTAATAGCTGAAGGCAAAGTCTTGGGCACAAAGCGCTTTCTCCTTGGCAGGATGTGATGATGGCACACTATCCTGTGTGGGCCAAACATAGCATGAGCAGCAAGGCCTCTCTGAGTCACGGGGGACACACAGAACACGACGTCCAGATCGGTGCTGAGAGCACTCGGAGGGCCCGTATGGGATAAATGCTGTTTTTCCTTGAGCTCTAGTTCAGACCAAGGTCATATTTATACTTCATCTTCAAGGCTGACATTTAAGTGCTCAACATCAAGAGTAATTAAATTCCTCGGGTTCAAGAGTTTTATACACTTTCCGTGCATAGATGTTGACTCTGATATCATTGTTATATAGACAACTCTGTCCCAGTTATACCCTAGCCAATCTGCGTATTTTTATCACTCCACGTGACCTCCATCGGGATAATGTACTTTAGTAGGTTTCAAAAGGTCAGATTATTGTTTTATCATGCCGTACAGAGCTGGGCGGAGAGCGGGAGTCATGTCGATATGCCATCTGGATCCACAAACACCTGATAGGTGTTTCATTTTACTGGTTACACTGACGTCTAGCATTGTAGGCAGGACATTACATTAAAAGGGTACAGTCTGGGAATAATATCTCTCATCGTTTCTCACAATACTTATTATAAATAATGGGTGCTAGATTTAGTTCAACAACTAAAGGCCACACCTCTAAGCATTAAAAATGCTTATCATGCAGGGAGTCTGAAAGGGGCAACGCTGGTAGGAAAAATATGAGATGGGGTACCTTTATTTTGCATTGCCCGAGAAACTTTGGTTTACTTGCAAAACTGCTGGTTGCCTGAGTATATGTAACTTGGTGCACATCGTCCAGTGTCACAATTTTATGAGTGGATGCTAAATCTAGTTAAGTCAAGTCAAGTGTAGCTATAGCTATAGCTTGCTAAAGATTAAAAACTGTCATTCATTTATTTCTCACCCTCATGTCATTCCAAAATGTTGGTTCATGGGGCTTTGTGTGATTACAGTTGAACCACTGAAGTTGAATGGTATGTTTTGACAATGTTTTTGCTTCCTTTTTTGGACTTTGAACGTCTCTGGACCTTTGCTGTCCATGGAGGATGAGAAAGCTCCTGGATTTCATCCAAAATATCTTAATTTGTGTTCTGAAGAGGGAAAAAAGGGACTCTGAATGACATTAGGGTGAGTAACTAATGACTGAACTTTGATTTTGGGGGTGAGCAAATGCTAAAATTGCTATTCCAAAGGCAGTTCAGTTCTCAGGTCAGTTGTGAATGGCACAAAATCCTAGAATGCAAAGACAAATATGACTAAAACGACTGAAATGAACACATTCACAACACCAATACCATAAGCATTTCAGACAAACAGTGTACAATTATATTCCACATCAGACTTTTTTTGGGCAGATTATATTAAAGTATTGTCTATTGCACCATTTCAAGGTGTAAATTTGAAGTATATTGACATCCAGTGTTTATAGAGCATAGATGTGTTTGTGTAAGAAGACTCAGTCCACCTCACACTTGGGTGGTCCGTTCGAGCATCTTAATGTGAAAATAAATCATGTGACTCAATAAAGATCTACAGGACTGTGTAAGAAAGTGAGGTGATTCAGACAGAGCTGCGTCTCTTGGAGAAGAGCCTGAACGGCGAGATGTTTCTCAGGTCAGCAGACACAGTGCTAATGGCCGAGCAGCGTTGAGGATTACACACGCACCCAGTGGGGCCGTTTTCAAAGAAGTGATGGGGCGACACGTCTCCTTGCTCCATAAGCGCATCAGTGAATGACAGATCTTGCGGGAGGATCACCAATTTCTCTCGGCTTCTGTACCACAGGCAGGAGCACACCGTCTGGAAGTGAAGCACCTCGGCGTAGACGCTCTTCAGCCCTCGTCTTTTGTCTCGGCCCACGGCGGATGGGCTCGGAGGTTCTGCACGGCGTGAAACTGGACCTTTGTGTTTATCTTTGGAGAGCAGCGCTCTCTGCTCGGCATCTCTTCTCTCGTCCTCTGTGTTCATGGTCATAAAGCGTAGCACCACTAGATTGAGGAAAGCACCGATGACAGTGAGGCCCATCAGGATGTAGACAAAACTGAAGGCCACGTAATGAGGGTCGTTCTGGAGTGCGTTGTCCTTTTGTAGGGCTACGTAGTCACCAAAGCCGATGGTGGTGAGGGTGATGAAGCAGTAGTAGAAGGCATGGAAAAAGGTCCAACCTTCGTAGTGGGAGAAGGCAGCTGCTCCTATGCATAAGGTGCTGACGCAGGAGAAAAAGCCGATGATCACCATGTTGGCCATGGAGACTTCCGGCCGCCGCAGGCCCATGCATTTTTTGGCTTTGTGCAACAGGAAGCGGACGAAGGTGTTAATGCGTTCGCCCAGGCTCTGGAACATCACCAGGGTGAGGGGGATGCCCAGAAGTGCATATCCCATGCAGAATGCCTTACCAGCATCCGTACTGGGGGCGGCATGGCCATAACCTTGGGAAAAAAGGAGGACAAGATAAGTGGATGTATGTTTAGATCAGAGCTGAACATCCACTTTATGTAGTGTTTTACTCCAATGATGATCAAACCTGGGATTTTTGGTGATTCTGAAGACATTGGTTGTCTTGTTTGGATGTGTTTGATTAGGAAAGAGCTAAACTCTGAGGGAAATTGGATCTAGCAGGACAGAGTTTCCTGCCCATGGTTAATAAAGTGTTTGTAGAGCATCATTAAGCAACTTTGGAGTGGACATCAAATAGAGCTTTATCCCCCCCCTGAAGGACATCAAAACAAGATGTGTATGGGGTCATCAATTTATTCATTTTCTTTTCAGCTTAGTCCCTTTATTAACCTGGGGTCGCCACAGCGGAATGAACCACCAACTTATCCAGCATTTGTTTTATGTAGTGGATGCCCTTCCAGCCGCAACCCATCACTGGGAAACCCATACACACTCATTCACACACATCCATAGACTATGGACAATTTAGCCTACCCAATTCACCTGTACCACATGTCTTTGGACTGTGGGGGAAACCGGAGCACCCGGAGGAAACCCACGCAAACGCAGGGAGAACATGCAAACTCCACACAGAAATGCCAACTAACCCAGCCGAGCGCCACTGCGTCGCCGTCATCAATTTAAATAGTGAGAAATGGTTTGCTTTCATCTGTATTAAATCAAAATATTAATAATTAAAAATATATATAATAAAAATATACATTTCATTATCTCTATAATGGTTTGTAGTACCATTGTGAATGCATGATCGTGCTCTGCATTCTCTGTGGGTAAATATTCAGTAGGCGAAACCAGCAAAACCAGCGCCAGCAGACACCACAAGGTTTAACACAACACTTTTTTGGTGAATTGGTGTTTGTATCTACAGCCTAAAAGAAAAGTAAAATTAGACTCATAGTTTGTATTTTATTAGACAACTGCACGCACATGGAAGTTCAACAGTGCAATCCATTTATCAATGCAGGAATGCAAACTTGTCACCAGTTGTTTTATATCAAAACCAGTTTGTCTGTGACAATTACGCATCTGCTGAAATAGCCAATCAGAGGTTACTATAGGTCAGCATGCACTCGTTATCCCTCAAAACACTGAAAACTGAAATAAGTTTGATTAGTAAATGAGATGTTATTGAATTAAATATATGAATTTGGCTAACTGAAGCATGCATATGTATTACACAAATTGATATTACTGAAAAAATATATGTTACATACACGTATACATCCACTACTATATTGGGCTGTAATGAATAATGATCAGCTAATATTTTCCATACAATAACATAATTGGCTGCTTAACTATAGAAGTACAATGTTAAATCTTATAGCCCCATTAAAGGAGACCTACTTAGACCTAATACCCCACAAATAATGATTTAAACACTTTGAAACTGCCCCTTTTAATTTTTTTTATCCAAATTGTGCCATTTTGGTGACTGTCACTTTAAATTTAAATGAGATTGTGCTCTTTTCAAAAGAGGGCGGCGCTACGTGACTGATTAAAAACTCTAATGGTAGATGGCGGCTTCTTACTCAGGGCTGTTTATGCTAATGATTGTCAATAATGGCCGGGGATTTCCCCATCTGATGACATGTACAAAGGGAGAATGTCAAAGTGTTTCAGTTGCTGTTTTTATCGTGATTATAAAAAATACAATAAATTGATTTTTACTATTAGAGGCTGGCTATATCCACACATCGTTGCCACACAACTTATAAAAATGATTTCAGGGCAGTGATTTTTTTTATGTTCAACCAAATAAAATATTTTGTAGTGACAATGCATCATTTGAAAAACTAGCTAGCTCATCACAACAGTTTCCACAAAAAATTGGAAATTTGTTGCACATCCATCATTCAAAACGTTGGTTAGGAGTTCCGGTAATAACATCACGCATGTAGAGTAGGGCTGGGTCGATAAACAATATTATATTGAATAAATAATATGTATGTCCATAGTTTCCGCTACATTCATTCTTCCATGGCGGGGCGCCACACCAAAATTCATCCCACCAGGGCTACATTACAGCTTCTCATTCAAAACATTCAGTCGTTTTTTTAATAGCGGGTTTTAATCACATTAAAACATAATAAAAGGTAAATGAATTATAACCGCACAAACTTTTCTGTAACCGTAGTATTGCTGTGCGCTATTTGTTTAACCCTTTAAGGTGACATGCTGGCTGACTGACTGACTGACTGACTGACTGACAGATGCGTGAGGCTAGCAAACTCGACGTAGCTTTCAGTTATGACGAACACAGTTTCCATATTTATGTTTTATTTATAGATAAAGGTCTGTGGCTCTGCATACAATGACTTTATCTTGCTGGAGTTTATAACCGTTTCACTTTACTTCAGGGCACATTAATGCCGCTCTGTAGGTCTGTTGAAGACATTCACAAATATTCCCAGCAAATCTAATAAAAGTTGGAGACATACTCATGACATAAACGCACTAAATCGCACTTCAGTAGGGTTTATTTGAGAATGCAGAAGAAAATCTGCACTTGAGCAGCGTATATTTGAGTGTGCGCAAGAAGTTTTGTGTACAAACAGAGGAAATCGGCGCTCAAGCACAGATTCGCATGCTCGTATTACATGAATGCGATCTCGACTTGTAATACTGCGCTCACGACATTTGTCAATGAAATAACGCCACAGGTAGTTGGTAGATCTGTGTAAAAGGCCCAACAGAGTCTGCCGCCATAGCTGGAAAAAATCCTAGAGGAAACACTAATGTCAATAACAATGATAAGGTCTGGTAACAATGATAAGCCCGCAGCTTGATGACGTTCTGGACCAGGTCCACTACTTAATAGATGATCGCCTACACCTCCCCCTGCCCTAAATCCAACCTTCACAGTAGTATAGGTGTTACCTTAGTGAGCGGTATAATGTCCACTGATGATTACAGACAGAAGCGAGGACATCTTGGTATTTTCGACCACCGAAAATTTATCGGCTGAAAATGTAATGCCATTTAACTGACCCTCTAATTTTTGTGGCATCAGTCATTGTTGGGGTACTCTTTTAAATCTGGAAGCAACTTCAAAATATATATCGGTATTGTTCAATATGGAAATTAATTATCGAGACTGCATTTTTGCCATATCACCCAGCCCTAATGTAGAGTCATAACTTCTGCTCTTTCTTTTGAGCTTGAGTTAATAAATACCAAACATGACATCTAGGAGACTACTCTGCTCTAATAAACATCATGCTGTTTTTGAATGTTCATTCCTATGAAATCTTACAAATCCTCTAGGATGATAAAGACCATATTTTTACAAATTTAGGACCATAGCTGGTTAATGATCATTTTAGGAAATTAACTCCCTGATTAAGATTCAAGCATCATAAAAGACAAGAAGATCGAGAATTGGAGTAATCACTTTTTCCCTTTCATGTGCTAATTTATGTTCATTCTAGTCTGACCAGCTTCTTAACAGTATCAGTTAATCAAATATTCAGTGTTCATTTGAAGATCAGGGCTGTAGAACAGTATAGACAAGACCTACAAACCAAATTGTTCAGGTATGAGTAAGCAGTCGCAGGTCCTTGGTTCTACAGAATGTAAGATTTACAATTTAGACTAATATTATTGCTCCTTGAGGTTTATGTAAGTTAAACAACCTCTTAATAAGTCAGAATAACATTTTTATGTGGTAAACAGTCCAGTCAATAGACTCTTCATCAAACGCTCACACCCCCCGGGTTTATTTGTACGGGATGTTCTTTAGCATTTTGTAAATATTATTACTAACATTCATTGCACTTAGCCATCCCAATTTTGTTATGATGATACTGTAAACTCCCCAATGAGGGCAGACTAATACGGCATTAGCCTGGAGATTTGTCAGAGCTTTTTTATTTGCATGGCTCTCGATATCAGGATACTAAAAAGACTCACGGATTAGGTTTTCAACAAGAAAATTAGGGCAATGAAGATTTAATTCATCATCATTCATTTTTCTTCAGCTTAGTCCCTTTATACATCTGGGGTCACCACAGCGGAATGAACCACCAACTATTCCAGCATATGTTTTACACAGCAGATGCCCTTCCAGCTGCAACCCAGTACTGGGAAGAAGATTTAATTGTTTGGCAATTATTATCAGCTGTTATGCAGCCATTTTGGCATTACAGCATCTCTGTTCTTGCTTTTATGAGGACTAGACGATGATAATTAACCCAAAAATAATTAGATAAATAAATAAAATGTTCTGTTGAGCTTAACTTTTATTTCTGACTAAATCCAAACCCGATAGACTATGTAAAGAGTAACTGTAGTTTAAGATAAACTTGACCAAAACACATAGAGAAAGAGAAAAAAAGAATTAATCAAATTTAATAAACGACTGCAGAGTGTTGTGCTAGGTTGTATAATAATAACAACAACAAAAATAAGAATAGTAGTAAAAAAACAGATTTTCAACTATTAAAAGCAATCTGGGGTCTTTTTCAAACGAAACAAAGGGGTTGGAGGTAAATTTGCATTGTTTTCAGAGAAGACAGACTTAACATACATTAGCATTTGGTAGTGTGCTCTTCTAAAAATAACCCATGACCATTTTTGAATTAATCCACCGGAAGCAATGACCAACATCACCATGAACTGTAACACAGGATTAAGCACTCCAGTGATGACGGTATGGGGTGTTTTTCTTCGTGTTTTACCTCATATATTACTTCGAAATCATTTATGCCTTAAGCTATTTCAATTTAATAGTGTTTTTCAGTTTTACAACCTTATTAATTTTATGGTATTGTCGACTTCCCAAACATTTTCCGTAGTACACTTCGTATTACATTAGATAGGTATACTACGTGTTTGTTTTGTTTGTTGTACAATATGCTGCCAATAACCGAGGTGCTTCCGATGAAAATCAAATGGAGGCTTTAAATTGCTCGTAAAAATATGACAATAGTGGTCAGTTTTCCCGATATGAGCACAAAATAGCAGTGTTCCACACATGACAGAATAATGTTAAGCCAAATGAATAAACAAATGTGTTTACGTGCATAAAAATTATATATAACATATTTTCCCGCGCAAATATAAGAATGTTTCCCCTCAGATAGTACGTTTCGTCTTAAAATATGAACTAAACTGTTCTTAATTAACACATTGTTGTGAAGCAAACAGTAAAAATTAAACTACAAGATGACACCTTGCAAACATGAAACTATAAAATAGAACAAAACTACAGTGATAACAAATGAAGTTAACTGTAAGTGAAGATTTACCTATGGTTGTTATCACAGTGATGGCGAAATAGAAAGACCCGGAGAACTTCCACTGGACTCCGGCTTTGTGGGGCTTCAGAAGCAACACGACCTTCTCAATCTGATCAAAGTCAAGCCTGGTGAGGTTGTATTTATGCATGAGCAGAAATTTGCGATAGTCGAGTTTGCCCTTCTGGCTTTTCTCTTGCTTTGACTCGAGAGCGTCGAAAACTCCCGCTCCAATGAGCAAATAGGACAAAGTGCAGATGATTAAGGCGAGTGTCCGCACGTTTTGTCTCTTCATCTTCTCATAGTCGCCTCAAAATATCCCTCAGTTTTCAAAGCTCCGGTCCGGGCATGGGAACTTTCCTGATTCATGGCTTGTAGCTCTTGGCAGCGAGAGTCATTCCAGCTGAGGGTCTCCTGAAAAAAAAAAGCTGCCACAAGGAACCGCTATTAAAAGAAGTGTGTTTAGTGGGAGCTGTTCTTTCAGCACCACCCCCAGAGACCGATACTCACGCCTTATATGGGCAATTCTTCCTTATATTTGCCGCGAGATCACTTCTTCTAAACCATGAGGATGGAGGTTTGTATACTGTGGTGTGTTATCGATTATTTAAAGTTGCAATTATGAAGTGATTACTTAATATATGTCACCTAAAGTCGTTTCAAATTACGAGAGGGGTCTTTGAAGTGATGCTTTGTTTTCCCTAGAGAAGTTTTTCTGAGAACAGTTCTTAATAGAACCTCCTGTTATTGTGAAAATAATATTTTAATAAGTCCACTTTTCCAGTAGGTGTTAAAGGCTTTTAATGAAAACACAGATTTCAATAAGTCAGTAGACGGTACCCATTTTGCAATTTAAGTTATTTTTGAGAAAATTTGTCGGCCATATAACGAGAAATTAAAATGACACTTGAAAATTCTCAGTTTCTCTGGATTTGTTAGAATAAGTTTCAATTAAATTTAATGTGTTTTATTATTTAAAAGGCTGATAATGCTTCCTTCAAATAATAATGACAATCTGTCTTTTTTGTAAAAAAAATCTTAAGAGTTCAAATTAATGGGATAACAAATGTTTTGTGTTTTTGCTACTGAAAATCTGAGTTTTTATGCTAAATACTGTTTTTTGATCTCTTCAAAAGTGAAAGTAACAAAATATTATTGACAAAAAATAAACTGTCAACATTTTACATTTATATTCTTTAATACAAAATAAAATTTTAAAAATGTACTTAAACACGTTTAATGAGGTCTTTTAGATTTTTCCTTGCTGTATATCTATCTATCTATCTATCTATCTATCTATCTATCTATCTATCTATCTATCTATCTATCTATCTATCTATCTATCTATCTATCTATCTATCTATCTATCTATCTATCTATATATATGTATATATATATATATATATATATATATATATATATATATATATATATATATATATATATATATATATATATATATATATATATATACACCAGCCATGTGTATTATTTAATTATAAACAGACAGAAGACATTAGAAAAAACACATACACCCACTGGCCACTTTATTTGGTACACCTTACTAGTACCGGGTTGGACCCCCTTTTGCATTCAGAACTAGCTTAAACCCTTCGTGGCATAGATTCAACAAGGTACTGGAAATATTCCTCAGAGATTTTGGTCCATATTGACATGATAGATTTCTAATGGGCCCAAAGTGTGCCAAGAAAATATCCCCCACACCATTACACTACCACCACCAGCCTGATCCGTTGATACAAGGATGGATCCATGCTTTCATGTTGTTGATGCCAAATTCTGACCCTACCATCATCATCATCAGACTCATCAGACCAGGGGGATTTTTTCCCAATCTTCTAATGTCCAATTTTGGTGAGCCTGTGTGAATTGTAGCCTCAGTTTCCTGTTCTTAGCTGACAGGAGTGGCACCCGGTGTGGTCTTCTTCTGCTGGAGCCCATCCGCCTCAAGGTTGGACGTGTTGTGCTTTCAGAGATGCTCTTCTGCATACCTCTGTTGTAGTGAGTGGTTATTTGAGTTACTGTTGCCTTTCTATCAGCACAAACCAATCTGGCCATTCTACTCTAACATCATCAAGGCATTTGCACCCACAGAACTGCTGCTCACTGGATATTTTCTCTTTTTTAGACCATTTTCTGTAAACCCTAAAGATGGTTGTGCATGAAAACCCCAGTAGATTCTGAAATACTCAGAGCAGCCCGTCTGGCACCAACAACCATGCCATGTTCAAAGTCACTTAAATCACATTTCTTTCCCATTCTGATGCTTGGTTTGAACTGCAGCAGATTGACTTGACTCTTGACCATGTCTATATGCCTAAATGCATATAGACATGGCAGAGTTGCTGCCATGGTATTGGCTGATAAGAAATTTTTGTTAACAAACATTTGGACAGTTGTACCTAGTAAAGTGGCTGGTGAGTGTATAATTGCATATTTGTGTTATTATTGATGTAATGTATACAATTGTTTTTTATTTGTATGAAAAAAATACAGACCACAGTCTTATTAGTTTCCCAGGTGATTAACTGTCTCCACCTGCTTCTTTACCTTGTTTATCCTTGGTAAATACTGTGAGCCCCTTTTCAATCTGGGTTTGTTATTTGCTGAATGTAGTATTGTTGTTCCCCTGCATTGTCTTTCTGAATTCTTGTTGTTGGATTATTAACAAACCATATAGATATCAGAGGTATGTATAAAACTTCTAAAAATGCTCTTAAGAGTAGTCTTAAACTTTGACTTAAGTGTCAAAACTTCTTTGTAAGAAGGTAGGACTTTTTTAAGACTGTGAGAAAAGGTGGTACAATGTTTTGGCATCATCATGCAAACAAATTGCAGCTTACAAGGAAAGCATGCGAGCCACTGGTACATTTAATTTTAGTCTTACTAATTTCTTTTAATGAAATGATTGTGTCTGTGGGGTCAGCAACTAAGTTGTTTTGAAATAGGTAGAGGGCCTCCATGTAACCCTTTGTCGTCTGAGATTGTTAAAATGGTGGAGGAGATACCGGGAACAGCCAACCCTTCCATTTGTGGTATTGCAGATGCCCCAGACCCTGCACTACTGAAGTATAATTACAAAGTTGGTCTGACTAGATTAGTTTTTTTTGTTTGTTTGTTTGTTTGTTTGTTTGTTTTTTATCCTCACAATAATCATAAACTGAGGTCTTATTACTATAATTTGTGGCCACAAAAAAAATGAACATGGACATATTCCTGAATTTAAAAAAACGATAATATTTAGTGAGCTAATAACCAGTAATTACAATTATAATCAATCATTTGTGCAAATACTGAGCAAAAGCTGCATATGATAATTAGTGAATCTCCTATATTCAAAAATAAACAAAAGTAAATAAACAAATCCAATGCACAAATTCTTGAACTTAATAAATCAATGTCATTAAAATTGTCTAATCTTAATGAAAATAAGTCCTATACTACTGTCTAAGCCCTTTTCAAGAACAAATAACTAACTAAAAAAATCAATCCCACCTATTATTTCAGATATCAGTGAAAGTTACAGTAGTCAATGGAATTTTTTTTATTGGACGTTTCACAGAACTCCTTCAGTGAAGCTAATGATGGCTAAAGTGTTGTCCAGTGGAGCAGTAACCCTGACCCCGTGCAGCCGACCCTCTGCATATTTCAGCAAAGCGTTTCCAGGCTTCATAAATAGTTGTCTAGCAACGTAATTAACGCTCTAGTCCTTGAGTAAATATCTGTGGTCTTTGTGGACTCATGCTAGCGCACCCTTTGCATAACAATTTTCCTATAACAGCCTCACTGCGCATCAGCAAATGAAACTGTAGTTGCTTTAATGGCCACAGCATAAGTGGAGGACATCTGAGTAAACAGACAACGCAAACCTTTCTGCCATTCAAGACATTGTGCCCCTGTTTTTGTCCAACTTGATTGCACTTTTTATTCCCTCTCATTCGAAACAATTGCCACAAAACATCCATTTTCCTCATCAACTTGACAGCAATTGTCATTTAAATCAATCTCATAGATTTATTTCAAAATATTACATAGAAAATATACAAATCTAATTTACTATGCAGCATTTCTTGAATCAAACTCGGTTAAGATCCACTTACTTGTTTGTTATGGCCACTATTTGATCACACTGATGTTTTAGACAATTATCTGCAATGTTATATTTGCCCCCTTTTTTCTGGATTTGTCCCTTTCAGCTTTTTAAAACATTTAATGCTCAATTTTATGAGAAAGCGATGTGCCATATGACACAAAACAAAGCTGCGTCACATTCTGAAGAATGCAAAGATCTTAAAGGGATAGTTCACACAAAAATGAAAATGTACTCACTATTTACTCACCCTCAAGTGGTTCCAAACCTTTTAAAATGTCTTTCCTTTTGTTGAATGCAAAATATTTTAAAGAATGTTGGAAATGGGTAACCATTGACTTCCATAGTAGGAAAAATCAAAATAATATAGAAGTCAATGATTGCTGGTTTTCAGCATTTTTCAAAACAACTTCTTTTGTATTCAACAACAAAATATTTAAAATATCTTTTGGTGAAAGCAAAAGAAGATATTTTGAGAATGTTGGAAACCGGTAACCATTGACTTACATTTATTTATTCATTCATTCATTCACTCACTCTATTTCAGAGGTCACCACAGCGGAATGAACCAACACATTGACTTACATAGTTTTCAAAATAACTTCTTTTGTACTCTTTTGTTAAAGGCAAAAGAAGATATTTTGAAGAATGTTGGAAACCAGTAACCATTGACATCCATAATAGGACAAAACAAATATTATGGACGTCAATGATTACGGGTTTTCAGCACTTCTTAAAATAACTTCTTTTATACCATATAGCAAAAACGTCTTTTGTTGAATGGAAAATAAGATATTTCAACAAATGTTGGAAACCAGTAACCCCTGACTTCCATAGTAGGAAAAAAACGAATACTATGGAAGTCAATGGTTACAGTTTTTCATAATTTTTCGAAATAACTTCTTTTGTATACTATGACAAAAAACTTTTTTTGTGGAAAGCAAAAGAAGATATTTTGAAAAATGTTGGAAACTGGTAACCACTGACTTTCTTTCAAACATTCATTCATTCATTTTCCTTTGGCTTAGTCTCTATTTCAGAGGTCACCACAGTGGATTGAACCGCCACATTGACTTACATAGTTGGAAAAAACGAATACAATGGAAGACAATGGTTACAGGTTTTCAGCGTTTTTCAAATGAACTTCTTTTGTATTCTATTGCAAAAAAACATCTTTTGTTGAATGCAAATGAAGATATTTCGAAGAATGTTGGAAACCGGTAACCATTAACTTCCATATTTTAAAAAAACTAATACAATGGAAGTCAATGGTTACACGTTTTCAACATTTTTTCAAAATAACTTCTTTTGTATTCTACAACAAAAAACATCTTTTGTTGAACGGAAACGAAGAAGAATTAATTTAACTTCTTTTGTAATCAACTCCAAAAAAATAAAAATAATTAAATAAATTTGTAATGGGTGACTTAATGATGACAGAATATTCAGTTTTGGCTGAACTGTCCCTTTAAAAAGTTAGACACATTTTAAAAACTCCCATAAAAGATGACAAGATTTCTCAAGCCAAAATCTTTGGCACAATTAGCATAAATAGGATGTCAAGTGTGTTCTTTAACAACAAGCACATCATTTCAGCAAAGTACGCTTCCCATATATGTTAAAAAAAGGTGTCGTGTTTATAGACTGTGTAAATAATCCAGTCATTTCAGTGGCAAATACAAAGCAAGACCATGTGTGGCAATTAGATAAACTCCCCCCTTGGACAGCAAGTTGCTGCCGGTGCTTGAGGTTTATTGGGGAATTTATCAGGCATTACAAGGCTTCAAACTCATCTATTCTCTGCTTGGTGTTGCCCATGCGGATCTGGCGTAGCGTCTTGTACTTGTCCCTCCCGGCCTGTACGTTTTCACTGTGCAGGATGTCGTTCTGGGTCTTTTTGGTGTTGTCTCGGGCCTCGGCCAGCTCAGAGCTCAGAGCCTAAAAACAATTCAACAGACAGTCAGTCACAACGCCAATAACAGAAAACAAAAATGAAATGTTCTTATAAGTAGTCCTGATTTCTTATTTATCTCATCCAAAGCCATTGATATGGAGACTAATGCAGTTGATACACAGAAAGGAGAGAGAGAGAGATCGGTTGTGATTCATGGGTGTTATTTGTGTTTTTGAATGGATCTGTGTCACTCAATTTTGATGTTGAAAGTTGAACTTTAAAACTGCAGTATCAAAATGACTATTACTCATACATTTAGTCATTTGAAACAATGTATTGAATAAGAAATAATAATATCTGTACAATACCAGAAAAGGTACAGACTCATACCCTCTGTTTTGTACCATAATTTACATGATCAAGCAAGACAATATATCATTATAGACTAGTAAAAATGTCAACATCAAACTCTTTTTTTAACATCAAAAGTTGTCAGAGCAGTATGGAAGCCTATGGAAGCCTGTTCCTGCCACTGAATAAAAATAAATAAATAAATAAATACAATGTAAAAAAAAAATTATAAAGTTGCAATTCTGACTTAATAACTCGAAATTCTGACTTTATAACTCGCAATTCTGACTTAACAATTCGCAATTCTGACTTTATAACTCACAATTCTGGCTTAATAACTCACAATTCTGACTTAGTAACTCAGATTTTTGACTATCTAACTCACAATTCTGATTTATTTACTTGGAATTCTGACTTAATAACTCGCAATTCTGACTTTATAACTCAGAATTTTGACTTAATAACTCGCAATTCTGGCTTAACTCAGAATTCTGACTTAATAACTCACAATTCTGGCTTAATAACTCACAATTTTGACTTTATAACTCGCAAATCTGACTTTATAACTTAGAATTCTGACTTAATAACTCGCAATTCTGACCTAATAACTCGCGATTCTGACTTAATAACTCGCAATTCTTACTTAATAACTCGCAATTCTGACTTTATAACACAATTCTGACTTAATAACTCACAATTCTGACAGAATAACTCGCAATTCTGACTTAATAACTCGCAATTCTTACTTAATTACTCGCAATTCTGACTTAATAACTCGCAATTCTTACTTAATTACTCGCAATTCTGACTTTGTAACTCGCAATTCTGACTTAATAACTCGCAATTCTGACTTTACAACTCCGAATTCTGACTATATAACTCTCAATTCTGACTTAATAACTCGCAATTCTAATTTATTAACTTGGAATTCTGACTTAATAACTCGCAATTCTGGCTTAATACCTCTGAATTCTGACTTAATAACTCACAATTCTGACTTAATAACTCACAATTCTGACTTGATAACTCACAATTCTGGCTTAATAACTCAGAATTTTGACTTAATAACTCGCAATACTGGCTTAATAACTCAGAATCCTGACTTAATAACTCACAATTCTGGCTTAACTTACAATTCTGGCTTAATAACTCACAATTCTGACTTAAGAACTCGCAATTCTGACTTTATAACTCAGAATTCTAACTTAATAACTCGCAATCTGGCTTGATAACTCCGAATTCTGACTTAATAACTCACAATTCTGGCTTAATAACTCACAATTCTGGCTTAATAACTCACAATTCTGGCTTAATAACTCGCAATTCTGACTTAATAACTCGCAATTCTGACTTTATTACTCACAATTCTGGCTTAACTCAGAATTCTGACTTAATAACTCACAATTCTGGCTTAATAACTCGCAATTCTGACTTTATTACTCACAATTCTGGCTTAATAACTCACAATTCTGACCTAATAACTCGCGATTCTGACTTAATAACTCGCAATTCTGACTTAATAACTCGCAATTCTGACTTTATAACACAATTCTGACTTAATAACTCACAATTCTGACAGAATAACTCGCAATTCTGACTTAATAACTCGCAATTCTTACTTAATTACTCGCAATTCTGACTTAATAACTCGCAATTCTTACTTAATTACTCGCAATTCTGACTTTGTAACTCGCAATTCTGACTTAATAACTCGCAATTCTGACTTTACAACTCCGAATTCTGACTATATAACTCTCAATTCTGACTTAATAACTCGCAATTCTAATTTATTAACTTGGAATTCTGACTTAATAACTCGCAATTCTGGCTTAATACCTCCGAATTCTGACTTAATAACTCACAATTCTGACTTAATAACTCACAATTCTGACTTGATAACTCACAATTCTGGCTTAATAACTCAGAATTTTGACTTAATAACTCGCAATACTGGCTTAATAACTCAGAATCCTGACTTAATAACTCACAATTCTGGCTTAACTTACAATTCTGGCTTAATAACTCACAATTCTGACTTAAGAACTCGCAATTCTGACTTTATAACTCAGAATTCTAACTTAATAACTCGCAATCTGGCTTGATAACTCCGAATTCTGACTTAATAACTCACAATTCTGGCTTAATAACTCACAATTCTGACTTTATTACTCACAATTCTGGCTTAACTCAGAATTCTGACTTAATAACTCACAATTCTGGCTTAATAACTCGCAATTCTGACTTTATTACTCACAATTCTGGCTTAATAACTCACAATTCTGGCTTAATAACTCACAATTCTGACTAAATAACTTGCAATTCTGACTTTATAACTTTATTTATTTTTTATTCAGTGGCAGGAACGGGCTTCCGTGGAGCAGAGATCAAGGTCTCATAATGCAATTCAAATGCGTAAACAAACTAAATAACTAAATCTCACAATGGGGAAACTATTGCACAAACAGAAAAATTAATAGATCGAGCTCATTCAGTGTTGAGTTGACCTCCGGTTTCCCCCACAGCCCAAAGACATACAGTATAGGTAAATTGGAGAAACTAAATTGGCCATAGTGTACAGTATATGTGTGAATGAGAGTGTATGGGTGTTTCCCAGAACTGGGTTGTGGCTGGAAGGGCATCTGCTGTGTAAAACATATGCTGGAATAGTTGGCTGTTCATTCTGCTGTGATAAATAAGGGACTAAGCTGAAGGAAAATGAATAAATAAATAGTATTATTATTATTTTTATGATTGTTATACATTTTTTTTAACGTGTAAATAAATGGAAAAATGTTAAATAAAAAGTCGATATGATTGACTCTCCTGAAAGAATAACACAACTCCTAAAACCTCATTCACACTACAAGCGTGTCACAGTCACCAGCGATCCAGCCTGTGCAGATCGTTAACGGACTACCAATCTGCTGGTATATAAACTACATGTTCCAGTCTTGCACCACACATACACACACCTGTTCCAGATCATGATTGATTACACTCACACAGCTGGGAGATGCCCAAAAACAAATTAGATGGACTTTAAATACAGCACACACACACACACACACACACACACTCTGTTGCTGAGTCTTGTTATACTGTTTATGAACATTACGACACGTTTTCCTTGCCTTGCCTTCTGTGTATGAACCTTGCTTTGCTTTGTTTTGTTTGTTTTACGTTGTCTGATGCCTGCCTGTACTGACCAATTGCCTGTTACTTGACTACAACTTTGGATTTCCTGTATACATCTGTTTGCCCCTGTGTTGACCATGGCTTGCCTGACCATCTCTCTAAATTAAACCTGCACTTAGATCCGTACTTCCTTTGTCACATTACAGAGCGACTCACAGTGGCAAAGCAACAAGCGACTGTTCATTTCAGATGGGAGTGAGCAGCCTCTGTCTATGCGATCGACAGCGACTGTTGGCGACCAGGTGAGCCTGTTGATTGACATGACAAATTTGAGAATTTATCTCAACTTTGAGAAGGATTGCACGGTGTTACCATATGGCAACATGATACTTATGTTCATTTCCCTGCCACTGTTTCTTTAGGACCAACATTACATTTTTTTGTTGGAAAGAGAAGACCTTAGTGTAGCCATTTATGTGCTTTGGTTAAAGAGCCCATATTATGGGTTTTTGAAAATGCCCTTCCATGTAGTGTGTAACATAGCTCTAAGTGAAGTGAAATGTCCAGCTAAGGCTTAAATCTGTAAGTGTACAGTGTTTAAAACTATTGATTCATCTATAAAAGAGTCGACTCATAGTGCTTCAAACGAGTCGTCTTGATAACGAGTCATTAGGTGTTTCGTGGTGACGCAGCTACGAAACACAAGTAGTTGGGTACGCAAACCCGGGAGATTTGAAACCTGCGGCCCCGCCCACTAACAGAAAAAAAAAGTCTCACACACAGACAGACACCGGTCGAATGAAGTCAGGCTGTGCAGATGGATAGTATTGACAGTCTAATCAAAGATGAAACATCAGCAATATAGCCCAGCCTTGAGCAGTTCTGAGTGCTTCTGAAAACTATATGCTTTCAAAGAAGACTTCTTCAGTTTGTTAAAGGAAGGATCAGTAAAGACTGTCAGAACATGGATCAGTGCATCATGAATCAGTTTCTACCCCCATTTCCCAAGTGTAAGTACGTGCGATTAAAATTGTTGCCTCGTTTACTCTAGCTTGCAAATTATGTGTTTAGTTGTGTTTTGTTACTTGTAACCGCATGTACTGTATCAGGTAAACTCTTTATATTCTCATATCACGTGTAAAGCCACGTTGAAAACGCGACGCGTGCCGCTTTGTTTACTGATCGTCAGCTGTTTACACACATGCAACGGTCAAGTTTCAAAATATTTCAGCTCAGGTTCGAGGTGAGGTGTCTAAATTGCACCCAGCAAGCTGAACTGGGGCTCTAGGCGTGTGTGTCGTGTCCTCGGGTAGGAGTAATGTGTGTGTGTTTCCTCGTGTGTGTAACGCACGGGTAATTGCGGATATAACTGAGTGCCACGTCCTCTCAATTCAGCCGCTCCTCTATGGACGCGCCGGCCCTGTGTGTGTGTGTGTGTCTCCTCGTGTGTGTAACGCACGGGTATTCGCAGATATAACTGAGCGCCGCGCCCTCTCTATTCAGCCGCTCCTCTATGGACGCGCAGGCCCTGTGTGTGTGTGTGTGTGTGTGAAAAGAGCAAGAAGACTGTGACAGGCTAGATCTCCTCGCCAGTTCTTGGACTTTTTGCTCAATAA
This sequence comes from Danio aesculapii, assembly GCF_903798145.1. Classification (NCBI taxonomy): domain Eukaryota; kingdom Metazoa; phylum Chordata; class Actinopteri; order Cypriniformes; family Danionidae; genus Danio; species Danio aesculapii. Next base: position 10,104,566 of record NC_079451.1, read on the forward strand.
AATAGTTAGTCGTCAGTATTTTCTAGTCCATCGTCTGTGTTTACATTCACCCACTGGCAGCCAAAATCCACTATGAAGCGTGTATGCACTGTGACTACTTTTATATTGTTGATTATCTGCTGGGCATTTCACTCTGTCTCGTGCTGAAGCCTTGTCCGTGTCGACCAATCGCAGCAGGCTGTCATCGGTCCAATCAGCGCAGATTAGCTTCGCGCTGAGGAGGGGTTTGGGAACAAATGAATCGCTGAAAGATTCATATGGGAGTCGCTGGGATAATTAGGTAAAAATAAATGCAGATTATAAGACCATCAAAGTGTTTTTTGACCTTGCATGCATATTAGACTGTTGTTGGAGACCCTTACAACCTAAATATGACCCTATTTCATGTATAATATGGGCTCTTTAAGTCACATGACATGCTGTGTTTTTCTGTAGCACGATTTCAGACAGACTGGCTTTTATTTTAAGTAGTTGCTGAATGCAAATGTAAACGTCATTAAAACAAAGGATCAAATGATGTAAGATCCACAAAAAAAAAATCACCTCCAGTAAGCTATGATGACGCATTCACGTCACAACTCAAATTTTTTAATCAAATGAGTTTTTTGTAAATCGATCAAATGTATGTGTTGCCAAATGGCAAAACTGTGCAATAGTGGAGCGTGCAATATTGCAATGGGTTAGCTAGCTGTTACCGACTCGGTCCCAGTCATTCCCCTCGCTGGCCAGCAGAGGTCACCATCCCCGGACTTTTAAGCATTACATCATCCATCTAAACTGATTGTGCACACACCTGAACTGAATCTAGTGAACCACCCACGCTTCCTATATAAGCCACACTCAAACACCAGTTCATTGCGAAGACTTGTTTAGCCCCGGCCAGCATTACTGAGCGTTCTTTCCTGTCTGATCTTCTGAGTATAACCCCGGACTGTTTCTGACTCTGAGTTGCCTTCTGCCTGCCCACGACCCTTGCTTTATACACGGACTCTGAACCACGCTGCCTTCCCTCGACCCATGCCTGTCTAACGGATTCTGAACCACACCGCCTGCCACTGATCTATGCCTGGTAAATCACTCTGTGTCTGTCAGCCGCCAGCCCCAAGACCATTATTGATTACTGTTGATGTGTGTTCGCACTTTAGTGCGTATTGGATGTTTGTGTTTAACTGTGACTAATAAATACTGCATAATGGATCCCTCCGTGTCAGTCTCCTCGTTACACTAGCTAGCAAGGTCAGCTGTGAACTTTTAGGTTGTAACAATAACAATATCAATGCTAGTAATATAATGTTGATTAGTTGTATGTTAAAGGCATTTGCATTATGGATAAAATCTAGTTTTAATGGCATTACTACTTTTGAATAGATATAAATACAGGGAACAGTGTATTAGCGAGCACCACCATGTTCTATGGTAAGTGAAAGAAGAAAAGGACAGAACTGGCTCTTCCTGCAGATCAAAGTGAGGATGAGATGGATTTTAGTGACCATGAGAATGATGCAGACTAGACATTTGATAGAGACATTTCAGATAAGTTAGCTCAGATGCAGATAACACAGGTGTAGTATAGTATACAGTATAATATATAAATATTGTTAGCTAGTAACTACATTATTCTGATGCATCTGGATATACTAGACTTGTTATTTATTTATTATAATATTTACTGGAGGAAATATTTATATTTACTGTATGTTGTATACATGATAATACAATATTATGATTGTTTTTGGTAATAATCAGTAAAAAAGAATGGAATAAATGAAAGCTGTTGGAATATGAGTTGTTGGAAAGCATGTATAAGGTATTATTTGTTATTTAAGTTCTGTGTTAAAGCTTATAATAATGCAAAACCATTTAAATAATTTCCAACAACAAAATTATTCATTATAAGGAAAGTTCTAAATTTTAAATTTCTAAGTTAGATCCATTGTTGGACGTTGTTGCCATATGGCAACATTTCATAAAGTACCTTTAAAAATTTCGTTTTTCCAATTTTTTTACAACACTTTAAGTTAAGCCATTTTAAGAAAAGAAAAACAGTCAAATATTTTATATATATATATATATATAGATTTATCATAATGCATGCAGTAGAGGGGACTTTCTTGAGCGACAGCCAATATGAGCACCAGTAGAGCTCACGTGATCCTCTCTCAACTCCTTCAGAGGCCGGTGGTATTCTCTGTGCTGTAGACCTACACAGACCTGCGTTTGCAGCAGGTCACCCTCCAGAGCGACAGGCAGCTACAAAGTTGCTCGTAGTGTGAATGAGGCTTAAGACTAATGACTCTTTGTAAACAAAATGTAAAAAGATGTGCATGACCTATAAATAAATAAAAAAAACCTAAACATTCAAAAACACAAAATCAATGATCAAATCAGGATGCATTATTATTATTATCATTTTAGTTTTGTTTTAGAATAACTACTGGCAGTGATATGTGAGTAGACATATAGTATGTGTTACCATGAGCTGTTTCTGCACACGCTCGTTCTTCTCGGCCTCAGTGATCCGCTCCTCTTCGTTGCGGTGGTCCTCGATTCCCTCTACAGGCAGCTCTGCGCTGTAGGTGCTGTTGTTCTCCTCGTGATCCTCATGGTCGTTCTCCAGTGGTTCCTCCATCATGGCCCGGGCCGCCATGGGTGCAGCCATGGACGCAGCCATGGGCGCAGCGGCCACAGGAGACGCCATCACATTGTGCAGCTCTTCACGGGTCTTTTCCAGATCATCCTGCACCTCTTTAGCCTGAGGGAAATCAAGGGGTCGGCTATTAGAAGTCAATCATATTTTCCACTTTTTGCTGTAGTGGTAAGATATACAGTGAAATTAAATTAAATGAGTTCATGTCACTCAAATATTTAAAAGGTTTATTGTACTTAGTGAAAACAAGGTATGTGAATTCAAATTGTAGCTATTTTTCCTATACAAGCAAGCTGGGAAATCTGCTGAAACTTGACTTTAATCACAATACAATTTTGTACCATTGTACTCTTGGCACAATTGTTGGCTCTGTATTTTAGCTGTCTTTGGGGGTGTGTTTAATATTTCCCCGGGGTCTCATAATCAGTGTACCTGGCTCTCGCCATACCCAAACTCAGACATATTTACTGCAGCATTGGTGATAGACCACTGAACTTGACATAAATCTTAATACAGTAAAAAAGCTATTCAGATCCTGCAGGATTTCGCAATCACTGAATTTAATGCAAAATCAAGCAGCAGTCACAATATTTTGAGAAGCTTGTACATTTTTTTAAAGTGCCGCCGTTTTCCTACATATTTTGAGCAGTCGGGTCACTGTTCAAATTCCCGCCAGGATCTGCATAGTTCTTGTATGGTGTTGTGTAAAGCCTCGAGTTTTCAATGCACGCTTCTCGCCCAGTGTGTGATCTGCATCATGTCACATTATCTCAAACTAGGCCACATGAGTTTATTAATCATTAAACTTCTATATATTTTATATATGCATTTGTGATCATAATACTGTGTGTTTTTGAAGATGCTGTGTCAAGTTTTCAAATTGTACACATAGCGCTGCTCGTCACTGTCACTTCCAAAGCAGTGGAGGCAGAAATAAGCGGAGGCAGAGAAAGCACTGGGAGTTTCTGTTTACAGTAGCGACTTGACATGAAAACAGTTTTATTTGACATTAACAAGGCAGAGGAGGCATTTCCCATTCCTGAAAGGAAAAAACATTTCTGAGTGCTGCATCTCATGTTTTTAGACACAAAGACGCATTCTTTGTGAATGGCCCCTAAACATGCAAGTGTATAAAAATGGTCTCTTTGGTAATTTCATGAACATTGTGAGGAGTAGGATGGGACCAGGAGCAGTGGGAACTCAGAGACCCAGTGTGCAGCCTCACTCATCACAAAGATATTGTTGTAGCACAAAAAAATGAAGATTTCATAACTTAAACAATAGTGGCAATAAGATTCCAGAAATGTTTTGAGTAATCTGAACTTATCAATTTTTACAATGTTTAAAACTTACCCTGTTCTGCCATTCGTTGGCCTCCTCTTCTTTAATTCTCCTGGCTTCCTCCAGCAAGGCAAGCTTTGCTGTGTATTCAGCCAGATCTGCTGCCTATACGAATCAAATAAAAATGCATATTTTACTTCAATTTAGGCTAGATAAAATACCTGATACACAAAAAGTGATAACGATTTTCACTGTTTAAGATTGCAATTGTCACTTTTTAACCCTTGTTTGCTGTTGGAGATGTTTTCATCCACTCTGGGGGGATTGTAAGTCTTAATTTGACTGCAGCTTTCCCTGTGTTTCAGCAAATGGGATTATTACTGATGTAAAATCTTATTTTGACACATATTTTGGGGAAATGCTTTGAAAAGTTGATATATTGAACAATACACTTTGGGCAAATCTACTACCCTTTCAGAAATGTGTCATTTGTTTTGTTAGTAGTCAGTTTAATCAGCACCCAAGGGTTAAACACTGCTTCGAGCACTTCAAAGCTTTTGCCAATAATTTGTTTTGATCCAGCATGTCTCAAAATAAAATAAAAAAGGCTTTAGGTTTGCCACAAGAGTGTGATCTCTGTGAACCTGTATTTCAACAGTATGTTTCATCTGATTTATGAACAGATTCAGAAATGGGGCTTTCCAGTAAGTGGCAATATCTGCACTCTGTCATTAATTTGGGTGAAAGCAGAGATTACGGGTACATTTACACGACAACATGCTGGAAATTGCAAAGTTTTCTTTTCCAATTTTTAAAACTTTCATAAATTCACAACAATTATTTTCTAAATTATGCCTGTTCACCTGTGTAAACAACATTGCTCCTGCACACCGTATACTGTAGTCCAGAATTCTTGTTTTGATTGTCAAGACCTTATGCTTTCATATAGACTGAATTTGCAAGATGTGCACGAAATTTTGAGAAATGTATTGCTTTCAAAAACTTGCACTTTGAAAGTCATATTTAAAATACTTTTCTCATTTCAAAATACTCACAATAGTATTCACATTTTTTTGGTATTTTTTGAAATTGGTGTTATATGAAATTGTATACTGACATGGGCATGACCTAGTTGAGTAAGCAAAGTAACTTTTTTTAAGAGGATTTATGAGGACATGCCATGTGTCCTCGTAATTCAAACTGCTTAAAAGTCATACTTAATTTATAATATTTTTATTATCATTACTGTCAATATATTAGGCAGTGTATTTAGGGTTTGTTGATGTGGGTTCATAAAAACAAATATCTCTGTATAAACAATGACATCTATACTTGGCATACAAATAAACGAAGAAAAATAATATTTAACAGGGTGTTTTGACATTCATTTGCCTTATGATTCCTGTGTGGATTGGGATTAGGGGGAATGGATGGGGTAAGGCCATATAACATGTGTTTTGTACAGTATAAAATACATTATGCCTATGGAGACAAACATACATACAAGTGTATCTGTGTGTACTAACCAGCTGCTCCTGAGTTTTCATCTGGTCCTCAGCCTGCCTGGCGAGCTCCTCTTTAGCCATCAGAGCTGCCTGTCTCTCAGCCTCCAGACGGGCCGCTTCTTCCTCCACCTTCCTCCTCTCCTCCTCCAACACCCGTGCCCTCTCAAACTGCTCTCGCAGGTCTGAACAACACACACAATCAACCATAAGAGGGCAGCAGACGCTCAGTTATAAAACATTAAAGAAGCCATTCGTAGAGGTCAAGTCAAACATTTGACAAAATTCTGTATGATAACATATATATATGTTAGAAATAAAAATCTAAGAAAAACACTATGACTTTTATTTTGAGTTTCTCCGGATATACTGCATTTATTATGTATGGATTTAAATAAAGTATTTATATTTTTATTCTATAACATTATCATTCCATTTCTTCTAAATTTAAAATAAAACTATTGTCATTTAGAATTTTTTTCTATGAAGATGGCACTTGTATAAAAATAACAGATATCAGACCCTGTTTCTGTTATTCCAACATTGCTTTTTGAAGTATTTCAGTTTCTCAACTGTTCTGAAGTTAAAACATTTGTATTGCATTGTTTAAAAATCAACCTTTTTTAATTGCGTGATAAAATTGAATTGAAAACATTCTGAAATATATTCGGTAGAAATGTAATAAGTAATGATGTGCAAAATAAAAATTTACTTATAAAACATTAAAAATGACTTATTTTACTTGAATACCTAAAATGTTACTTAAATACGTAACTATATATATTGGAAAACCATAAGAATTTTTCATCTCCTAAATATCACCATAGCTTTATGTCTGTATCTATGTTTTTTAATTATAAAAACTACATTAAAACATGTACATTAAATTTCATTTTGCAGTTGTTTTTTGGCTGCATATCTTTTACTTACATTATTTCATATACTATATATATTAAAAAAACATATATTACATAAAAGCAGATATCCAACCAATTTTCATACCTCTCTCAACCTTTTTGGTCTGCTCTTCAAACTGGTAAAGCTTCATCATCATCTCTTGCTTCTCTTTCTCCACCATCTCTTTTTCTCTCTCTATTGCCTCCCTTTTCTTCTTCTCATTCTCTAACTGGGCTCTAGGAAGAAAACAAGCAGAACAAAACAGTCAAATAAATGTTGTTAATTTTTTATAAGAGATTTTTCATATTTTATTTGATAAAATTGTATATTTTATTTTATACTGTAATTTTTGTTTCCAGTCAAATTCTACAGTTGGTCTGGCTATATGTTTATCAGGGCATCTGATCATGGCTCTCTAATGCTGAACAGTGTGTCCTCACCTCTCCATCTGCCTCTGGTGTTTCTCCTCTCTGGCCTGGGCCTTCATCTGCTGCACTTCAATAGTGTCAGGTTTCCTACGCTTCATGTAAAGTTCATGGTTTCCCATGCACAGCTGCAGGATACGCTTGTTAATGCGCAGGCGAGATGCATAGAACACAAAGTCCTGTGAGAACGAGACAGAGAACAGAACGTGATGCATCTCACAATGCTGTATGCATAAATAATGTGCTTTACTAAAACAAAAAATACAGTACTTCACGTGGGTCAAAGATGCAAAGTCCTATTCTCGTACCCTCATTCAATTAAAATAAAATAATCCGAATGCCAGTTTTGACATTAAGAAAACCATCTGTGACGATTCTGAAGGCTGCCCATTTTGTTTTTTCATGATAAGAATGGACTTCACTTGGAACTGCCGTTTTAGATACACAAAACTGTTTTATTTAATTGTTTAAGATAAATTTTTTTATTTTCTTTGATAATTTAACTGTACTATCAGTTTACACATTTTAACATCATTTTAACATTTTCCCCACCCCAACATCGGCAGTTTCAGTAATTAGATGGTGCTATCATAAATCCAATAAATACAGATAAATAATATAAACTCAATAAATAAAAAAGCACACATACCGAAAATTAATAATAGTAAAAAAACAATAATAATAATACATAAATAAAAAAAGATAATTACACTCATAAACATCCAATTTATCAAATAATCTCCAGCCATCCCCTCATAATGATGTCTTCCAACCATAATACTTATTTGAGTTATTTGAATACTTATCTTCACACCAGACCCCAACACGAACAGGTCTCTCAGTACATACAGTATATCACAAAATAGTTTAAATAACTTTTGTACATAATAACAGCAACTGCATCATATACATATTGAACTATTTTCAAAATGTTAAATGACCATCCTAAATTTTATTCAAATTTAAATAACTACAAACTTGAAAATTACTACAGATAATCATATCATGTTTGATTTTTTTCTTCTTTTTTAAATATTTCCCAAATGTGTTTAACAGAGCAAGGAAATTTGCACAGTTGTTTTTTCACGTGTCTGATAATATTTTTTTATTCTGGAGAAAGTCTTTTTTGTTTTATTTCGACAAAAATAAAAGCAATTTAAAATTTTTTTTTATCCATTTTAAGGTCAATATTATTAGCCCCTTTAAGCTCATTTATTTTTTCAATAGTCTACAGAACAAACCATCATTATACAATAACTTGCCTATTTACTCTTACCTGCCTAGTTAACCTAATTAACCTAGTTAAGCCTTTAAATGTCACTTTAAGCTGTATAGAAGTGTCTTGAAAAATATCTAGTCAAATATTATTTACTATCATCATGGTAAAGATAAAATAAGTCAGTTATTAGAAATGAGTTATTAAAACTATTATGTTTAGAAATGTGTTGAAAAAATCTTCTCTCCATTAAACAGAAATTGGGGAATATATATATATATATATATATATATATATATATATATATATATATATATATATATATATATATATATATATATATATATATATATATATATATATACATACACATTTATTTATATATACAGTATATGCATACAACAGTTCTATCTGGTTCTCGAATCTGATGATGCGATATTCTGCAATAACAGCACTTTTACAGCCTCTTCACTCTTGTGTATTACTCTGCTCATAAAGAGTGACAGCAGATCAATAGACTCACTGCATTTTGACAAATATTTCAGCTGTTAGACAACATAATGTACTTTTGAGGCTTTTTAAGCAAGAGTGTAATTGTTTAAAATTGCAACTATGCAGTTTATTTATAAGAACAGTATCTCTTTTAATATTTATCATTTCAGAGATCGGTGGCCATCAGCCTGTCATGCTGAGCAGAGCAAAGACAGTTGACGTTCCGCCACAAGATGGCGACAGAGACTGCATAATAAGCCAATAGAGGATAAATTTCGTATTTTAAACTGCAGCTGATCAAAACATTATAAAACTCTAAGTTGATCTCTCTCTTTTGTATGTGGTAGTGCTGTATTAATACCATATAATCTGCTAGTGTTTGCTTTGCTTTGGCTTTTTGGGGGTTAATAATTGTGATATCTTGATTGCAACAGAGAAATACTGTGAAATCTCTGTAGACTGATGGCATTTCATGCCGTTCAGCCTTATAATCTTAAAATGTCAGCAAAATCACCTGTTTTGTCATCACTTTAGGCAGTGACATGAAGTGACATGTTTTTAAGCAACGTTTTCTGTTTTTTTTTTTACCGTCAGCTGCAGATGTGAATGAATGGCAGAAGAAAGTAGTTCCGCGCACAAAAGGTTTTTTAAACTCTCTATGTTTGATTTTTGTTTTTATACAAACGATTATGCCATCGAACTGTTGTATAAATGAAATATCACACGAGTAGCAGTGTGATGTGGCTGTATATTGTAACGGGACATTAAAGCACTCAGCATGCGGCCTAGTGCCGACACACACTTCCCACCAGTGCCAATATACAACCATATCGCACTAATACTCATGTGATATTGCTCATATATGAAGTCATTAAATTACATCTTGATAATCACAAATGTTTTTAAAGACTATATAAAAAAATCTGATTAAAATTGTTCTTAAAATTATTTGACACATGAAAACAGCATATTATACTAGTATTTATTCTTTCTTTATTGTCATTATTCTTCTTTGTCATTTGTCAAAACTTACGGGAGCCTTTTTGTCAATGGGTTTGATTATGAACTTCTTGTCATTAAATGAGATGTTCCTTATTTCACTCCAAGGAAATCCAATCTTTGGAGTCAACCTAAAAAACAAAACAAAGCAAACAAGAAAAAGCATTATTGCAAGTCAAACTTTTGTATGTGCACGATGGTCCAGTTGTTAGCACTATCGCCTCACAGCAAGAAGGTTGCTGGTTCGAGTCCCAACTGGGCGAGTTGGCATTTCTGTGTTAAATGAATTGGATGAACTAAATTGACCATAGTGTATGAGTGTGTGTGTGAATGTGAGAGTGTATGAGTGTTTCCCAGTACTGGGCTGCAGCTGGAAAGGTAAGCTATGGAATGTCCCCACAATTCCCCCCAAAAAACCTGTGTGTGTGTATGTGCATGTGTCAACAAACATTACAAAAATCACAAATATTGTGCTACATCAGTTCTAAGGTGCAATGACCTTTTTAATAATAAGCATCATGCGTCCATACTGACTTGTTTGGCTTGTTGGTTTGGACAGGTCATTAACCGTGCAGTCATGACAGCTACCACACTGACCCTAATATCACTATTTCCTGACATCACGTCTAAATCAGAAAGATCAAAAAAGTGCTTACCTGTCATCTTTTTCATAGATATTCAGCCCCAAAGCGTCCACTCCTAACCACAGGTCTGTTCCCTTCTTGTTCTTGATGTCGAAATAGTTGACCCCGTACATCTCTAGGTCCTGTGAGATCTTCAGATACTCCAGCATGCTGTCTTCCCTGGTGAAGCAGCATTTAAAGAGATGATGATCTTGAACAGAGACATAAATGTGAGGAGAAATGAGAGTTTGTAAACACACTCACTTGAGGATCCCTCGGTGTTCCTCGTGCCAAATCTGAATCCTCTCCTCCCATTGCTCTTTCGAGAGTTTGTGCTGGTCAAGTACTCTGTCATTTACACCGAATCACATGTAAAATAAGCAATAAATATAACATATTTATCGTATAAAATAAAAAAGAAAATGAAAATGTCAAGGTGCTTTAGGCTAAATTATAATTATACTCCAACAAAAGGGTCAGACAAAGATGTATTTACATGACATTTAGATACAAATGCAGAAATTAATATCAACCTTTGGGTAAAAAATTTACTGTCATTTCACTGCAAAAAAAAATAAGTCAGAGCTAACAGATATGACACAAAGCATAAATATACATTAATTACTTATATTCAGCAGTTTACATGTATTTGTAAACTCTCCGCTGTCGCCACTGGCTTGCTTGGTTCGGGATCTGTAGAGCTGCGCATCGTTGGATTTTCTCTTCAGTGTTTGGACTCTCAGTAGTGATTATTAAACCACACTGAACTGAGCTAAACTGAACTAAACTTAAACACTACAAACTGAACTACACTGTTCCAATTTACTATAACCTTTTATGGGAAGCTGCTTTGACACAATCTACATTGTATAAGCGCTATACAAATAAAGGTGAACTGAATTGAATTGAACTAAATTTGTTGCCTCATTACAAACATATGTGGCAAATTTCACGATACACACGTTAAACTAACATTTAAGGTACATTTAAACTGTATGAAACCCTCTTCAGGGGTACTAAATAAATTTATAATCCATTTTTCACAAATTTTCAATTCTGAATACAAGCTGCGATAAAAATTGCATTACATTTATATAACAGTCTTGTTTTCAAAATAAGAGTCCCACATGCATATTAATGAACACATGTGGATCATAAGTGTTTTTTTTTCTTTTTTGATTGACCTGTATTTAGCCAAGGTTTTACATTCACAGGATTAAGAAACCATGGTGTTTGAGGCTAACTGTATTTCATTTCCATGTGCTAAGCTCTTATTATTCAGTTAAAAAAATGATTCAAAGATATTTCTTTAGATTTACTAAAGTTAAGTTTAGTAAATCCAGTTAAGTGGTTGCAAACATTTTGAATGTAAGCAAAAAAATTAGGTTGAACATTACTAAACTTAATTTGTTTGTTTAAATTCAACCCATTTAAATTGTTTGCAACAATTTTGCAAAAATCATTTTTGTCAGTGTACGTATATCAGATTTTCATTCTATGGCACCATTAAGATTTGTTCATATAGTTATATTTCATTTTCACATATGATATGATTTTATGTACAGTTAAAGTCAGAATTATTAACCTCCCTGAATTATTAGCCCCCCTGAATTATTAGCCCCTCTGTTTATTTTTTCTCCAATTTCTGTTTAACGGAGAGAAGACTTTTTTCAACACATTTCTACATTTAAACATAATTTGGGAAATATAAAAAAAAAAAAAATCAAAGCAGGGGCTAATAATTCTGACTTCAGCTTTACCATATCCAAATGTTTGTGAATATATAAAAACAGGATAAATAAATAAGTCAACAAAATAAAAAAATATTTACACTAATTTAACTAGGGTGTTTTTCAAGTTACCTATTAAGTAAGATATCAGAGGTGCTCAGTCATCTTTCTGAACATATTCTCATTCTGCTTACGTATCGCTATTTACATTTCTGTAGAGCACCAAATATGTCCCAGGAGCTATGTTTTTTGCAGTTTTTGTTTTCGCAAATCCACTGTGTACGCTTTTGAGATCTAAAATTTCTCTTGCAAGCTGCTGGTTATATCCGTGCTGCTGGTTCGCCTGTTTTTAAAATTCTCCGGATTACAAACAGGGCTAATGGTTGGAATAGACAGGGCAAGAGACCTGCTGCACTGCTATCCACTGTGTCTGCATTCAGACCTGGGGACTGAGGAGGAGAGAAACCCAACAGGTGACAGCAGAAAAACTGTCCACACAGAGGTAAACAGTCAGCTGGTAAGCGTGAAAAAGAACGGCATTATACCGCCCCGTAGCATTCATTTTAAAGATGAAATGTATACATACTTTGCGATCTCCAGAAATGTAAATAGGGGTACATTTTCAGAACGAGCCTATGTTGCAACCGTCATGTTAAGTTTGGCACCAACTTTAATAAATTACTTATTTATATCATTAGTAACAATTGTTATGTTTAAGCGGGGTTGGAACTGAACTTTTCAGCAAATTAAACCTAAAATAAACACTAGAAAGCACTAGAGAGTCATTAGAAAACACCGGATTCATGCTTTTAAATAGTTTCACTCACCTCTGTGGCAGGAGCCGCTCAGATGACAGGTATCCTGTTTTGTGGGTTTCAGGTGTGAAGTCTCCAAACTTGGACTGGACAGCATACGAGGCCAGCAGCACCGCTGTCTCTGGCGGACAGTAGATCTCATCGCTTAAGATGCTTTCCTTCACTTGCAGGAAGAAAAGCTTTTTTGTGATGTCCTGAATCAGTTCCTCCGACACGTCCTCAGGGTAGTGCTTAGCCCGAAACTTAAACTGCAGAGGGTTCTCCTGTTTCACCTCTTGAGAAGACACCTGTAAAATCAGAAAAAGACCAACTGAGCCTCAAAGGGAAAACATATAGATTATATTATTACAATAATTCCTTTAAAAAAACAATGTTTGCAAAACTTAAATAAACATAAAACTGCAGATTTGAAAGCTGAATATTACATTTTGTGTATATATCACAACACTACTGGAGTCTGATGAAAATCTCTGCGTTTGTAAAACATTTGTGAAAGAAAAACTATAATTAATAAAGACTAACACAATTAAATTTTAGTACTGAAACTATACACTGAAAGAATAATCCATTGGATTTACTAATTTTTGATTTACACAAGCTGAATTTAAACAAGCAAATTAAATGTAGTCATGTTCACCTTAACTTGTTTGTTTAAATTCAGCCCATTTAAATAGTTTGCAACCACTTACCTTAAAAAATTGTAGTAAATCCAATGAATCGTTTTTTCAGCGTCGGCAACAATTTAAATTCTTTCAAATATGCGTTGCAAGCACATACATGTTTATCAAAAGAACAGATGATCACATGTCAGAGAGTGAATCTTCAGAGTACTCAATGTGACAGTAATAAAATAGTAAATGAACACTAACACCTACAGTGCGTCCCCACCCATTGATAACACAGTTTCAGTGGGCTCTTTATGTTGTTTCTAGGGTGTTGTTGGTGGTTGCTACAATGTTTTGAGTTGTTGCTAGCATGATCACGTACTAAGGCTGGGCATTAACGATTCCAGTTGCGATTTCTATGTGATTTCAGCAAGGCAATTCACATCGTACAGGAAGATTTTAATGCAATGTGAAGTCAAAGTTCACGGTTCATGTGCTCACACTATGCCGGCCGTTCGATTGGCCAGCAGCGACTTGACTGCTCACACTATGCATGTGCAATCAATCCTAATAGCGATACCGACATTGATATTGATATCGAATTGATACTAGCCGAGCAAGATTGATACTTCAGTGTAAAAATATCTCTTCTAATGTACTTTTTATCAAAGAATATTAGTGTATGTGAGAATGTGTTTTAAAGCATGTTCTCCAATATAGGTTCTGTGCATTTGTTGATTTACATTGTTTCAAATGTATTATTGTTTATTTAAAGACAAAGAAGTATTAATAAAGAAACTATGTTTTGTTATTACATTATTCCTATTCCTATTATAAAAACCTCAAACCGAAGGAGAGAAATAAGTACGTATTCCTTTACATTTTTAAACATTTATCAGATGCTTTTACCCAAAGTAAATAACAACTGAAGGTTAAAACAAACCATTCATCATGAATAGGAAAATAATAATGAGCGCTAGTAATAAAACATTTCCAAAAGAAAAAAAAAAAATAGTCAAAATAAGGAGTGAAGTTTTAAAATTTTAATTAGCCAGCAAATATTTTGAGCAATTATCTTTCCAAATTTTGTTCATTACCATGAATAGATTAAAAGTTGTTTCATTTTGTAAAACATTTGATGTGATACATTTGCTTTGTTTAAGTATCAGTATAGGTATTGCCCCGATACTAAATTTTGTAGTATTGATCTTTTTTTTTTTTTTTTTTTTTTTTTATTAATGCAAGAACGATACATACAAAACAATGATAGAGGTATACATAAAATGAAAAGTGTATATTAAAAAAAATCATACAAAGATACAGAAACTGTAGTATTGATCTACAACAGGACACATCCCCTTCTTCTTCTTTCTCATATATTGGTTGTTGGCAAACCAGTATATGGTGTATTCATGCCACCTAATGGGAAGGAGTGTGAAGCTCACAAGGAAAGGAAGAACTTTAAAAAAAACACTAAAAATGATTTCATAATCAGATCTGTATGTAGCAAATAAACACTATGAACAGAATATTATACTCAAATTGTTTCAGTGCATACTGGAAAATACCCTTTAATATTGCACTATTGTATCCCCTTGAACCAGAAGTGTGTATGTGTGTGTTTCTGTAGTGAAAGCACAAACACTAAAAACACACCAAAGTCTGACATGTCTGATTGCCAATTGGGAGAGTTTAACGCCCTCTCTGTTCCCCCTTTACACAGCATGACAAATGACACTGCAAAGATGAAATTTAGTCTGATTCAAAGAAAGGATGCAGGAGTCAGAATTTGGCTCAAAATATGACCAAAACTGTAGTGTATGTTCGGCCTTAATAAGATTTTGGAGGGATTCTCTCATCTCATAAATTAAACAAGCTATATCAATTTCCTCCTCATTACGTTACAGTTTGAGATATCATTTATGTCAAATGGTAGATTTAACTAATTATTAAACTAAATTAAGCTAATACAAATGTTGCCCGGCCTTTAAATTAAAGCTAGTAATGTTGTAAATAATGTTAAACAACAGTAGTCTGATCTATTTATATCTGATCTGATCTTAATGTATCATCAAGAGACAAACCGTGTTTGTTTTTTTTGTTTTTGTTTTTGTTTTGTATTAAAATGTCAGTTAAAATCTGCTGTAATGCTCCAATAAACAATAAGTAAGTGAATAAATTAACAGCAAATTTTAATTTGTGTGTGAACTATTCCTTTAAATGTTATTAACATATTATTAATATACTATTAACATTAATTCAGCATTTTTAATATTAAGTATTTATTGGTAACACTTTATTTTGATGGTCCATTTGAGTATTAGTAGACTTTCTGCTTAATATCTGCTGATACTGCTCCTTCAACAGACATTTAACTGACTATAAGAAACTTTGCAAGTACATGCCAACTTACACTAACCCTAACCCCAACCTAACAGTCTACTTATAATCTAATGAGAATTAGTTGTCAACAAACGAATCATCAAAAATAAAGTGTGACCCTTTATTATATATAGTATATTAGTGCACAATGCAAACACAAAAAATATTTGATATACATATAAATACATAATAAGGAATACCTTTTTGTCTAGTTTCAGCCATGTCAGAAAGCCTTTGTTGTCCGTGAACTGCAGACCGAAGTACCAGATCTCACGCAAACCCACCGTCTTAACCACCTGAAAATGGATCAGATTCAGCTTCTTACGCATGTGACCAACTTAACACAATGAATCAAAGCTGATATCAATTCGAATGACGCGTTTTCGAAACACAATACAGAATCACCTCAGCACTTGATAAAAAGGCATGACGTTATGTTGTAGGTTAAACAATGGGAGAGTCTCTACTTCAGTAAAAGTTTGTGTTATCCACAGGGAGGGAAACCACCACCCAACCCATCATCTTATCAGTTATGTGTGTACAAATAAAGGTAGAGATGGTGTTCTCCACCTTGCCGTTATATTCCATATGTCCTGTCCTATCACGAACCTCACTAATCACCATAATAAGATAGTCCAGCATTACTAATCGTAACAGTATCTGAAAAATGATTTACACCCAGTGACTGCAGTAATGAGCATGAATTCGGGTGTGACTAACATGAGCAAAATGTAATTAGTGACAGAGTTTCGTTACAAAAAGAAAAAGAGTTTTTTAAATAGTTTACAAGTTGCTACAAGTTGATGAGTCATTGTGATAGAATATTGCATGTGTGGCAGTATAAATAGTAGGCAAGTAACACTAATAAACAAGTGCATATGTATATCCTCTTGCTAGGAATTTTTTATAAGTCTTCCTATCGCAAGTGAAGCTATAAAAATGTCCCCCATCCATATTTAAAGTGGAGAAAAAGTACATATTAGTACATAATTTCAATGCTATTAAAGTAAAAGTAATGACAAATGCTGTAAGTTAAAGTTGTTAGGTGATTTTAAAGAGTTTTATGTGTTTATTTTCAGAATAAAACTGTTAATTTACAACTATCATCTTGTATTTTTGTTTATATTAAGATTTTCAAATCTGTAAAATAACCGTGTTTCTTTGAACACATACAGTGCATCCTGAAAGTATTCATAGCGCTTCACTTTTTCTGAATTTTTTTATGTTATTATTCCAAAATGTATTAAATTCATTAATTTCCTCAAAATTCTACACACAATACCCCATAATGACAATGTGAAAAAAGATTTTTTTTTTAATTGTTGCAAATTTATTAAAAATAAAAAACCTGAAAAATCACTTGTACATAAGTATTAACGGCTTTTGCTCAATACTTTGTTGATGCACCTTTGGCATCAATTACAGCTTAAGTCTTTTTAAATATAATGCCACAAGCTTGGCACACCCGTCTTTGGGAATTTTTGCCCATTCCTCTTTGCAGTACCTCTCAAGCTCTATCAGGTTGGATGGGAAGCAACAGTGTACAGCTATTTTCAGATCTCTCCAGAGATGTTCAATATGATTTAGGTCTTGGCTCTGGCTGGACCACTCAAGAACATTCACCGAGTTGCTGTGAAGCCACTTCATTGATATTTTGGTGGTGTGCTTTGGGTCATTGTCCAGCTGGAAGATAAGCCGTCGCTCCAATCTGAGGCCAAGAGCACTCTGAAGCAGGTTTTCATTCAGGATGTCTCTGTACATTGCTGCATCCATCTTTCCCTCTATCCAAACTATTCTTCCAGTTCCTGCTGCTGAACAACATACCCACAGCATGATGCTGCCACCACCATGCTTCACTGTAGGGATGGTATTAGCCTGGTGATGAGCGGTGCCTGGTTTTCTCCAAATGTAACGCCTGGCATTCACTCCAAAGAATTAAATTTTAGTCTCATCAGATCAGAGAATTTTGTCACTTCGTGGCAGAGGATTTTGTGGCGGGGAGTGGCTTCCGTCTGGCCACTCTAACATACAGGCCTGATTGGTGGATTGCTGCATAGATGGTTGTCCTTCGGTAAGGTTCTCCTCTCTCCACAAAAGAACGCTGGAGCTCAGACAGAGTGGCCATCAGGTTATTGATCACCTCCCTGACTAAGGCCCTTCTCCCCCGATCACTCAGCTTAGATGGCTGGCCAGCTCTAGGAAGACTCCTGGTGGTTCCAAACATCTTCCACTTATGGATGTTGGAGGTCACTGTGCTCATTGGACATTTCAGAGCAGCAGAAATTTTTCTGTAACCTTCCCCAGCCTTGTGCCTCAGGACAATCCTGTCTCAGAGGTCTACAGACAATTCCTTTGTCTTCATGCTTGGTTTGTGCTTTGACATGCACTGTCAACCCTGGGACCTTATATAGACGGGTGTATGCCTTTTCAAATCATGTCCTAGTGAATTTATCACAGGTGAACTCCAATTAAGCTGCTGAAACATCTCAAAAATGATCAGAGGAAACAGAATGTACCTGAGCTCAATTTAGAGCTCCACGGCAAAGGCTGGGAATACTTCTGTGCATGTGATTTTTCAGCTTTTTGTATTATTAATAAATTTGCAACAATTTCAAAAAGATCTTTTTCACATTTCACAAATAATTTTTCACTCTTTTTTCAATTATGAGGAAATAAATTAATTTAATCCATTTTTGAATAAGGCTGTAACATGTGAAAAAGTGAAGTGCTATGAATACTTTCCGGATGCACTGTATGGGACATTCTACCAGAAACATACATTATCTGTCCCTGAAATAAAAACATACACTACCGATCAAACGTTTGAGGTCAGTAGGATTTTTAAATGTTTTAAAATAAGCTTCTTCTGCCCACCAAGGCTGCATTTATTTTATCAAAAATACTGTACAAATTGTAAAATTGTGAAATGTTAATACACTAAAAAAACATATTCAAAAGTAGTTTATAATTTAATTTAATCATTTATTCCAGTGATTTAATGATGAATTTTCAGCTTCATTACTCCAGTCTTGAGTCTCATGATCCTCCAGAAATATCTCTCTAATATTAATTATTATTAATATTAATAATAATAATTGAATAGTAATAAAAACAACAATGACTAAAGTAATAATACGAAAGCAGTTATTTACAATTTTATTAAATACTTAACAATTTAACAATTTTTTTACATTTAATAAATGCTGCCTTGGTAATGAGAATCATTTTCTTTAAAAAAAAAAACATGAAAAAAAAACTGACCCCAAACTTTTGACCGGTAGTGTAAATATAGTAGATAAAAAGTATTTCATTCCAAAAGTTTCTAAAAAGGAATATGTCATTCAATTTGTTCTCAGATTTTTTGTTCTTTATTAAAAATACTTTACAAATGTACAAACCCTGTCATTGTCCTTGTCCTCAGCACAATTGAACCTACAGCTTTAATAGTTTTGTTATGCTAAAAACTGCTATTTAGAAGAAAACTTCAGAAATACTACGTTTAAGTTGTTAATTTCACATCAGTTAATTTCAAACAATAAATTCTACAATTAAATACTATTTTATAAATGTCCCCATGTTTCTGTCAATCCTGTCATATTTGCATTAAATTTAACATAAAATGTATGCAATACACCTTTAAGGATCTGACTCAGGTAAAGTGACATCATTTGATGGAGGAGAAGCTGATAGTGATCAAGAATGTGTTCTATCTTTGAATTGTATGATTTTATACTTGGTTTTTTATGGGTTTTTTATAAAGGACAAGCTTAAGTCAGGCGCTGTCACATTTTTTATAAGTTAAAATGTACGTTTCTGGTTAAATGTGCCTTATATAATGACTTTAATGAATGTGTTTCATCAGAATAATCTAGGAGATTCAACTGTAGAGCTAATTATTACAAAAAAAATCTAATTAAAGCAAAACCTTTTCATTTGAACAAGGAAAATGTAAAATTAGAGATTTTTTCTGTAAAAAATGTCAAATTTTCTGGGAAATTTTAACAAAAATATAAGTAAAATATATATATTTGTGCATTTTATTCACATTAAGATATTTTCTGTTACAGTTTTTGTTTGAAAACCATGGCTTTTTTTTACAATGCAGTTCACACAAAACTTAAATTTTGTGGTTTTTTTACTTTTTACACTTCGACCCATTCAAGATGTAGGTGACATATTTTATAGAACCGTAAAGAAGAGTTTTTAGCTGAAACTTTGATCTATGAATGTGATTCATTAATAAAATGTAACTCATAGATAGGTTTTCATTGCTGTGGGAATCAAAAATCAGGTTATGTAATAGCTTCGGACAATACATTGCATTACATTACAGTCTCAGACACTTTGGCTGTTTCTCAATGTGTGTTCTTCAGTGTTCTTGTGTTCTGTAAGGTTTTTGTGCATGTTATAAATATTGATAAGGGGAAAATAATAAATCATTATATGAATCATGTAGTGTTTAAATTATTTTCCATTAAAAATACATGAAGGTCATGTGACCATCAGGAAGAACGTAGCATCTCACTTCTCACAGGACGCTTTCCGTGTTCTCACCGTTCTCTCCCAAGTTTATTCTTCCAAGTTAACCTGGCAAGACCAGTCTCCGCGAAAACGCAAGTCTGTTCTCTGCATTCTTGGAATTGAGAAACAGCCATTGTTTCTGGTTCAAATAACTAATTAACCTGTTGATTTAAGTAATCACACAATGACGTAATGTATACACAATTATATTATTACTGTATCCAATAATGAAATAGGGATCCTTTACATGACTAAAGCTTATACAGTGCATAAAGTTTCATCAGTTCAACATTTTACATAAACCATGAGAAACTATAAAAACTTCAATTTCACTCTTTCATTTGAATGCTTTATGTACGTCAGACACGTCATTGATTATCATATATGTATGTTGCGTATATTGCCCTATATCACATTTCAACAGGGGTGAGAGCTAAATGAGTTTGCGAAAACTGGCTATATAATATCCTAAATTCTGTTAATTGATTAAATTTGCATCAGAGTGACTGTATAAAAGTCAGTTTTGATTGAGTGACTTAAAGCAAACCGTTTCAGATGGTTCTGCCTAATCTGGTGAGCTGGTTCATCCAGTTCACTATAAAGGACTGTGTTCACAAACCGGACATCACCCCAAACAGCCTGAGGCTGTAGGTTAAAGCTTATAATGTTCTTCATAATCTTCATATTCATAACCTTACAATATTCATATTGTTGGGGCAGCACTATGGCTCAGTGGTTAGTACTGGTGCCTCACAGCAAGAAGGTTGCTGGTTCGACACCTGGTTGGACCAGGAGGTATTTCTGTGTGGAGTGTGCATGTTCCGCTTTCTCTCACAGTCCAAAGATATACAGTTGAGGTCAGAATTAATAGCCCCCCTGAATTATTAGCCCCACTGTTTATTTTTTTCCCCAATTTCTGTTTAACAGACAGCAGATTTTTTTCAACCTATTTCTAAACATAATAGTTTTAATAACTCATTTCTAATAACTGATTTATTTTATTTTTGCCATGATGACAGTAAATAATATTTGACTAGATATTTTTCAAGACACTTCTATACAGCTTAAAGTGACATTTAAAGGCTTAACTGGGTAAACTAGGTTAACTAGGCAGGTTAGGGTAATTAGGCAAGTTATTGTATAACGGTGGTTTGTTCTGTAGACTATAGAAGAAAAAAATATATAGCTTAAAGGGGCTTATAATTTTGACCAAAAAATGATTTTTAAAAAATTAAAAACTGCTTTTGGTCTAGCCAAAATAAAACAAATAAGACTTTCTCCAGAAGAAAAAATATTATCAGACATACTGTGAAAATTTCCTTGCTCTGTTAAACATCATTTGGGAAAAGAAATAAAAATTCAAAGGTGAACTAATAATTCTGACATCAACTGTAGGTGAATTCGATACATTAAATTATTTGTAGTGTGTGTGTGTGTGTGTGTGTGCGTGTGCGTGTGCGTGTGCGTGTGTGTGTGTGTGTGTGAATTGTCAAAACTCTTTGTGTGCTTGTAAAACATAAGCCAGAGTAATTGGTGGTTCATTCCGCTTTGGCGACCCCTGATCAAGCGGACACTAAAGCCGAAGGAAAGTGAGTGACTCTTACAGTAATGGTAACTGTTGACTTGCAATGTTTACGGTTGCAGCTAAAAATCTTCTTTAATGTTCTGTTGAAGAAATAAAGTCTCCCACATCTTGGATGGGCTGAGGGGTAAATTAACAAGCTTTTTCTTTTTGGATGAATTGTTATTCTTTACAATTTACACAAGAGCAGTAATTCATCATTGGCAAAGCTTTTAAACATACTGAGGGAGATTTCAATAGTTTATGTCAATTGTTTACCTGTTCAAAAAGTTGTTTTCCTGTTGTAACCGACTGGATTGCAAATTCCAGCTCGGCGTCCATTGTTGTGACACGGACATTGATCTGCAAAGAATAGACACAAATAAATGGCCCTTCATTGTCACTAAATCAAGCACTCGAATCAAATAAAACAAAAAAAATGTGTTGTGTCAAAGACAAAAAAAAAAGATTTCAAGCATCAAAATACAGAATTTATCATAGCAATAAATGTGATATATAATATTGTATATGTATAATGTGTATATAAAAATAAATAAATTAGTAATATGATGCCCAATGCCATTCAATATACTGACAGGTATATTTGCAAAAGAAATTGACAGGCATCTTGAAAACAAGAATCACTTGCTAAAAATGCAAATACTAATGAAATGTCATGTTAATTTTATATGCCACTATCAATCAGCAATAACCTTTTCATCAGTCAAAATATAATAATGTATAATCATTTATTCTTTTATGTGTGTTAATAAATACAGGTCAGAATAAGTAGGTTGTTTCATTTTTACAATTAAAAATATAGGTTTTCTGTTACTTTTCCACTCATATTTTTTATTTCACAAAAGTAACTTTGTTTGCAGGTCATATGATGTCTTTGTACATAAAATCAATAATAAACTATTCTGTGTATAAAATATAAATATGAACATAAACACTTGTATATTTCATTTGCTGCAGACACCATTATGGGACAACTCATCTTTATCCCTTAAGTTTGTAGAGAAATATAAAATATGCCAGTGCGGTTTTCTGTCTCAAAAATGTTCCTATTTCAGACTTGCCTGTATGTACTTACATTGTGTACTAAGTTGCTGCTTTCTAGGCTGATATGGCTAGGAAATGTACTCTCATTCTGGTATAATAATCAAGGAACTGTTACCGCTATATCATGGCTGCAGCAGCCACAACGATATTACACAGTGCTGAAAATCAGCCAGTTTTAAATAGGAAATTTTTAAAAGCTCTTTGGTCATTTTTGAGTGAGATGCTAATGGTCTAATCCAATTCAATGATCCATGCTAAGCTAAGCTAAAAGTGCTCCCTGCTAATTACAAATGGTAAAACTCAACTGTTTTCCTCTGGGGGAGTTGTGAAATGAGACTATTTTCAAAAAAAGTGCAGTGTTTAGACTTAGTAGCTTCTGCGGCACAAACGCAAATGTAGCGCTGTCAAAGTCGAGATATGGGCTGATGAAATGACCATCGTTTTAAAAAGTATACAAACTAGCTGTTCGCATGGAAATGTCAGGGCATCATTTTCAGATTTATCCACACTGGGACCCGGTTTCAAAACATTGCAGTTTCCCTCTCCTGAAATCTCAGTTCAGTCTGGCATATACAACTAAACACATCTCTGTGTGTATGGGGCCTGAAATACTTTTAAATAATAGTGAGTAATAGCTAATAATACACATAAATGTCAGTTTAACATAAATGATGAATGATCAGTGATCAAATTAAAGATATGTATATTTTGTAATTGGTTCATTCGGAATGGGCTGATGACATCATCATTTCACAAAATATACAAATTGGCTGTTCTCATGAAAATGTCATTGCAACAGAACGAAAGATGTGTTGGCCAAACATAGGCAAAGTTAAAGCTCACTATAAAATATTTGATACAGTTACGTCACACTTGCTTGTCGTTCCAAACATTTAATATTACATCAGTCAGAAAATCACTTATCAGAGGCATGTTAACTATATAACATGGAGCGTTGAGCCAACTAAATTACACGTCATTCCACAAATCCACAGGCAATAAAGCCTTATGACAGATCTGCATTATTTAATATCCGGAGGAGGAGAAAGACAGCTGAGATAGTTTGATCAGATTAATGAGCATTCATAAATATAACATATCATGGCTGATACTGTTATTTACTGTTTATATTCTCTTGTGAAAAAAAACAACATTGACAAAACAGTTTCCCTGGATTTATGCTTTATTGATATGTGTTTGAGTAAAACACTTACAAATCACCTAAACATGATTATATAGATTATTAGACAACACAAAACCAGTGTTTTAACCTTAGAAGACTTTAAAGAAATTGTATTTCTTGGAATAACCCTGATTTTAAATCACAACTAATGAATAATCATTTTCTGAAATGAAAAGAACAACTAAATGGTGATCGTTTATTTGACATTTGATAGAAATGTTTTCAGATATTTGTAGAATAAAACATATACAGTGAGGGAAATAAGTGTTCAACACGTCACCATTTTAGAGACCAAGCCAAAAGAAAATGAATGAATGAATGAATGAATGAATAAAGGTGCCGTTGACTTGAAATTTACACCAGATGTTGGTAACAACCAAAGAAAGACATATATGAAAAGAAAATAAATCTAATTAGTTTACAAATGAAGTTATTCATTCATTCATTCACTTTTCGGCTTAGTCCCTTTATTAATCCGGGGTCACCACAGCGCAATGAACCGCCAACTTATCCAGCACATGTTTTATGCAGCGGATGCCCTTCCAGCTGCAACCCATCACTGGGAAACATCCATACACACTCATACACTACGGCCAATTTAGCCTATACCCAATTCACCTATACCGCATGTCTTTGGACTGTGGGGGAAACCGGAGCACCCGGAGGAAACCCACCCAAACGCAGAGAGAACATGCATACTCCACACAGAAACACCAACTGACCCAGCCGAGGCTCGAACCAGCGACCTTCTTGCTGTGAGGCGACAGCACTACCTACTGCGCCACTGCAAAAAGGCAGTGAAAGCCCAGACAGCAGCTAAAATCTCTCTGTAGTTATTCAGTAACCCTCTGCCCTGTATTTAGATTTTAAACAAAGATAAAAAAAATAAATGCAAAAAAAACAGAATGATCAAGTGCTTTATTTTCTTTAAGCTAACCGTAAGTATGAAATCAAATATCTGTTTTCAACAGAGACTCGTGATTTCCATGGTGGAAATCTCTTGATCAATTCACGTTTGAGTCCAGCACACTTTACACAAGCTTTCATAACAACTTGCTGAACCTTGACAGAGCTTTAAAGCATTGTCAAAGTTACACAATCTTCATGTGAACTTACTCTAGAGTTGTAAAGATAAACCATTCAAACTTGTGCAACAGACGTTAGCAAAGATATTTCAGACCCGTCAACATATCAGTTCAACGCTTTCTTCGTGTTACTGGTATCTCTACACGAAGCACAAATAAAAGTCCAATATTTACGCTGGATTAGTGCACGTTTAATAGCTCTAATCATGAGAGAAGTGAAAAGTACTATAATCCTCACAGCATGATAACTGTTATACCCTGCTGTTAGTATTTAGCTACATCAGCAGGTAAATGATCTGCGTGTTTTGACCAACACTGGTCACTTACTGCAGATCTACTGACTGCTGATCATACAAAAATCCAACAGTTTTTACAAATGGTAAAACTGTTTTACTCTAGGGCTGCACGTGGCACAGTCATTAACACACCTAGAAGGTCGCTGGTTCGAGTCCCAGCTGGGCCAGTTGGTATTTCTGTTTGGAGTTTGCATGTTTTCCCCGTGTTCGCATGGGTTTCCTCCAGGTGCTCCAGTTTCCCCCACAGTCCAAAGACATGCACTATATGGGAATTGAATAAACTAAATTGGCCGTAGTGTTTGTGTGTGAATGCGAGAGTGTATGGGTACTACTCCCAGTACTGGGTTGCATCTGGAAGGGCGTCCACTGCTTAAAACATATGCCGGAATAGTTAGCGGTTTGTTCTGCTGTGGTGACCCTTTGATAAATAGGGGAAGGCCTGAAGGAAAATGAATGAATGCAAGTTTAACTCCAGGGGAGTTGTAAAATGAACCTATTTTCAAGTGGAGCGTTCCTTTAGACTCTGTGGCACAGATGCAGATGTAGCAATGTCTGACTGAGTAAAGATATGGGTGATGACATCATTTCACAAAATATTCTAATTGGCTGTTCACATGGAAATATTAAAGCATCGTATTTAGCTTTTCTCCACACTGGGACCCGGTTTCAAAAGTGTCAGTTTCACTCTCCTGAAATTCAGTTCTGTCTGGATGAAAAGATACATCAAAGTCAGTTCTGTCTGGATGAAAAGATACATAATTTTGGCTAAACTAAACGCATCTGTGTGTGTATGGTGCATAAAATACATTAAATAATTGTGAGCAATAGCTAACGATATATATAAATGCCAGTTTAAGAGAAATGAACAATGATCAAAAAAAAAAGGTTTGTATATTTTGTAATTGGTTCATTTAGAAAACCAGTTAACACAGCTAAATTAGCTCATTGATGATTAAAAGTTAAGGTCAGCATATTTTTATAATGCATTTATTGAAAGAATTTTAATGCCAAAGCTGTCATTACTTCAAGAGCTTAACATGCACATGATTGCTCAAAATAATTTCAATACTAAAAATGTCTTAGTAATTTGGAAAAAAGTATATATATACATTTTAAACATTTTTAAGATTCAGTACATTTGATTTTACAGTTAAAAACATCATTAGAATTTCTGGTGAAAATCCAACAGTTTTTTAATACATTTCTGTTAATCCTAAACCAAAATATAATACAGTAAAAATTCTAAATTTATGTAAAACATTAATAATATTTAATATGGAAAAATTCTTCGTATAACACAGTATAGTGTGACCTAGTTTTTACTTGTTAAAGTACAGTTAGAAGACAACAAAATATTAACACATTTCGGCAACACTTGCCTTCATCAGGGTAACTTGCTTGATGAAGGCAAGTGTTGCCGAAATGCGTAGGTCCTGTTTTTTAAAAATAGCCATGTTAACAACGACTTTTCAAGTGTCTTAGATTTATGATTTAGTTTTTTTTATCTTTATGAATTTCTTACCTAAAGACCACCAACACATTCACTACCCCTGAAGAACTTTTGGTTTGATTTTGGAGAATATTAATGCAGTTTGAACGTTGAATCCAAAAAACTGAATTTTCAACCTCTGTTTTGGTTTAAAATCATTTTACGTGCAATAAAACTTCAATAAAACAGTAAGCACAAGGTGTCCAATTTTCAGAGTTCACTGATTAGTCTGCCATAATGGAAACACAATGCAAATGTACCTTTATCAGTGAGCCCTTAGATAGGCAGCCAGTCACGTCAAGAGAACTTAAATCACTGCTGTCACAATATGGTATCTATATGAAAACTATTCCACATCTACAATATTATATTAGCACATACAGTCGAAGGCTAAAGTGTCATTTTAATTCTTCTTCAAATATTTCCCAAGTGCTGTTTAATGCAGTTTATTTTTTTAACATTTTTAAATATACATTTTTTAATAATAAATTATTATCACATTTCCATTGATGACAGTACATTTTAGTTATTTTGCAAGATATTGGTGGGCAATTTTAATTATTGACTATTTTAATTATGTTAAGTAGGAAAGTTAGGTGAATTAGCAGTGGCTTTTTTCATAGCCAATCAAAAACATTCATTCATTCATTTTCCTTCAGCTTAGTCCCTTATTCATCAGGGGTCACCACAGCGGAATGAACCGCCAACTATTCCAGCATATGTTTTACACAGCGGATGCCCTTTCCAGTACTGGGAAACAATCAAAAAATAACAATTTCTAAAAACTTGTAAAAAGCTACTTTTATTCCAGTCGAACTAAAAGAAATAAGACTTTCACCACAAGAAAAATACAACAGAAAATGTACTTTCTCTGTTAAATATCACCTTAAAAAATATTTGGGAAAAAAATCTGATTTCTCAAACCTTGTCAGTAAGTGGAAAACAAACTGCTTATTACTTGCAACTTTAGTCTGTTCTATCCAAAGTAAATAAAAAAATTATAATAAACTCAAAGCCAGCATGTCAGATATAATCTCTAATCTTCAAAAGCTTGTCCTCTCGGCTGGATTTGTCCAAACAATGAGAGTGGACGGCATGTTTAATCCAGCGGTCGCCATCTCCATGAGCAACTACCAGAGCTGCACATTTTATCTATCCGGAAGAAAGACTTGGAGCACGTAATAATACCGCAGGACTGTTAAACAGACGTGTCTCATTTGCCTGGAGGTTCAGAGTTCCTCACATGACAGTGCTAATTCACGCTCCTCAAGTCACAGATAAGTGTTTGCGCTCCACTCAAAAACTCCATCATCGGCTTAAATGAGCTTCGGAGAGTTCACCCAATAATGAAAAAACAGCCCTATGGAAGTCAATGGTGATGTTTCCAAGTACATGGTTGCAGCTGGAAGGGCATCTGCTGTATAAAGCATATGCTGGATAAGTTGGTGGTTCATTCCGATGTGGCGACCCCTGATGAATAAAGGGACTAAGCTGAAGGAAAATGAATGAATGGATGCACAGTAAAAAAAATACTGGGTTCCACACAATCGATTTGTGTTGGGACAACATGATGGAATTAAGTTATCTTATTAGTTTTTACAAATTTAAGTGTATTGAACATAAACCAGTTTAGTCAGGGGGAAAAAACTCAAGAATTGTGTTGTTTCAGCTCATTTTAAATAAGTAGTTTGAACAGAGCAAATATAATTTATTTCTTTCTGTTTATTTTACACAACAAGTTTGATTTTGGAGGGGTAAAAACGCAAACTTTTAAAAATAGAGGATTCAAAGTGCACATTATGGAAATCGTATTACAAGTTCAGTCTGACATTCCCGATTACTGGCATTTTATGCACAATTCAGTGTTTTTATGGATCCGTTTCAAAGTGTGTGTTGTTGTAACACTATCATCTGTGCACAAAACTGTTTTTTATCTGTTTTACATAATTTTCTTGTAAATGTTCAAACTTTTGTATAACAAATGTTTAGATTTTATATCTATACTTTTTTTTAGCTTTTAACCATTTTGAATCATCATATTCTCTCTTTATTTAGTAGATAATTCACAAATTTCTTTTTGAAATTATAAGTACCAAGCCTCTTAATTAATATGAGCTCATAAAACTTTACAACTAAAATACAACTGAGATTTAGTGCATGATCCTGAACTGAAAAGAATAGTTACAATTAAATTTACGGGGCAATTTGAATTTTACAATATGAAGTAATGACAGATTTTTGTGTGTGATTTTTAACAAAACAATTCATGATTTAATTCAATTATGCTACTCAATAATCGGGACAAACCTGGAAATGAATTTCTTTCAGATACTTTTAATTGATGTTGATAATAAAATATATTTTCACAGTTCTAAAATCTTTTGCATGAAGGTACAGTGATATATATGCATTTTACAACATCCAACGTCCATGTGGTGTGGAGTCTCAAATAATGAAGGAAAAAAACCTAATGAATAAACTAGTTTTCCAGTAACCTCTCTTGAATGTTAAGGGCAATAATTAATGTGACATCACATCCTGCTATTCACCTCACACACTAAAGTCAAAAGTAAGTTGACTGCAGCACAATGCGCATTTGGCTAATCTTTTACCTTTGCTGCATTCTGCACCCATGAACACAGTGTGAACTCACCGTCATTGTCTAAGTCTAGTTAATGTGTAAAAACTCATCTTACTCAAGAATGTTAACCAGCAAATTAAAAGTCTTCCTGAGGCTTCAAGTGATCGCTACATATTTTGGAAATAAAATATAGAATAGATATGGTAATGAATTACCAATATAATCACTAAACAATAAGATTTAAAAAACATTATTGTGATTAATAAAACACTTTTACTCAACACAGTCCAGAACTGTGTAGAAATAATACAGTAAATGCTGCTTTATCCAGATTTCAGAGTTTATTCACTGTCATGGTTTTTGTAAATGGTAACAAGTTTACAAATATATTCACTATGGAACCAATTCTAAGATGTTTTCTAATACATATCCGGTCACACTTTATTTTATGTGACAATTATCGTCTTTAATAAACCATTAACTATTACTTTTGAATAAATAAACTCCTAATTTGCTGTTTATTAATTGTTATTAAGGTAGTCTTAAGCATTAGGTCTTTGTGACAGAGACAGAATTGAATTATATATATATATATATATATATATATATATATATATATATATATATATATATATATATATATATATATATATATATTTCAGTTTCAAAGTAACGTTAATTAGTAAAAACAATGACATTTAGAGGTCTATTGTTGTAACTGACAAAACAAAACGACCAAATTCAACGTATTATTCAAAGAACGAGCAAACAATTGCCATGTTATCAGGGTATAATAGACATGGCTCCTGTAATAAGATATCTGATACACAAAATTGTTATGTAAAGTAGTTTATTGATATACTGGTCGCCATTTGTGACACTGTTATCTGGTTTTACGTGTAAAAAAGGAAAGCAGAAGTACTTACAGGCTTCGGCATTGTGAGAGTCTTGTGAGGGGAGCCGCTGAAGAGAGAAACCTGAGACGCGCGCGGGACCTTTAACAGTCTGTGTGCTGAACGCCGATCTGAACACTGGACGCTAGATACTCATTTCTGACTCATTTTCGATAGATGGTGTCAAAGCCTCGCCCCAGTGATAGCTAGTACGATAAGTTAGTTAGACAGCTCGAGTTAAAGAGTGCCAGCGGGTCTCTGCTAAACCGCGCACCAGCGCCGTAAACTCGACCTTTGCTCGCGGGCTCGCGCTCCTCACGGCGACGCGACGCAATCGGAGCGCGTTCACGATCCCGTTGCTTTAAATGGGATGGTTCCTGTCCTGCTGTGGCATAGGTAATCATCATAGGAGCGTTCTTAACTGCTCACAGTCACATTATTACAACATTAGTCCATACACACTGGGCGGAGAAAACATGGGTGCGGTTAAAGCTGATAATCTACTGCAATATCTGGGCAGTTAGGATATACTATTTTCAGTAGAGACTGGCGAAATGAAAGTTTTCTGACTGATTGACTATCAAATATGATCATCCTCATGTGTGAGATCCCCGTCCTGAATTAGAAAAACTGTAAAACTGTTTAAGACTAATCATATTGTGAAACTTTAAACACTTATTTGCCTGTTGAATTATTTATTTTAGTTTTATTTAAAAATAGTTTGTATCAATAAATTTATTTATTGAATTTCTAAATATATATTTTTTATCTACTTAATATTTGTGCGCGCGTGTGTGTATGTGTGTTTATAGTAATGCATTAATTATCTACATAAAAATATATAATGATCATATATAAGGCTATATTTTTTCATTTTATTATTTCAATTATTTATTAATAATGTCTTTTGTGGCTTTTATGACATTCCCACGGACCACAGAGAAAAGGCTTTTGTTAACTAATTGAGAATTGTTTAGGACACCTTTTTAGGTTCAGGTTGCTACAGTTCGACCCTGCTTTTGCCTTCAGGAATCCCTTAATTCTAAATGGCACAGATTTAGCTAAATTCAGAAACATTTCTTAGAAGTTTTGCTCGTCAAAGAATTACTCTGCTGCTTGTTCAAACTACTTATTTAACATGAGCTGAAACAACACAATTCTTGAGATTTTTTTTAGGGGCAACTTAATTGTTTTATGTTCATTTCACTTACATTTGTTACATTAACTTAAACAATTTGTGTTGGGACAGCATGAATTGTAATACACTGTAAAAATGCTGATGTTTATAATTTTTTTATTATTACATTTTAATGAATGTTGCAACTGTTGAATTCTGCAGAATGTACACATATTATAGCAATGTGGGTGGGTGAACAATAGATGTGGGTTTATTATATTAAAATTTGGGGTTTCCACAAAAAGCTGTCTCTGAGAAATGCAAACTGTGTTGCAATTGTCCCCACTCTCCCCTAATCTACTGCAATATCTGGACAGTTAGGATATACTGTATTCAGCACAGACAGGCTAAATTAAAGTTTTCTGGCAAACTGATCCCCAAATGTGATCATTCTCACATTTCAGGACGTTTTCACACAGGCAGCTGATTAGGTTTAGGTTGCTACTGTTGGACCCTGCTTTTGCCTTCAGAAACCCCTTAATTCGATTAATTCGATTTAACAAAACTCTTTAAATGCTCCTCAGAAATTTTGCTCCACACTCAAAGAATTATTGCTTCATCAAACTACTTATTTAAATGAGCTGAAACAATACATTAATACATTAACTTAATTTTGTTGGAACAGCATGAATGAATTGTGTGTAATGCACTGTAAAAATGCTGATGTTTTTTTAAAAAATCATTATTACATTTTAATAAATGTTGCAACTGTTAAATTCTGCATATATTATCATATTTGATCATATTCTCAGTTTGCATGTTCCCTTCTGCGTTTGCACGGGTTTCCTCCGGGTGCTCCGGTTTCCCCCCACAGTCCAAAGACGGATTGGGTAAGTAAAATTGTCTGTAATGTGTGTGAATGAGTGTGTGTGGATGTTTCCCAGTAATGGGTTGCAGCTGGAAGGGCATCCGCTGCGTAAAACATATGCTGGAACATATGCTGGATAAGTTGGCAGTTCATTCTGCTGTGGCGACCCCAGAATAATAAAGGGACTAAGCTGAAAAGAAAATGAATGAATGATCATATAAGATTATTTCACTTAGTTTTTATTTTATTATTTTGATCTATTTATTAATAATGTGTTTACACTATTTTTTCCAAACAATACCACAGACATTTCCCTTGCTGACCCCTTGAGGTCAAAAAATGAATATACAACAAAGTAGGATATTTGAACACTTGATATAAATATCACAATATGTAACAACTGGCTATAGATAAAGTGATGAAAGCATATAGTTTTAAAATATATTTTAAGCAAAATATTAAACATTTCTATAATTTGTAAAATAAAAGTTGTGTAATTTAGAGGGTTTTTGTTGTTGAGCTGCATGTAGAAAATAACGATTGTTTAGGATCTTTTCACTTACACTGAAAACATGTATTCACTGGGTTTACATTTTTTAAGGTAAGTGGCTGCAAAAAATTAATATAAGCTGAATTTAAACAAACAATTTAAGCTGAACATTATTAAATTGAATTTGTTTGTTTACATTTAGCCCATATAAATTGCTTGCAACAAACTTGCAAAAATAATTTTTAGTGTTTTAGGTTCAGGTTGCTACTTTTGGACCTTGATTTTAGAAATTCTTTAATTCTACATGGCACAGATTTAGCAAAACATTCCTTAAAGATTTTGTTCATTATTGACATGTTGGCATCACACAGTTTTCTCCTGTTCCAGCATATCCTAAAGGTGCTTCATTGGACTGAGGTCATTTGAGTTTAGTAAACTCACCATTACGTTCAAGAAACCAGTTTTAGATTAATTGAGCTCTGTGACATATACTGTAAAAACTGCTCAAGACAATTTCTTCATGTTGTCCCAACACAAATCGATTAAGTTAACATAATTCTTTTAACAAATTTAAGTAGATTGAAGATAAAACAACTAAGTTGTCACAAAAAAATCAAGAATTATGTTGTTTCAGCTTATTTCAAATAAGTAGTTATGTAATGTACTGTAATGTAATGTGTATTTATATAACACATTTATTGTGTATGGTTATACACCCAAAGCGCTTCACAATCATGGGGGGGGGGGGGGGGGGGGGGGGGGGGGGGTCTCTCCACACCACCACCAGTGTGCAGCATCCACTTGGATGATGCGACGGCAGCCACAGGACAACATGGCCAGTGCGCTCACCACACACCAGCTATTGGTGGAGTAGAGAGACAGTGATAGAGCCAATTCGGTGGATGGGGATGATTAGGAGGCCATGATCGTAAGGGGCAAATTGAGGGACTTTGGCCAGGACACCGGGGTTACACCCCTACTCTTTACGAGAATTGCCATGGGATTTTTAATGACCACAGAGTCAGGACCTCGGTTTAACATCTCATCCGAAAGACAGCGCCCACTAACAGTATAGGGTCCCCTTCACTTTTACTGGGGCATTAGGACTCACACAGACCACAGGTTGAGTGCCCCCTGCTGGTTTCTCTAACACCACTTCCAACAGCACTCTAGTTTTCCCATGTGGTCTCCCATCCAGGTACTGACCAGGCTCAACCCTGCTTAGCTTCAGTGAGTAACCGTTTTTGGGCTGCAGGGTGATATGGCTGTGGCAGTAGTTATATTAACAAGCAAAAACTTTTTTTGTGTGGCACATTTTCTGCAAGAAGTAGCCATCTCAGGGGTGGTGCAATGGCACAGTTGGTAGCACTGTCAGCTCACAGCAACAAGGTCGCTGGTTTGGGTCCCGCTGGGTCAGTTGGTATTTCTGTCTGGATGTTCTCCTTGTGTTGGCGTGGGTTTTCCCCAGGTGTACCAGTGACAGCTTTTGTAACTTTATCTTTTTGATGGTAGTTAAAAGTAATTTCAAACATCCATCCATTATCCATCTTCAACTAGAGGGATCACAAAGTGTTTGCAGGAGAGTAGACAGACCTTTCTCCAGTGTGTCCTGAGTTGCCTCCCAGTGGGACAGATGGGCATCCTAAACCTCAACTGGCTCGTTCAAGCTCTTCCCGGGTATCAGAATTCCTCACACTATCTCTTATTTCAAACATGTAACAAAAATAAATAAATGAATTTTCTGAGCAAATACTTAGCATTGCTTGTTTGCAGATGCCAATTGGCTTGCCAATAAAGTTTCGCATGCTTATAAAAAAAATCAGAAGTGGGTTAAAAGTAGTTGCAAAGACTTTCTGGGGAAATGTTCAACATTATTTGTTTGTGCTTGGCATTTGGTTTGGCATTTAGTAATCAAATGTAGGGCTATTAGTTCTCAATGCGTGTCACAACCTATATGCGGTGACAGTGTGGGAATAAATGGGTTGTGTACAGTGTGAGAAAGATCATATCATGTTGTGAACAAAAATATCAAAATGGCTCTTATGATTCAATTTATTTTAAAAAATACACAAACTCAGGAGTTTTACTGGTTTGAAACAGCCTGACAAACAATGTATATTAGTGTTTTCATGTTTTTCCATGTCTTTGTAATTAATACATTTTTAAGCATTACAATTAACATGAAAACATGGAAAATAACCTAATGTTTTTCATTATATTTCTTTATAGTTTTGTGTTTTTCTTATTTATACTTTTCAGTTATAGATACTATCATGAAAAACAATTGTGAACCCATGATGTGATTTATACATTCATTGTTTAGAAAGAAAGAAAGAAAGAAAGAAAGAAAGAAAGAAAGAAAGAAAAAAGAAATAAAGAATGAAAGAAAGAAATACTCAAAGAGCATGAATTGCATAGCAAAATAGGTTTTTATTTCATAAGAAGACATATATGGTTTACATATATTTTTAAGCATCCACTTTGTTTCTGAAAATTCAAAAACTGTGAACCTGTGTAGTGAAACTTCCTCAAAGTGCTTTTCAATCAAAAACAACAATTTTGTCATACAGTGGGTACAAAACATCACAAAAAAATCTGTGTAATGAAAATAAAACTCAACACATTGAGCACATTATCCCTGAGTTACATTCAAAACACCTGAAATACCAA
Source organism: Danio aesculapii (assembly GCF_903798145.1). NCBI lineage: Eukaryota > Metazoa > Chordata > Actinopteri > Cypriniformes > Danionidae > Danio > Danio aesculapii. The sequence continues at coordinate 10,139,999 of NC_079451.1, forward strand.
TCCCTCATTATGAGGCTGCATTCAAAAAGTAGAGAAATAAACAAAAACATGAACAGTTCATCAGACGTATGACTCTCTGATGTGTTCTTCATACATAGATTCAGATGAGGACCTCTGTCTCAAACATGAGGAGGATCCACTCATATCATCACAGCATGCCTCAGCATTGTCTCTGTTGTGGATATCAGCAAGTCCAGAAGAGAAATCCAAAGTCTCCTCACTCGAAGATCTGGAGCCGCTGCACGTTTGCTTTGACAGACATCTGGCATCCTGAACAGTCAGCGATCTGCAACTGGAAAGAGCTACAGGGGAATTGTTCTGAACGGCTTGCTGATAACTCGGAGGGCTGCTTGGTATCCTGCTGTCCACCTGCTGGAAAACCTCATCGCTGGACAAGCGTCTGGACTCCGGTTGAGGATTCAGCACCTCTGGGAGAGTCTCGCTTTCTCTTAAGGTTCTTTCGATGGCTCGTTTGGTGGAGCCGCTTCGCCCGAAAACAGTCCTGCTCCTGAGGTGTGCACTCTTCATTGACTGCGAGCGTTTTCTGGGGGTTTCTGAGCGGGTTGGTGTAGGGAAGGAATGTTTGCGTTGAAGGTTTTTTTTGCACGAAGGCAGGAGAGGAGGACTGCTCTGGATGGAGCTTTCTGAAGCGCTGGAAAAACAGCTCTCCAGTGAACTCGAGGAACAATATGAGCAGCCTCTGGAGGTGGTCCTGGACGCGCTTGATCGCGCCAAACCACAGCTTTTCCCCAAGCTGTTTCCTGCCCTGAACACAATACAGTCATCGGAGATCTGCTTTTTTAACAGTTTTTCATGAAATTCCACTTCCGTCTGGCTGCTGGAGAGGTGCTGCTGAACCGTCTGGGTGAAGTTAAACGTTGGTTCTGAGCGTCTGCGGATCAGGAGTTGAGTCGTCCAGGGTTCTTCAGGTTCCTGGGCTTTTTCCTTAACTCCAGATTTGATAGAGTCCATATCTGAACAACTGCCCTTGTAGGTGTCTGTGTCGGGGTCATTACTGTCGTACGCAGAGTCGTGATGGTGCGAAGAAAAAGAGTCTGAAGGAGAAATCAAAACTAATGTCAAGTGCTGTTCGATCATATCATGTACATACATTTGCTTTGCTAATTGTGTGAAAATATATGTCAAAATAATATAAAAATTTAAGGGTGTAAATTGGACAGCCAATCGGATTCAATACATTTAATTAGTGTATTGCAATACACAGTGAAAGGAATATATACTTTAGCAACTATTGGTTGGAAAACTTCAGTCAAAATTTCTAAATTCTTTGCAAACCCACAGAAGGATTGTTAAAGTGAAACCCAAGTCTTGTGCATCTTAGACTTTCCTCATGAGAAAACATTATTTATCAATGTATTAGCTATTTTCCAAAACATCTTTTGAAATCAATCTAATCTGCTCATACTAGCTCTTGACTTTTTCGTGTTGTTTGTTCTATTTTGGGCCAAAGATGATAATTAATCATGTAAATGTATACAGCACAACCAATTTACGTATTGTAAGAAAAGTGGCGAATTCATATTAATTCATATGATTTAATTAGTATGAAAACATATGTTTTTAAAAAGAGGTGTGCCCCCATACCCCACCCTTAAACTCAACTTTCATTGAGCAAATCATGCTAAAAATGTACAAATGAGATCGTACAAATTAGCCACTAACTGAAAAAGTAACCAGTTGCCATGAGATTGTAATGAACAAACAGAATTAAAAAGCTACCTTGGTTATCGCTGAGTTCATCTTCATCGGAGTCTCCATAGAGCATCAGCGCATCTTCACCAAAAATCTCACGGCAGTTGTCAATAAGGAAAGTTGTTAGTTTCGTCACCTGGAAAAACAAGCATGTGATTTAGAATATCTCATGAAAGCAGGTCAAAGTCTGGATGTAAAACTAGTCTGATCTTTTCTTCCTCTGTGGAGTTTCAGTTCTACTGTTTTCTGGCTGCTGGCCACATCATGTGAGAAATCGAGAAATTAATAAGATCACTGTTTTTCAGAAGTACACTCACCTCTTCCATCTTCGCTATGTTGCTGCCAGTTTGGAGCAGGTTTGGGGAAACACATGTGGCCAGATTGATGGAAACCATCTTGTTTGTATCTGCGTTCTCACTTATGAAGTACAGTAAGACAATCAGGTGCTTCAAGAGCTGAATGTTTGGCACAGACAGTGTGTTGATCAGCCTAAAGACAAAAATAAAGAAAAACTGGTCACGATTACAGTTCATTTACACTAATCACTTTTAATCCTGTAACTGCATCATTAGATGACTTACATTTTAATTTCAGCACACTTCTGATCTTCATCTTCCTTTTCCATTGCATCCATCCAGTCTTTGTACTTCTCTGATATTAGCAAACCACCAGGCAGATGTCTGAGAAAATCCTGCAAATCAGAAGGATGCATATTTTAGACTTTTAGACATTGTTGTTGTTAAACCAATCATATCACACAAATCATCATCATATGGCATACCTTGATGAGATCAGCAAGCCAAATCACAGGCTGCTCCTTCAGATCCACTTGTATACCATCATTGAGCTGCGCCTTGATCTCCCTCACAGCCTTGGTGTTTCCAGTCCTCCTGAACACCCCCTCAGTGTACAAACCCTTTCTCTGCAGCAGTGTTAGGATATCCTAAAAAATACATTGAGGCGAATTGGGACTTTAGAAAGATGAAAACCACAAGCACACTTAAAAATAGTTGGCGTTGAAACAGTTTTTGCCCTACAAATGGTGAAAATAAGTCAAAATAGTTTTGTTTAGATTAGATAAAAATGTTCTACAAATTAATAAAAAATAGTTCTTTTAGAGCTTTTAATTTGACTGTTCTTTGGGGCCAAATTTGTATATATATTGTGTTGCTACACAGGCCCTCATTTAAAACCTTTATTTTCCAAGAGTGTAATGTTGAGCTAAGTATTTGGGAGATTATTACACAACGTTTAATCATTTTTCAGTGAATTTCATAGACACTGAGATAATTTCAACATTTCATTTGCAACATTTTGGTTTAGTAGTTAATTTGTATGAATGCTTATCTCCAATGATTGTTGAGTATAGAGGTTAAGTTTGGGGGCAAGCCTCCTTTTTAAGTTTTTGCATAAATTAAATAATATGAATTTGCACAAATTATGCAAAATTGTTATGTTTTATCATCAGAATTGCTGGTAATAGTATTTGTTTTCAGATTTTATTAGTCAAACTTTGAAAAATTTGTATTTTTGTATTTGAGAGTGAAACATTCGGCAGTTCTTACCATAATTGGTTCTGGAGGAGACCCATCTTTCTGACAGATTTCCGACAGGGGTCGTCCAAACAGTGTGTTCTTGGTATGATCACCTTTTTCCTGATATAAATCCTTTTCCTGATATAAATCCTTCCTGATATAAATGTTCTTTTTCTGAACACGTTGAAAGATGCTTCTCCAGCGCCTTTGGTTAATATTCATGTTCCCTTTAGAATAACAGTAAAGATGTGGTAAGAATCATTGTATTCTACTAGTCTGACATTTCTAATAAGTTTATTGCAACATATTAAATAGCAGTGACATTTAAGAGAACAGAAGTGAGAATGTTAGCTTACCAGTGTGGGAGATGCTGGCAAGATTGCCATTGGTTTGCTGACTAAGGGAGAGTCCCGTATTCAGAGGAACCTAAAATAAATTGAAAGCAGTCCATTAGATGAAGTAACCTACTACAGAGAAACATCTATTTAAGAACAAAACTAAAAATGGCAACTAGGGGGATTTTGGATTGGTGCAATAAGAGCTTATCAAAAGTTTGTAAACATTCCATTAAAAGCATAAGATGGTCAAAATAAAACTGACATTTAAAAAGCCAGGACTTTGAAGCATCCCCTTTTAGGCTTTGTTCTCAACCTTAAAAGAGTCTATAATTGCACTAATCTACCAATCAGAGGGTGATAAGAAGCGCTGTATGCGTAAGATCTAAGGATCTATATACTTACGGTTGTGGCTGGCATGCTGATTGGGTCCATGCTACTTTGGGTCAACGATTTGGGCTGAAACAGAAAGAACAAAAGATGTGTTTATTCTGTCAATGAGATTTAGGGAAGTAAGTCAATTCAAATACATAGTAATCAGTTTCCATGATGACATTAAGAGACAATAGGTGTGTGTGTGT